>NC_084762.1:14864706-15169373 GCF_028858725.1 Colius striatus | reverse complement strand
ACCAAAAGCAATACAGCGGAAAACTATTAAATGCAGTTGTGGTGCATGAACAATATATTGCTTTAAAAGGTGCTTTCTTCTATTGGTGGAATGTAAGGACGTAAAATTTCATGCATTATTTATGAAAAGTTCAGCCCAAATATCTCATTGCTCATCAGTGCTGTAAGACTGTGTTTGGGATAGCTATGGAAATCTGTAAATCTTTAACTAGGAATTCAGGAATCATTCGGATGAATTTAAGGAAAAAAAAGAAGTGTCAGTAGGGATTGTGAATTCTCCCTAGGTTTTGCGCTGTTATTGTTTCAGTGCTGTGGTAATAACATCTATCAAAATCTTTCTGTAACTGAAAATGTAAAGCACTGTTAATTTCATAGGAGATGGCGGTCACAGCGTGTCTTCAACTTGAGTAGTTTCTTTGCAGGACTGGCAGACTTTCAAGCTATCAGCAGAATTTTAGTCCACAGAGCTTCCAGTACTTCCTCTATGACTCTTATATGACATTCTACCCTGATGAAAACTAGTGCATTGCTTTGAAATCTTACCCAGAAGCTACATTTCCGCAGTTATTTTGTCTCAGTTATTCCAGCTTGGCTTTTAGCTAGTTTCTGTCTGTAGTTGCCTACACATACCGTGCTGACCAGCCTTCATCGAGCTGAGATGCCTTAGGGTTTTCAGACTTTTGTGTATACAAGCCAAACATACAGCATCCTTTCCCAGTGCAAAGTACTGGTGCACTTGATCAGCTCCTCTGAAAAGGGAGAGGTGGCTCTCACAACTTTGATTCTGCTGAACCTCCTCTCCTCTTGTCTATGTTTGGCTTACAGATGAAATGCCTGGAAATAAGACTTTTCACAGGGTAAAAAATTCAATATGAGTAGCCTATGTTCAACTAAGTAAAGTAAAAAGTGGACAGCTTTATTCCTCATGACCCAGTATATTTGTGAAGCATTTACAGCGGTGTAATTCTATGTCATCACTTGCACATTTTAGTAGACACCCAATTTGCTTTGAAAACAGCAGGGTTGTGCCATAAAAGTGATTTATGCACCTCTTTTGGACATCTTCCTACTTTTACGTTCATAAAACTTGAAAGAAGTTGAAACACGTGCACTTCTAGCTTTCAGTTATCCCTGTTAAATGTGTTAAACAGGAGCTAAATAAAATAAGTGGTCTCTTGGAGTGCTAAAAGCAATTCAGACATGTAGAGCACAAATTATGGATCGGTAATGTATGGATCAGGTTTGCAGAACTTTTGCATTACATAATTGCTTTATCTCAGCAGATTTCAGTGGAATAGGTGCTATTCTCTTAATAAAATTACACTAGTGACATCCCTGGAAGAAATACTGCCCAAAATGATACAATTCCAGCATAAAGTCATGAAGTAAAAGCCAACCCTTTTATTATTACTTCTTGTAATCCAGCCAGCACTATTGCTCAAGAAAACAGAAGCTACCACCCATCTGAAATACTGTGAGAGGGGCTTTTGTATGTACAAGGGCTATGGCACCCTGTTAGCATGTGTTACTTCATTGCAGGTGTTCAGTGCATATCTGTGCAAAGCAGTTTGTTACAGTACTAAGCAATGTTTCTAAGGTGGCCGTGGTCAACCCCAGCCTTGAGGGAGGGATCCAGAGCTCTTTGCATCACATTTGCTCTTGCTGTGGATGTTTTTTAATGATAGTGCAAAACAAGTGGTTTGGGATTAATCCTCAGAGCTCTTTCATGTGATCTAGGAATGCTCTTGTCACAATAGCTGAGCATCTCTCGGTCCTACAGCAGCAGAGTTTCTTGCTGTTTGCTTATGACAAGCTGTCTCTGATGACTGCATCTTGTCTTGCCTTGGTGAAAATCCATCTGTCACCTACTCGGAAGATGAAGCCAGGGAGGAGAGAGTGGCAGAAACACAGGAAAACAGAGCTAAGCCAGGAAATAACTAAAACTGATTATAGCAATAGACTGCACAGACAACAATGGGTTATGTTTGATAATAATAAAAGAATATTGTAAGCCCATTGACCAGAAGTAGCCTATGTTTCAAAATGAAGAATGCTCAAAACATTGCTTGAAATTAATTTTACAAATCCCCAGTCTTGCCATTTGATACTCTTTTAGGTTAATTTTTTTATACTATCAACATGTAATTTCTTGAAGAAAGACGTGGGTTAGTAGATGTTGCATTTGAAAACCTCTCTCTGGGGCAGGTATCATGATCTACAATCTAAAAAAGAATTTGAGACTAGTTGAACAACAAAAGAACCCCAAAATACTGTTTTTTTTTCAGCCACTGACTACAGGGATGCTCATTATGCAAGCAAATATACACAGATATAAGTGCACTTCTTGGTTTCTGCTGTGAATTCTGTTGTAATTCTTTTACTGAGATTAGAAATTGCTGGTGTAATTGTTAACCCTTATTCAACCAGAAGTCCCAATGAATTTTACAGAATTGAAAGATAAACCAAGGTTGTCCCCAATCATTGTCTCTTGGAAAACTTCTTCAGGGTGGTTCTTAGTCACAAACTTGTCATCACAAAATTGCCCTGTTTGAGTATTTCTCCTGGGTGCTGATATTTTGAAGGTTTTTGGCTCATAACTCCTCTGCTTCTAGCAACTTTACTCTCGATACTCTAATTGACTCAGACTCAGGGCTTGACAATAATCAGTGTACCTCTGGACAAGGTAAAAATAGGGCCAATATTCTCAGTAACTTTTCCAGACTTGCAAAAGAGAAATAGTTCTGTTGATTTTGAGCATAAGGTACATTAAAGATACATAATCCTAAGAAATCAAAAGACTTTGTCTCACTTTCTCTTTCTTTCATGCAGGTTTAATTTCTATCCTTAATTAGTAGTTGGTGGTTGTGAGTTGTTTGGTTTTTTTGTTTGTTTAAAATTGAAACCACCACATTAATTGCAGTGTCCAGAAAATTTAAGTCTTTGAAAAAAACAAGGGTTATTTTATGATACCACTAGAAACCGACACGACTTTATTTGTATGTTATTCTCTGAATCTAATCTGTAGGTTTTAAAAATGGATTTTCTTTTTTTTTTACAGACAATGTTTTAGTCAACATTTAGTGTACAGTAGGAATTCTCAGAGCTCTGTTATCATGGTAAAGTAGGCCAAACTGTAAAACTTGCATCAAAGCCAGAATAAAAACTTATTTTGCCAAGAACAGGCTGCAGAAATCATATTTACCTCAGCTTCAGTTTATGGCCAGGCAATAGGATGGGAGAATATATTTGTGGCTGATAGATCTCAACCTGTTCTGAAGTGCAAGGAGTATTGAGGGCTGCAGGTATGCTGACCTGTTATACATGGAGCAGCACGGTGGTTTTTGCAGAGCTATGCATGTGTGAAAGGGAGGAGCCAGTCTGTTTCATCAGTCTTACTGCCATCCTACTGCTCTGCTTTAAAGCAGATAACTCGTTCGAGCCCTCCTCTGTAGGTATGTAAACATTATATTTCAACATAATTTAGTGGATACTGTACAGAGGGAAATATCTAATTTAATGAAAACAATCAGGAAACATTACTGGAATGTAACAGAATGAGAAACTAATTAAGTAACAGCAACAACTTGTCTCAGTAGCATTTCTTGCCACAGGTGTCAGTGCCAGAGATAAAAGGATGTAGCACAATAAGGAACCATCAGCCCTATTCAAGAGTACTGATCAGTCCTTTTACATTTGCAAAAGAGAACTTCTTGCCAAGGAGCTGTGCAAAGACACTGTGTGGGACGCAGACATTTGTCCCATGCATCTGTCAAGTGCTAGTGTGGCTCTGGTGGTGTTATGCCTGTTCAAGATACCAAACAAACATGGACGAGTTTCAGGATGAAGGAGTCTCCGCACTTTGCAAGTACGAAGCACTAAGAAAATGAATAAATGTGTTGTACCCGATAATGTAAAGACTCTCCTGACAAATGACAAGACAGGAGTAAGGCTGATGTGACACCTGTAGCATAAGCTTTTTTATAGTCTACCTTTGACGACGTCTGTAAGAAAAGTTAACAGAAATGCCTATGGGGAAAAAAAATACTGGTCCAAAACAGTGGGACATTCTTCCCAAATGGAGTTCTAGCTAAAGGCTGCCACATTGTTTAAATCTACATAAGCCCAGATTTGAGGATCAGGGCTAGACATAAGTGATAAGCAGACACAATTGTAGGATCTCTGTAAAGGACAACACTTCATCCGCAAAAAAGTGAAACAAGGAGAAACTGCTCTTTCTGCCTAGGAGTGGGGTGTGTTTCTAATGGTACTCTGGCAGGCAGAAACTCTTTGCTTATTCTTTGTGATAATGAGCAACTTTTTGTTGCGGTAATTCCCGAGCTACATTTCCAGGGAGGCCGAGTCAGGTGGGCTCATAGAGCATTTACTCTAACCTACAAATGCACAGGCAAAGTACCTCTCAGGAGGCTGCCTATCTGGTCACCCATTTCATTCTGTACATTTCTAATTCTCCAGATCACCCTAGGAACACCACTTGGTTATTTTCTAAGAACATGTTTATGCACAGTTGTATGTCAAGTACACATATCTGAGTAGTTTCTGCCCATTCTATAGCATAACAAAAAGAGCTTCACAATATGAGGAGTATCAAATGTGATAAAAGCATATGCTCTTCAAGTAAAACAAAATAAGTTCCAGGTACTTGTAAAGACTTCCATAGCAATGACTTGAGACGTGCTTCAACCGCTATATCACACGTGTCAGACATGATTGGTCATTGCTGTCACAGCTGAGGAAGTGGGACGGGTGAAAACAGACAACAAAGGAGTCAGAATGGAACAGTTACAGAAAATTGTCAAAAATGTATGGAAAACGTAGATTAAGAGCTACCATAGACGTCTGTGACATGCTGAAATGTGTGAAAAATCACCACAGTGACCTAAAAAGGATATATAATCCTATTTTACTATTCTAAATAGCTTTGTGAAGCAATGCCCAAAGTTTCAGTGTAACCTGGGCACAAACATCATTGATTTCAAAACGTGAAAAATGAGATCCTTAGGAAGCTGTGGAGGAAATATACAACAGAGTTGGAGATCTTTATGCAAATATTTCTGAAAGCCTGTTCCATCCTATATTTGGTGGTGTGGGGTTTAATTATGGGTAGGATCAAAGACATCTTGAAAAGAGCTATTCCTATTTTATTGGTATGAAACTCCATCTACATTAATTATATCTCAAGATCACAGAACTTGGTTATGAGCACTAACAATAGCGATGCAAATTACATTGTGGCCTTGGGAGGATGTTTCACCTCCAGCACAAGCAGAATAGACTACCTTTCTCTGTTGCCTTTAGTTAGGGTGCATAGTCTTCTATGCCATTAAGGCACAACTTTCTCAATTAAAAAGAAAAGGTTTGTTGTCAGTATATGGCTTTTGTGTAATGGGACTCTAGTGCAAATATGTTTGGTGTTAACTTCTGGTTTGAGTATCAGCAACTTCAATAAAGGGTGTGTGTCAGAAAATTTGGTTTTCATAAGGGCACCATTTTAAGTGCTGCCAGATTTCCAAAGGATTTCACAGCGGTTTTTTTTTTTTTTTAGATAATGGAACTAGTTATTTATCTTCTGGTTGACATCCCATTCTGCTTGGAGTTTGCTTTTATTCTTGATTGATCAAAATTAGCATTTCTGATAGTTTCTGGGAAAATCTTTTCCCAACTTTTCTGTCTTTTGGACAATTTATCCAAATGTTTCCACTAGATTTTGTGAGTTCTGTTCCATTTTTGTGATTATCTTTTTCCTAAAGTGATCCAATCCTATTTTTGAAAATGGTTTAATATTGCTGCAATATTTCCTATTTCCAAAGTTTAAAATTCTCCTTATCAGCTTCTCTAGTGCATTGTTACAGTCCTGATAAGAAGTGTACATTTACCCTAGCTATAAAGAACAATACGTTTTCCTGAGGGAAGTTAATTTTGGTAAGAAAAAGAAGTTTGCTGAGCAGAACTCTTGCTTTGTATTTTCCAAGCTTATTCCATTCATGTGTGCTTTTCCAAATGTGGATAAAGGAGGTTTTCTGAAAAGGAAAAGTGCATAAATACTTAGATAGAAAGAACTTTGAATGTGAGGGAAGGTAAAAATCTCAGTAGGTAGGAAACCTACAGAGTGAAAGAATAACTATGAGGAAAAGGAGCAAATGGACATCTTTCCTTATGCCTTCTTCTAATCCCTGAGGCAGAAGGATCTACCTGTCTTTGTCACACAGTGGGATTGATAACGCAAAGGACAAATATTCTTTTGTGCCGTTATGTCTTTATAGGTCTCTTCCTGCTGTGCTTAAGCGGTGCAAACTCCCACAGAGTTTTCTTCTGTAAGGATGAAATAATCAGTCCCTGACAGGGTAGAAGCAAGAGACAGGGCAGATAAGGTACCATTTACCTCACACCTCCTGAAATATATATGGGTCTTCTTCCTGGCAAAGAAGTAAAAATACATTTCTTAAACTTAAATCTGTGGCAGGTTACTCCTGGTTTACATAAAGATAGCTAAAAGGTTAGGAGATGGTGTCTGATGCAAATCTGATGAATATAACTCCATTTAAAAGATGGCTCCTGTCTTTCAAAAACTGTGTAGACAAACTAAAGCAAATCACAGGAAATGCATGTAGAGTTGCATGGTTGATGATTGGTTAGAGGGGGGAAAAAAAATCCCCCAAAATTTACAGGACTGTCAGACTCTCGTGAATACAGTGTAGTCTGCCAAGAAAGAAAATAAAAAGGAAACATGTGGCCTTAGTTGCAGAGCAAGAGAAATCAGAAACTCACAATGAAGACAGAATAACATAAAATTAGAATACTGGGTTAATGATGGTAAGAGTTATTAGAAAAGCATCATAGAATGGTAGGGGTTGGAAGGGACCTCCAGAGATCATCTAGTCCAACCTCCCTGCAGAAGCAGGTCCACCTAGATCAGGTTGCATAGCAAATGTGTCCAGGTGGGTCTTGAACATCTCCAAGGAAGGAGCCTCCACACCCTCCCTGGGCAGCCTGTGTCAGGGCTCCCTCAACCTCACAGTAAAATATTTTTTTCTTATGTTTAAATGGAACTTTTTGTGTTCCAGCTTCATCCCATTACCCCTTGTCCTGTTGCTAGAATGTGGCAAGCTAGAACAACCATGGACCAAATAATTTTCCATGTTTGAATGTGGTAAGGTAGCATATCCACATATCCAGTGTGAACTTAATCTAATATCCTTCAGAGTTGATGATGAGTAGGAGATGGAAAAAGAAAAGAAGTGCAGTGATGTAATAGCACATCGGCATGATCTCACATCTGTCCAGTGATATACTGAGGAAATATATTTGTGTATACTCAGGTGGCCTTTTGAAGAGGAGCCACATTCTGAACTAACATGATGCCACTCTGAATTGTCTTGTTTGTCTCACAGAAATTATCTGGCAAAGTGATGACACATCAAGTGAAGAGTTGTATCTAAAATTGTGTATCATTTGTTGTGGACCATGATCTTAAAATGCATTTGATGAGCTCAGGTAAAGTTTAGTTCTCTTCTGGTTTGGCCTGACTAGATTTGTTTTGGGGTGGTTTTTTTTCAGGTTTTTTTTCATTTGTTTTTCTTCCTAATTTGATCCCTATTGTAAAAAAAAAAACCAACTAAAAGTTTGTGGTTTCAAATACACGTTAGGTGTACCAACAGTTTCAAATCATGGGAAATTGCTACTCCAAGAGAGAAAATTTTGGCATTGAATATCTATAGATTTTAAATATGAAATTCTGGTAAGCAGACAGCAAGAGGTAAATATAACCTGTATCAGAATGCAGGAAACTGTAAATGGAAACATTGCCTTTAAAAAGGTCTACGTAGGACTCGCACCATTGCATTAAAAATGCTGCTTGTTGAGTTTTCAAGTTTTAGAGCTTTGACATCACGTTTCCAAAACCTTGATTGTTTGAGACTTGTTTTACCTGCAACTCTGATTCCTTGCCTTCTTTATGTGAGCTTCAAATAGGCTTATTAGCTGGACCTTATATTACAGATGAAATTCATTCAGGCTCCTCGTTTTAAGCTCTTTTGTAAAGGGCTTAATATTTTGTATTTTGATTGGGCTTTATTAAAACTAATATGAAAGTGAGGCTTCTGATAACCCTTTATGCAGACCTGAACTTTGCCCTGCAGAGATGCAAGAAGATACTGGTTTCTGCTAACATATTTGTCTTTCTGATCTATGATGACTACTAAGGTACTGAACCTTTAGACAATCTGCTCCCAGGCCTTCTCTCATAGCAGTTTGGGAAGGATGTGCATTAGAAGAAAAGGACTTCAGAGTACTGTTTTTTTCTTTTATGTATGTTAATATGACTGGAGACGTTTTTGTGAGGTAGTTACATTTTAAGGTGCATTAGGTGCTCTGTTGCCTCTTTTTACATATCCACTGTTCATTTTAATATTTTCTAAGAGCATCTGTAGTATGTGATAGGTGTTAATGTCACTTATAAAATCAAATTAACTAGGATGTTCTGAAATTGTCTTTAAAGGTCAAATAATAATAATCTCACCTAGAGTAGTACTTCTACTCAGGAGTAGGTCTAGGTAAATAGATAGCACTATAGAAGACGTAAGGTTAGATACATAAAAGGACTTAAGCATCATATACCTTCCAAAATGTAATTGTCAGTGCCTAAACTTACAGGTTAGATTCTCAGAATTCTTGTTAATTTTTTTATAAATTTGGAGACATTAAAAATTTTACTCCTAAACTATCCATCTGAAGTTTTTCCACCAGTATAATTTCATGGCCTTGTAGAGATCTGCTCCTGGGTGGTCAGAAGTCTTGATAATATGGAATATACAGGTGTCCAGTTCTTTCCTGTATTTCCCCAGCTACATAAATTACATTTTCCTCTACTTAAGTCACAAAACTGAACCACAAAGACGTTCCTAAAATATCTGGAGTGCAGGCAAACACTCCAGTCATCAGCCCTGTGGGAATTCTATAGCTTACTCAGTCTTTTCTATCAACTGTTGTCTTTAACATAAACCTTTAAATGTGCACAAAACAAGGACCGAAACCTCAATACTTTTATCCAGAGATAATGAGTGTAATCTATGGTGTCATATTTCACTGACCTAATGTTTGACTTATTCCTTTTTAGGCAAAGTAGAAAGCTACTAATAGAAAGATTGAGAAAGACCCACACCAACACATCTGAGAGTTCAGATCAGCTGAGAATGTGTTCATCCGAGGAAGGATTAAAAGAGAATTTCAGAACTTGTTGCTTCTTTGCTCTGAGGAGCATCCATTGACCTTTGAACTCCCGAGGGCTGCTGCTGTAGGAGTAGTGATCCACTGTATAAACCATAGTGTGACTGGAAGTCTCAAGTATGGAGTTGATTAGCTCCAATATTAGCTATTTACTTCTGATAGTAATCTTAACAGTGATCCTCTGATCACTCTAGTGATTTCTGTTGCTCTCTTTCTTCAGTGCTTCATGCCTCCCAAGAGCTGTATTGGAAGAGATCTGGTTTATGATGGGAAACCTCTAGGCAGCAGTGGCTCCTACAGTTCAACTGATTTTGCCGAGCAGCTCTTGGAACTGCACAGGTAGCATCAGTAAAGAACTGTCCAAACTAGGTATTAGCACACCTACTAGAAGCCATAAGGTTGCGCTTTTGACTGTAATATGCTCTAGTAGAAAGGAAGATATGTAAGCACCAGGTAGAAAACAGTGAAGGTTACCAAGCTAAGAGGGCTACCCTGAGATTAGTTCAGGAATTTAGCTGTCCAGTTCACTTCTGGAGGTGAGTCTGAGGTTTTTGAGTCATCTGCTGCTTTTGGAAATATTTGTTGGAGTATGTCTTCTTCTCTTTAGTGTAAGCCTCAGCACACCATGATTTTGACCCAAACAACCTCCAATACATCTTCTAACATACTCAGTGCTGAATTTCATTGCATTTCCTTGTGCATTGTGAACACATGGTGGTACAAAGCCTCTGCCTTGGCAGCTCATCCCAAGAATGCCAGAGGAAACCCACAGGTGTATAGTATAGATGATCACAGCTGTGGAAATCCTAGCAGCCTTCTTCATTCCTTCCTAGTGCTGACAACATGAAAACATTGTGAAAGCAGGCTTGGAAGGCTTTCTGGTAAAACAGTCTTGGGCAGGTTTTTAATCATACATTTGAGCATGCACTGCTGCTCAGCTATGACTGAACCTGTCAGTATACCACTTCTTGATGTTGTGTGGCTTCCACTCTTGTTTGTTTCAGTAGATTTTTTTAAGTCTAAACAGAGACAAAGGCAAGTACTTGCTTGTCAGGACACAATGTATTAAGGTAGTCATTTTTCATTTTTAATGACTGTCATGACTACCCTTCAGGTGCTTGGTGCATCATTTAGCTCTTTGTTCTCGATGTCATCCATTGAACTGTCAGCATTTGTCATTCGCTGTGCACGCGCCCCTGTTGCAGATATGTGTGTTTTTGCTAACGCCCAGCTTTGGTGCTGAAAAAGGATGGCTCATTCCCCACCTTCACATTCCTTTGCATGATCAGGGAGGTAAACCCTCAGCACACCAAGTATATACAAGGTTCCTGCTTCAGCACTCTTTTTTTTGGATCATAGATGTAACAGAATAAAACCTCTGCAACAAATATTTCCAAGACTGGGAAGAGTCTAGACCAAAGCTGCTTCTTAAGCTTCCTTTTGCAAATGGCCAGAGCCAACCTGTTTTCTCTTAATGCCTTTTGATTTAAGACATCACTCTATGAGCCCAGTTGGCTTGAATTTTCCTATTTGAAATCTTATACTGAGGTGAGTGGTAGGAAAGTATTTTGCTTAGCACTTACAACTCTACTTAAGTACGATGTTAAACAGGTTTCCTGTAGGAACTAGAAGTGTGTGTGGCTACTAGGCTTTCCAGGCACAATTTTCTTACTGTTTCCATGTCAAATCACTGGTCTGATCTATGTGCTCGATGCAACAGCAGATTTGGACCTCACAAGGAAATTTAAGATGTAAGCAAGATGTTTTCTGTAGTCTTACCCACCTTTCTCAAAAGGGGGAAAGTGCAGCTAGGCCCCGATTGTTCTAGAACCCTTTCAGCAGTAGAACAGGAGAAAGTATCTACTGTCTTTTGGTCTGTTCTTCAAAGTAAAGAGGAGAAGTGAATGAAAGGAAGTAAAGGTTGTACTTTGTTACTTATGGGAAGAAAAAGCCAAAACCTCACACAAAAAACATTCTCAAAACAAAGGAAATGAAGGCTACTGCAATATGCAGTGCTCCTGACTCTGCCATCCTGTCACGTGAGTCCTCAAACAAACCACATACTTTCTGTTCCCAACGTACAAAAACTGGGAATGATGATGATCTCTGTAAAGCTCTTTGAGACCTGTGGGTAAAAAATGCTAATTGTATGCTGACTAGTCTTTTTGGGTTTTTTTGCTATTGCAGAAGACGGAAAGGAACAGCATGCCAAGAAAACTTTGGCAAACCATTTGTTCCCTGCTGTGTTTCCTATCTCTGATTGTCCGTGCTATATAATTACTTTCGAAGTCTCAAGTCTCTGGATACACTTTGCTGCTCAATGTTGTGTGTCGTATTCATTGTATATCAAGCTCAGCGGAGCCCTCATCCCTACTAGGTGTTCTAGTGAGCTGAATGAGTTAGAGAAGAACAAGCCACCTTCTGGAGAAAAGGTTATGGAAAGAAAAAAAAAAAGAAGTTAATACACAGCAGCCTCTGCCTTGTATTTAATAAATTTTTGGGACACTTCATCGAGCCCCTTTCCTCAGCCCTACTATTGGCCAGTGCCATTATAAACCCTTCTGCTGTCACGAGATTGGCCTGTAAAACACAAACTGTCATTTGTTGGAAAGATTTTAAAGAGAAAGAGAACAGTTATTTAGATAGGTAATAGTCCAGAGCTGTCCAAACAGGCAAGGAGAATGACAACTGTGACCTACAAACTGTTTAGTTTGCATCTGCTGTTTCTCCTCCAATTGCTGTTTATTTCCCTGCGTTCTTTATGAACAGCTTAAATGGAAGGAAATAATTCTGACTGTTAAGTGAATGAGAGCACAGGGAAACTGTTTACATCTTGTAAATTCATATCTATGTGGCAATATATAACGTATTTGCTGATATTCAGAAACTTCACTGCAGATTATGACTGACTGCAAAATGAGAAAAGAATTTTTCAGAGAACTTCTTAAGATATTATTATTATTATTAATCAAATTTTATCTTAACCACAAGGGTTTGTTTGGTTTAGTTTTGCTTTTGGGGTTTTTTTTAAGGTACTGATCAAAAAGCTACTGTAACAGTTAAAAAATCATGAAATGTTGACTTTTTTTTCTAGCAAGGTCTAGAGCTCACTTACTTCTGGGTGCATTGCCCAAAGGTAGTACTGGAGCTAGAACACAGTTATGGTCAGAGTACAACGTGTTCAACAGCAGGCACGTGAAGGAAGGAGAAAGCTAACTAATTACATTAAAGAATAATGTTGCAGATTTCAGTGAAAGAAAGAACTGCAATAACCCTTAATAGTGTAAAACAGTGGCCAGCATCAACAAAATGAGTGGGATTCTATCCTTTCCCTCTGCAGCCTCCTGTCCCCAGAAGGGTTTCTTGTCATTTCAGCCATGGCTGACAGGAGTCAGTTGAGTGCTGACACGTATTGTGGCACCTGTAAGCATTTTTGACATAATTGACATAGTCCTGCAGGGTTTTGACAAGTTTGTCAACCTAATGAATGGGCAACTGAGCTTTAAAACCTATACTAAAGGTCATGTAAGTTGTTCAATGGAGGATGAAAAATTCTAGTAACCAAATAATAATTTCTGATTTACTCTGTTTGCCTGTGGAACAGCAAGGGTAGGAGGTCACTTTAAAACCTCTCCCCTCCAATATTACTTGTGACACATAACGGGGAGGGGAAGAAGGAACCTCTGAAAAATGTTTTTTTCTGTTTTTATAACAAGCAAAATTTGAGAAACCTTCATTTATAATAATACATTTAAGAGGGAGTGGCCCAGCTTGGTTTAGTGCAGCTGCAGTTTCTTTTAAAAGGAGTAGATCTTGTTTATGAAAGAAAACGTCTCACCATAGCAATAAAGCATCTGTAGTTGCTATAGCCACGTATATAATGTTGAAGTTATAAAAGAGTAAAAATATTTGGTTAAAAAATATATCATTTTTCTTTAACAAAAATAGTTTTGCTTTGCAGACAATGTGTAGACCAGGCCAAATGGCTTGTACTGACAGGTTATAGCAAGTAAGCAAGGCATCCACAAATCAACTCAGCTTTTATAGCTCTGTAAATAACTAAATATCATCTCAGAGTTTGAGCAGACTGAAAACCTACCCAGGGAGAGTCTCCACTGTTCAGCTCTTAGACTGCTGCAACTCAATCATGGTTCACATCATGGTGGAGCAGGAAGACCTGTGAGACTACTCAGAATGTTTTTATAAAAGTCTTGTGTTTTCCTTGCCCATAAGTAGATCTTAGAATATTTGAAATAAACATCATTTTGTCTTGCATAAGAATTCCATGACTGAACCTTTAACGGCATCATCTAAAGCTCAAGGATACACTGGCTAAGGACAAGGGACGTTAGAGAGAGAGCAGTGCTTCTTCAATCGCAGCTCCACACTCTTGTTTAAGTGATTCAAAGCACAGAGGACTGCACTGAACTGATATTTCTCCTCCTTGACAAGACAATGAGTCTACAGAGTGACCTCAGCGAGACTGGGATATTGACTGTGGTGGGGTTCTGTACTCAAATGGCAAAATAAACATCCAATCAATGATATGTTTTCAGAGCAAACCACAGAGTGTTACACTAATTTTAGCAGAGTCATCAGATCAGTGGCAATAACAACTTGACTGATTTTTACAGGATGAGAATTCCTTAATTGAAGTTAATGAGCATTTGCCAAGCACATATTATTATGGACTATACCAAAGAAACTTTAGTAATGAAGAGGTGAGAGGGAGTAGAAAAGGAAAACCTAAAACTAATATTTTATGACTAGATTCCTGGCTTTACTTAACTGTTTTTTTTCCAGATGCATAAAATTGATATATTTTCCTTTCACAGAAAAGTAATATTTATGATGCAGAAGGCAATTTTCATTTTGAAGCTGTCTGTGAGGAGCTCTGGCCTCCTATTAAGATATCCAAGCAGAACCTCTTGCTTTGTATACACTACCCTGTACCACACTTTGCTCTGGCTCTGTGGTCATCTCAGGGTCATCACACTGGTGGTCTACTTGACCACATTGCTGCAGCCCGGATTCTGCTTTAAACTAAGATGGATGTTAATGAGCTGTTATTGACTCTTCACCGGCAGGAGACAGCAAGAAGATTATTGTTCTTTGTTTCTAAGCAGAATTGGCAAATAAGAGATTTTGGGAGATTCAGTTGCTGAAAGAAGAGAGAAGGGCTATAGCTATGGCATATTTTTGTGTAAAATGCCTATATTGATGGAAGAAAACCAGCTAGCATTGGTGATATTTGCAATTAGACAGTTATCTAAACTGACCCATTGTGAGTTCTTCTGTGCATTTGGAAATTCAAACTTTTATCTACACCCCTTAGAAAGATTGCACTTTTGTAATCTATCAAACCAGAACCATTGATCCATGCAAGGCTGAACTCACTGCTATCTAAAAACAAGATGAGATCAGAATTTTGAAAGGCTTTAGCTTGTTTCTCTAGTTGTAAAAATGAGGCAACCCCCCCCCCCCCTCAATCTACACAAAAGCACAACTTTTGTGTTTATTTGTTGAAACATTGGAGTACCGAGTTTTAATGTATCAGTTCTCTCAGGTATTATGAAAATTTTCTCTTGCTTGTTCATTTTGAGGTGGAAATATTATGCATGTGTCTTTATATCCAATATTGAGTTTATTGCTGTTTGAGGGCTTTGGAATCTCAGAGGCACAAACCAGACCTTCTGAAGTGCAGTAACTCTAGTAATTTTTGTGCACTTTAATAGCTGTAAACTAGAAACTACTTTTGCTGTTCTCTTTCCCTTTCACTTTTATGTTTTTAATCGCGTTTTCCACTCGTGCCACTCCAGGCTATGTGACTCATGTTTCATCTGTTAGATTTGAACAAAATATTTGCTTTTATATTGTTATGCAGATCATTGATATCATTCTGCCAGATCTCCACTGATAATTCAGAAGACATTAGGGGACTGGATGTAAGGATAAGTTAACATTTACTTTGCATCAGCTCCCCATGAAGACGATCAATCGGTCAGCGGATGAGAAATTTTTTGTTAGTCTGCAGCAGTCTTAGAAGTAAATATGCTCATTCTTTTCAAATGTTATAAACATTCCCTGTATAACCTCATAGGCCAAAAATCTTTAAATAATTGACAACTGCAAGGATATTTTTTCTTTCCACTAACTGTAAATGTTCAGGTGGTCTGGAATGTTTAGGTATTAGTAAGGAATTTCCCCTGAATATCACTGAACTTCAACTTGCCACTTGCTAAGAGTGAACAAAAATGCAGCTGGAAGGCAATTAAGTTCCTTGTAATGGTAAACTATAGTAAAAAGCACCACCTTACACTGCAAAAATGTGTCCAGGGAGCTTTGTGTACATCTTTTCCTGGACTGATGGTGTGTAAACCCATGTGGAAAGGAAAATAAGAATATATAGAGAAATCACTATCTCTTGTTGGGCAACTGGACAGATCCAAGCCCAGCTGACTTACTGCCTTTGTACACCCTTCAGTTATCTGCTTATTTAAAATTGAGTTCTCTGGAATTAAAATGAAAACAGTGAATGTAGTCTTTTTCAAATACTACAGTGCAGACACTTACGAAATATCTACCTGGAAATAGAATATTGTGTATTCAGTCGTGTGTTTATAAAGTGTATCGGAAGCATGAGTGGTTGGAATAAAAACACAGATTAAATAGCTCTGTACTTAGTAAGCACCTTCCTCCTTACAGGCTGAATGAGGGAGGGGTTTGCTTGGAAAAGACACTACGTTATCATGCAATTAGAGATATTTTCAGAGAAGAATATAAAGAAAGTGGAAAAGGTGAGCTTAATTCTGCCATTTTCTAACTCCCTGAGTATTTGACTTTGCAATCCTAATATAGTTTCTTTTGTATGAAACACAAAAGTTCTCATGGTAACTACTTTCTTGAGTGTCTGTTTCAAAACTAAACAAAATTATTCATTTTCTCCTCACAGGTATCACTTTAGCTAAGCTTTCAATGCAGATAATAAGCTTGAGAGACCCAAATTGCCATCTGGGTTCTGAGTACAGCCATAGTAACTGAGAGTACAGAAGAAATATGCCCTATTAGAAGGCCCTGTGTAGCATCTGTCCTCTAGAACTTCTTTTTTTTTTTTTTAATAAACAGAAATGAATTGGAAATTCTTGCTTAGTTTATAGCAAATAATTTCCAAATCTTACAGAATTAGTGTAGATATGCTGTGTGTGTGGGCCTGGAAGACACACATGGAACAGCATTCCTGTGTAACTTAACAGACAAAGAAACAAACAGAAAACACTTTAAAAATTCTTCATGGAAAGCTGTTGAATAACTTCTAAAATAAAATTTGTATTTCAACCTCCATACTAAATGTTACCTACACATTTCAGGAGAGTGTCTGGTATTGAAAGGAAGGTGTAGGAAGCCTCACTGTAGACAGTTACATGATCATTTTGCCACAAGAGAATGTTTCTTTTTAATTGCCAATAGTTAATAGATGGCTCAGGTCCAGAAACATGGAGGAACTGCATTCTGTATTGTTTTTATGCTAATGTCGCTGTCAGTGATCCTGACAACTCCATTATTGTAGGTAATGGAGGTCTAGGGAATCTCATACAGTAGAAAAAACATAGGATGTGAGCAATAGGGAACATAGTGTGGGGACATTTGAGGGGGTTTTCATGAGACCAACCTAGTAGCATGATAAGCCTTTTCAGACCAAGCTGACTCTTGCAGAGCTTCTCTCATGTCCATTTACATGGGTTCTATCTGCAGCGTTTCTGTGCAGTGAGCTTTCTCAGATAACAGAGGATGGGGGAACATAACATGATAGTTGACTAGCTAGTCCAAGACTTTCTTTGGCCTTATGAGCTCAGCTTTTTTTCTAAACACAGCCGAAGGTAAGCAGAGTTGGTTACTTTTGGTGGATCCCCCCTCCTCTGCTCCAGGATAGAGCAGGTTGATGATGAAGCATCACATTCAGGCTAGCTCTGAATGCCCTTTCACTCATATGACTCTCCACTTCAGCTGGTGGTCCTAGGTATTATTAATGCTGGGGGATGGCCAGGGTAATTGTCTGGGAACCTGTGGCACATCTGGACACAGAGTGTATATGCCATCCACAGATAACTGGCACTTGTCTCCAGTTTTTCACCTTGTACCTGAATGCCCATGAATTCCTGCTAAGAGTGAACACAAATGCAGCTGGAAGGCAATTAAGTTCCCTGTAATGGTAAACTATAGTAAAAAGCACCACCTTACACTGCAAAAATGTGTCCAGAGAGCTTTGTGTACATCTTTTCCTGGACTGATGGTGTGTAAACCCATGTGGAAAGGAAAATAAGAATATATAGAGAAATCACTAACTCTTGTTGGGCAGCTGGACAGATCCAAGCCCAGCTGACTTACTACCTTTGTACACCCTTCAGTTATCTGCCTTCTCTTCCCTTTGTTTCTCTTCACACACAGGACACAGCCTAAGATAACTTCTACTGCAGCAGTAAGAAATTAAGTGATCCACTAACTTCAGTGGCAGCAAACCTTAGTATATTATCCTTCAACCTAGTGACTCCCTCCCTTGTCCTTTTCTCTTTCCTGTGGTGGGAGGAGCCCAATCTCATTCCCAGTTATCCTCAGAACAATAAAGTCTGTTACCATGTATATATCTGTGACATCCTGAGCTCATTTAACTTCATGCAGCTTCCACTCCATATCTATAAGCTCACCAAGGTGTTGCAAAGAGTAGAGCAAAATGCAGGGTAAATATGTATCCTTCTAAAAACTGCTGTCGTGAGGAGAGAGTTGTTCAACCAAAATCTAGGAAGTAATTTGCTGCCTTAGTCTCTCATTTCTGCTTCTGCCTCTTGGAAAGCTTCTCCTCTCTATTTTTTTGCCATGCAAATACCTTTCTCCATAGTCATGACAGCTAAAGGAAAAGCCCTGTTTAAAACAAACAAACAATTAATATTAATAAAATATTTATGAGCATTCATGATGAATATTTATGAAAAGTATCTGTGTCTGCTGAGGATGGAAGATAAGAATCAGTTGTGTGAAAATAAAAATATACAGTAACTGTTAATTATGTGTCTACTGTTATTAAGGACCATTACTGCTGAGTGGACCTTTCTAATGATTTATTCACTTGCAGATAGGTTTGTAAGTTTAGCAAACTGTCTTGGCCAAGAGCAAAGTAGAAATTTTATTCCAAATTTTTTAGAAAAAATGTGTGTTTTTAAAAAAGAGATTTCTTTTTAACATCAGATATGCCACAGCATAATTAACTATATATATATGTGTATGTATTTGACACAGGTTCCTTTAAGACACATAGCAAAACTAATTTCTGGTCGACACAGAATGTGTATGCCAAATATTTTTTGTGTTTCCTTATCAAAGTGAAAAATTCTTTCCAGAACTGAACATGGTTCACCAAATTAGAATGTTTTGTACAAAGCTCTGTTGGTGACGATTCTAGTAGTTTAGTGTGAAAAAGAGGATTTAATTTATCTTTTGTGTATCTTTGTACTTCAGGATGCATCAAGAGCTCTCGAACACTGCGGATCAGTTTTTAATGACAGTAGGCTAGCCTAGTTAAATCCAGACTTGGATTCAATGACATGTTTTTAATAGTGTAGGTAATTAACTCTGAAACAATTTACCTATGCATGAAACAGATTCTTCCTATCTTGAATGATAATAATTGAGATGGAATGCCTTTCTAAAAATATGCTTATGGTTACCTAGAAGTTATGGGTGGAATACAGAATTTTTTTGCCCATGATATGTGGGGGGTCAGGCTACATGAATGAATGTGGTTTCTTTTTTCTTCCCCAACATTAAAATCTAGCAATCTATGAATAGGAACAATATAATCTTTGATCTAAATTCTCCTCTTTTGATTTTTTTCTCTGGCTAGATGGTAAAGCTGTCAATCAAGGAAAGCCTGTTTTATAATTTATCTCTATCAAACTGACAGCTTGGGAAGATGATCTCCACACACATTGATATCAGTGTTTGGTCACAAGTTTAAGTGCCCAGTTCTGTAACATTTTCTGAGGGGGTTATTGTCATGTGCCAAGTAACTTCAGTGCAATTGATGGTGCTTTTTATGAACCTGAATAAAAAATCCTTGACATCTGTGGAAGGACAACTACTGAATTGATGAAGTTTCAGGTCATACCACATATGCATTATGATCAGACCTTAGAAACCTGGTCACTCCAGCCCCCTTTATGTGCTATGTACACCAGTACTGCTGGGCTAGTCAGTGCTGCCTGTGCAGTCTGAACTTGGCAGCAGATGAAACAGGTTGAACTCCTGAGAGTTGCTGCCCTGTGAGTTGCCTGTGCTAGCAGAAGCCTGCCTTCACACTGGGACATCCCACAGTGTTTAGGAGAGACATAAACTCTCTAGTCCACCCAACTCTTTCCCTGGGATTGAGCTGGGAGGACAGAGGCAGGAACATATACTGGGCCAGGCATGGAGCACAGATGTGGTCAGAACAGAGGCAGATGGGTGCTCTGTGTGGAAATGCTTGTTCGTTGGTGTGCTACTGGGAGTAAAGAGTGGGACCATCTAGCCTTGAGGAAGCACTTGAATTGCCAGTGGACTTTTGTTTCCTGTGAGTTCCCACTGACAGCATAGGGAAAGTAACTTGCCAGCTGCCCTGAGCAATTAATGAATGGGGAAAGACAGCAAAGTTGAGCCTGCACCCACATCCCACCAGTCCACATCTCTCCTTGCTCTGCTATTTGTAGGGGACTGCCCAGCCTTACTTCTTTTGGCTGGGGAGCTTGCACTTTATGGTGTACTCTGCTGGGAAAGTCAAGTACTTGTAACCATAATTACACTACCTGGATAAGCAGTGCAACAATAGTTAATGGGTTTGGAGCTGAGTAGTTATAACAAGTGATTAATTTTGTTAGCATCTTCTATGTTGACTTTTCCCCCCCTTCACTAATTGCTGAGGAGCTAACATTCATGAGCTGTCTTACAGCCTGCACAGTTTACCACTTAACTTGGAAGTTGGTTCACTCATATGGTCCATACTGAGATGAAGGAAAGTGTCTTGGTAGACATATACTCATTATATAGTGTATGAGCACTACTTGTATATGTCAAAACCAGCTCTTTGGTGTCCTCAGAAAATGGTCTCAAACACTAATAAAAAGTTTTCATGTTACCTTTCAACATCAGTTCAAAGAAGTCGTTGGTGTCTGCATAAAAATAAGTTTCGTTGCAGAGTGATTGAATTTTAATAATCTCTTAGATTTTAGGACTTCGGTTCCAGTTTATTCCTGTCTTATATTCTTTCTTTCCTTTCCCCTTTCAGCACTTTCCCCCTTAATCTCTTTCTCAGTAGGAGAAAACCTGCCTCTAGGGTACAAGTAGGAGGAGCAGAGAGCATGGAAGATCAAGCTAAATTAGGATGTCTTGAAACACAGAAGGTCACAACCCCACATTTTTCTGAGAGCAAATTTCCTGCTATTGACTCTGTAACACTAAGGAGGATTCAAACTGATTTAATTTTCAACCCCCCCCTGCCCAGTACCCCCCTACATTTTTCTTTTTCTCTCTAGACAACAGATGTCAATGTCTTTTTAAGTTGTTGATGATTAACTGCGAACATTGTGCTGTTAAAAACTCCCAGTCACATTTTTCAAAACCTTCAGAAGTGTAACTGATAAAGCGCACACCACAGCAATGAACATGATCTTATTGCAGGGTTTTTGAAGTGAGAAATTTCTTTTCCCCCCCTTTCTCTTCCTGCCTCATTTCAAATACATTTAAATACCTCCTAAAATGTATGCATCCATTTATTAGAGTAGCATATGTAAAGATTTATCATATGACTGGGTTTTTTGTTTGTTTGTTTTCTGAGGGGAAGAGGATATATGTGTGAGTTTGCAGCACAACAGCCTTTGAAATAATAGCTTTTGTTGCGAGGCTGAAATCTAGCCTTGTTGCTAACTTAACTTATTCAGACCAAAGGCATAAATTCTTTCGAGTAAATCTACAGGAACTCTGACAAAGTGGATGTCCCCATACAGGTAAAAAGGCTAATAGAAATGTGGAAGGACAGTTAACCTTGCTTTCTTCTCATTCTGAGCTTTTCTGAGTATTTCCCTCTACTGAATCTTTTTTTTTCTGTTACTGGGGTTTTATTTATTTATTTAAGGGGGAAAAAAAAATAAAGATTCCTAAGGAAGGATAATAATTTATTTCCCTGCCATGCACATGCATCGTGTAATACAAGGAGTATGCAGTGGGATGTTCCTGTCTAAAAGAATGAAATCTTGATTTTGTACCTTTGTTTTTGTTGGTATTAGTGTAAAAGATTGTGCAGGAGGGATGAGGGGGTTGTTTTTTTCCCCATGATTCTTGTGTGTCAGTAACCTCCTCTCCTTTGCTTCTCTTGTTTGGTTGAGTTTGCTTGTGAGGTGGGTTGGGTTTGTTTTTGTAATTCATTTTTTGGGTTTTTTTTAATTGCTCTCAAAAAAATTAGGTATTATTTACTCTTCTTCCACAGTAGAAAAAAAAAGAATTGCTGCTACATGCTAAGGTAACAGCAATTATATTTCCTCCCCTGTTTGATTTAGAAATAATCTAGATGTTGGAGCTGTCAGAAATCTCCTGACAAGGCTGTCATTGGGCCCATGGCAGATGAGTTAGAGCTAATGAAAAGAATTATAGTTGTGGTAATCTGCTGCAAGAGCTGAGGGACTATGGTTAATGTGACTGTAAAGGGCTGGGAAAACTACCTGGAGTGAGGTCTGTCTAAACTGAGATCTTAATCTGGCAAATTCTTAAACCCTTAGCTTGACTTTACTTGTGCAAATCAGTAGGTGTGTGTGCCCAGCTTGCAGAGGTGAGCACCTTCATGCAGCTTTGCAGGCTGGTGGTGTTACAATGCAAAATCATCAAGGCTTTTTAGTTTGGGGTTTTTTTCCTCTCCTACCTGCAGTGCTTGTAAGCTTTGACTGGCATGTGCTACTTAAAGAGCTGTTAGAAATAATCATCATTATTGTCTAGGTAAGATAAGAATATTGACTTTTCAGAGCTACATCTGGACTGATTAGCCTTCTTTACAGGCAGGTTCCCTTCATTTCCACTCCCAGTAGTGTACCCTGATATCTTGCTGCTCATTAATGGTCTGAGAAATTCCCATGCCCTTTGCTGGCTGTTTTTGAGGAGAACTTATGGAAGGTGATGGAACTATGTGTTCCAGTGAATCACTTCTTCTGCAGCCAGATGCATTTCATCTCAAAGGATCCACCAGAATATCTACAAGGCTGTTGCTTCTCCTGCTCCCTGTTGCTCCCCAGCATTCCCTTACACAGACACAAAAATACATCAGTGTGATGAGGACATTAATGTGATAGAAGACTACATAGATGCTCAAAAGAAGGCAAAGCTTTGAGAAGGACAGGGAAGATGACAGCCCTTTTGACTACTCTATTGCTATTTCAGCAGCAGGTTCTGAGGTTCAGCTGCTTCTAGAGTTTCTTGTGGGGTTTTTGGTGGTGTTATGGTTTTTCATTTTTTGCCTAACACCAGAAGTAGGTCAGTAATGAAAGTTAGGTCTAAATTTTACAAAGGAAAAGAAATTAAAACTTATTGTTGAGACCAGTAACTACAGCCAGAAAGGCTACTAGCTGTATGGAAAAGAGAGGAAAGGGATAGGGATTTTAGGAAATTTTAAGTAAACAAATTAGTAAATGTTTCTTTGGAATGCCACAGAAAGAGGTATATATAACCTGTCCTTGTTTTCTTGACATCTCTTTGCTGAGACCCACTTTTTAGAGTGGAAAGACAGAGTGGGAGTGGGAAAGTGGGGGGAAAAAAACCCCACACAACATTAGTTTGAAAAAGAGCTTAAAAATAACAAAATTAATAGTTTATCTGTTTTTTAAATAAAATAAAATTTAAAAAATCCCACAGTACTTAGTAATTAGCCTCCTCAGGATGTGTGTTATTAAGCTGGCTGCATGCTTCTTAGGTGGCTGAAAAGGAAGGCACTGTGCTTTCATCCTCTTACCTAATGCAACAAATCCAAGGTATGCATCAGTCAGTTATTAATGCACACCATGTTGAGGCTTAATACTATTGTACTTGTTCTTTTTCAAGCTCCAGGCTGGTTGTACAAGAAAATGCTACAGAACAGCCTTGGGAGCAAAAGTCACAGTTAGGGATTATGTTCAAGCATTGAAGAAATTGTAAAAACTCTTTTGTTGTTTTCCTGGTTTTTGTTAATAAAGGCTGTTTTATTGGTTATACCCTTTCAAGTAAATTCTCAGTCATCTTTAGAAAAGCTGGTTTCAGCCACCTACACGTCTCAGAAGGAGAAATAAACTGGACTGAATTTTACCTGCTTTTCATATATCACTGTGATGTCAAGGCAGCTGTTTATTTCTTAATGTGCCCTTCATTTGCCTGTTGAAACAGCTTTAAGCAGTCATTTTTTCTTGTTTTTTTTCCTAGAAGTTGGAAGCTTCCTAACACAGTCGGTAGTCCACTCCTGAATAAAGCTTAGAAAGGCTTCTTTGATGTTTCCATGTACATCAAGAATAGCCATTAAACAAAGTGCTTCCAAAACAGAGGGAGGAGGGGAGGAAACCTCTCTGTGTAAAGGTTAGAGAGGGATAGAAGATGTATTTTCATGCCGTGACTGGACAGGAATGAAAAAGTGAAGAGTAAGAAATAAGACCTCACTAAAAAATGAAAAAATTCAAAACATTTCCTGGCCTACAAAATGTTTCTGCTTTGGAAAAAAAAGAGACAGACTATTTTGCCCTGCTATTTTGCCTGTGTTTGTTACAGATCATTTTGCCCTGCTGTTTGAACCAGCTCTGGAAAAGATGCATTTCTCCAATCTGGTGCGTGTGTGAAAATAAGAAGGCTTCTGGTTTGAACATTTAGCATTCATTTGGGCAGAGAAGAGAGACTGGATAAGGAACAGGGTATTTGTTGTTCCTGACACAGTGGTTGGTCCATCTCCTGTTTGGCACAGAAATAGTCCTTGGCTGAGAAAATGCACAAAAGCACATTACTGGGCACCTCTGAGGTGTCTGGCCAGGAGCCCATTCACAATCCCTACACAGGGACTGGCACTGAATGGAAATGAGGAAGTGGGGGGACGCTTCTCTGCTGGACAGAGAGCTCTGTGGTGCTGACCCTTCCTCTTTCATGGCTTGCATCAGCCTGAAGGTACAGCAGTTCCATCATGCTTGGCAGCTTCTCTTCATTGTTTTTAACCAGCTGCCTCTGTCCTGCAAACAATTGGACGTAGAGTGATTAAGAGAATCAAAATATCTGGTTTGTAACAGAAAGATCTTGAGCTGTTGTTCTCTCTGTACACCCTGGGGCACTACTGGCTGTGTCTCTGGAGGGTGGTGTAATAAGCAAACCTGGTGTGATATTGGGCATGTTTTTTTGCTATCCTTATGACTCTTATATTGTTGTATCATAAAAGTAAATTTAATCAGCCTAAAAATACCTGTTACCTTAAGTAGTCATGCTGCAAAAATGTTTTAAAGTTGTACCCCTGTAAATGCTTTTGTCTGGTCATTACCTCACAAGACCCCATGGGAAAAATTTACATGATTATACACGTAAGAGATTACAAATAAAGAAAACGATCTCACTCCTATATTTGTACCTGCACAATATACTTTTAATATATTAAGCATTTATAAAGGTTATGAGTCTGTGCTGAAAGACTCAGCTGAGTCACAAAAATCACAGACTGGTCAGGGTTGGAAGGGACCTCTAGAGATCATCCAGTCCAAGCCCCTGCTAAAGAAAGGTCCCCCAGATTAGATCACAGGAACGCATCCAGGTGGGTTTTGAAAACCTCCAGAGAAGGAGACTCCACACCCTCCTTGGGCAGCAAGAAATGTGTACTAACTCCCCTCTTTAGACTGAGGTTTTAGGATGATAGTTAGATATTTGCCTTTCCCTCACCTCCAGTCATTGTTATAGAAGCAAAGTTTGCCAGTCACAGGAAGGCCTTAGGATGGGGGTGTATATGTGTGTGTGGCTACTTTTTGTGGACACATAAAATTGATGAGTTCTTGCACTTGCCTGAATGAAACTAGATTCACAGACCAAACATCTGCTACGCCAATCTCTTCTGTGGGATGAATAACTCATATCAGCATTCCTGTATAAATGTTAATAATGTGTATGATGTGATTGCTATCAAGAAATTTTTGTGCAGTGCTATAGACCTCAACTACAAGAGTCTGCTAAATGAAATCTTATCTGCCTTCTTTTTTTCCAGATTGCAGTTGTTATTATATATTTTTTTGGCTGTGAAGTGACAAAAAAGTTGAGACTTTCTGAACTATGTTGAACATCTCTATTTCACAGGGTCATAATTCATGAACTGCTTATATGATTTACTGCAAATTTGGTAGAAAAACCCTATCTCAGCTTGAGACCTAGGCTACAAATTTTGAAGCCAATGTGATTTGTGAATCTGGAATTTAGAACTGGGGATAGGAGCCAAATTTTTGTAGCCTTAATTAAGGAGACTCTTGCTGTTCCTTAATATATCTTTCACAGCCTTGCATGCCTCAAAATACAGACATCTGAGTAATGAATATTCCTTTTTTTTATCTGCTGCCTATTTAAAGTTCCTCAAGTGAAATAAAGTGATAAAGCTCCACAGAGATCAGCAAACTTGATTTACACCATCTTCACTTGCACTCAGTACTGAGGAATATGGAACAATCATGATGTGCTACCACTCCGTGTTTTGCAGGTCTCATCTTTACAGCAAACAAAATGCCTTTAAAAAGGGAAAATAACCCTTTTAACCCAAATTGATGCTTACACAAAGCCACGAGAAAGCCCTCAGTAGGACTACCTTTTCTTGCACGTTTCCTGTTGAAGCAGAGCTGCAGTGGGGAAGCTGTAGAGAGATGCATCTTTCCACTGTTTCATAGTTTCTTCCTTGCTGAGTTACAGCCATTTTGTTCAAATCTTGCAGTCTGTATTCTGTCATTTGATCAGCCTTTCTTGAGTCTGTTAGCTTCCACTTTAACACAGTGGCTTTTATAAGACTGATGAATCATTCACTGCTTGGTTGTTGTGTCCTGGGGCATCTTCCAAATATAATTATCAAATGTGAATGTAATGGCTTTCTATTTTTTTCTGCACCATGTCCGTGGAATGATTATTTCAGCATAGGGTACTGTATCAGTTTATTACAATGTCAGATGCCAGTCTTTTGTTTGAGACCTGGAACCACTTATTTTTCTAATATAATATTGTACACTATTTGCAACTTCAATATTCTCAGCTTTGGTAATGAATGAAAAACGCAATCAAAGCAAGAGTGTTTCGATATATCAAACACATTCCAGTCATCAGAATATGGTGAGATGGGGAAGGACAATTTCACCCTGGAGAAATCACTGTAACCTATACACAGCATAGAATTAAGTAATAAAGAGCAAGTGGATGTACATGATGTTTGATTTCTAGATAGATGGTGAATGTGTTCAGCTCTCCCATCTGTCCAGAAATGAAGTGCTTTACCAATGAGTGGTGCTTTGCTGCTATTCCAATGTAGCTTCATTTAGCTTTTCCGTATGATTTTTCCTTCATATACACTAAATGTCCTGTATGGAATTTAAAACTTTTCTCCTACATTTATTAGGATTTTACTTTATTGTCTTTTTAAATTTATTTTTTGGGAGGCCTGCTGATTATTCACCATAGGAGACTTCTTCCGGAAGTGTCAGAGGAGCCCAAGGGGGTTAGGCACCTCAGTCTTACTGATTTTGAGTAAGAATGAGGTATTGATCTCTGTAATCTTCTTTGAAAATAGGAGCATCTCTCATTATTTAATACAAAAAAAAAAAGAATCGTAATACTGAGACTATGCAAGCATTACTTTGATGGGACAACTCATATCAAGGGAACTAGTCATGGTAGGAATGATATTTCATCCATTCCTGTTTGGTGCTGAGAGCTGCATATAGCTAATCATCAAATCCACCTGGTGGAAAATCATAGTCCTGAAATTAAACCAACCACTGAAGGATACGGGAAGGAGAAGAGACTTAAAATGCATTATTTCATCATTTTTCCTACTTATAAAATACCTGACTGTTTTGAATTTTGTATTCAAGAGATGGAGTGAATAGTTTGGTTTCTATGCTGCAAGGAACAACTTTCATAGGAACTGCCTGTGTCTAAGATGCTTTGTTCTCAAAGGCTTATTTAAGTTTCCTTGCTGTTCAGTTTTCGGGAATGTGCCTGGTTCCTTAAATGGCACAGTAAAAACCTCTGTGTTGATAGGAAGCCTTTTCCAAAGGTTAATTATTTTATGAGAAAAGAAATTACTCCTATATTGCCTGTTAACCTTTGTTTTTTCTTTTATTTCCCTTTTTTTTTTTAATTATTTCCTTCAGTTATGAGACTGCTTGGGAGACAGAGGAGTTTTTTTCACTTTCTAATTTAGCTTATCTCTTAAATATTTTTTCTCAAATCTGAACCTTATCTTGTTAATCTTGTTTGTTCTAGAGAGAATAGATTAAATTCCTTTAACTGTCCACTTTATTAAATTCCTGGTATAATTTATTAGTCTAACAAAATCAGACAAGTGGGAAATTTAATTTCTGAAGAGTGCATAACCCATTGCTACCACAGACTTTCTCATAACTGTTTGTTACAGTTATGAAAGATAATTAAAATGAAAATTGTTTTCTTTTAATTAAACTTTCATAATGAGCATTTTTCACTACCAAAATAATTAAGTTTTCCAATGGTACACTTTTATTTAAAAATACTAACTATAGAAGGTTCTTATCTTTTCCCCAGAAAAGGAATATCTGATCTTGTTTCACTTTAATGTGCCTTCATTATCACCAACCTTGGTAAGGTAAAAAAGCATGCTGATTCTCATTCTACACGTGGGAGATGGAGGCAAGGTGACATTAAAGAAGGTGTTCACTCTCTCTCCTTGGTGCTGTTGCAAGTGTTTTACTAGGATCCAAATTGTGTGAAATTAGGAGGTAGATTACCTCAGTAGCTGCTGAAGTAGGCTCTTGGGGCTCCTGCAGCCTCCAAAATGGGGATCCCGGTTACCCTGGGTTAGACATCTAAGCAGAATGAATATCCTTGTTGTCTAAGATAGCACACAACGTCCTTAGCTGATCCAATAAAATACTAAAACGGATTTGGTCAACAAGCTTTTTGTGCACTCCAGCCTTGGTGCAACGTTGGCACTTCTCAGTGGTTTGTCTAGAAGACTATAATCATGGGCTTTCAAGAGTGTTAGTCACACCCTTTTACAAAGAACTGGAAAGGACCTCCAGGTACCTGACTAGCATTTTGAAGTCAGTGGTTGTACCAATTTCAAGGGAATATTCTACCTCTTGTTTTACACCAAGACAAGGACATGGCAGGATCAGACTTTAGGGAGTTGAGCTGGCAGATATGATTAAAAAACCTGACAATGTATGCCTCAGTACTGAATCTGTGTTTGACTCAAGGAGATCCCGATAACGGGAAAAATTCATCTTGGCATCAGGTTTATTAATTCAAATATCAGTGTTCTACAAACCACCATCTTTTCTAGCACTTTGAGGCACACGTTGCTTTTATAGTCGTTGTTCATCACAGTAAGACAGCAGCAGAATTCCCGGTGAAGGTACTGTATAATCAAGGGCTAATCTTCAGTCACTTACAAAAGCTGGAGCTACATTGAAAAATAGGCCTTATTGCAGATTGCTTAGGTTAGTGAGCACCTGCATCGAGTGTCCACAGATGGAGTGAATCATGGGTGTTCATCAACTTCCTAACCAGAGATAAGAGCTGCTGAGCCATTCCATGTGACTCTGCAGTACTAGTGTGAGTTTTCTATTCTTTATACCGTGTTGTGGTGGCAATGTTTTATTGGCTTTTATTCTACGATTCCATGCCAAAGTGTATTTTCAGTGGTAACTGTTTTCTTTGTTTTGGTTTTTTTTTAATATTCTTCCCGTTCCCTGAATAGCAAAAGGTATATTTTGTCTTTAATTACTTATCTCTTGTTACTAATGATGAGAGAATCATTCTGAATAATTGCACTGTATTTTCATAAGCCAGCATAGCTCCGGAACGCTAAGAGATGTAGATGAACATTGGCCAAAAGAAACAAAAACAGAGCACACAAGCATAACTCTCAAACTGTTTAATTTGTGTGCTGGTTGTGAGTTAAATACCAATATCATTAGCTTGCTGTTATTAGTAACTAAGCAGCGACTATTATAGGTCTTGGTTTTATAAAGGATGAGGATGAAAAATTAATGACTTTAAACACCAAGGAAGCATTTAACTGAATTTTCTGAGAGGAAAATTTGTATGATTCTAAGGTAAAATTCACTATGAAATACATGGCTTGCATTGTGTAAACCTTAAATTAAGAGATTAGTTACAATCCACTCAGTAATGAATTAATGCAGTAAAATGCATGCAGAGTGCGCCTTTCAGTCTTTAACCTTTGAATCTAATCCAAGGAGATGCATAGGACTTTTAACTAGGACTTTTGACATAGGAGTATATTTTATATAGTGATAGTCTGCAAAACCTGTAGACAGGGTAATCATGAATGTGTTCAGATGCTTAAGATGAAATTTACCTGAACTTTTCGTGAACTCATATAAGAATAGATACTGCTTTGAGAGGTTTCTTTCTTATTTCTGGTGCTTCCGAGTTACAGTGGAGTTGTGATAGTGTTACATGCTCTTATGAGAAAAAGAATTAACAATTTAAGGAGGTGAAGAGTCTCACAACTTTCTTCAGTCTTAGATTTTGAAAAATCTTCTCATCTTGAGCCCCAAAATAGGGATTCTTCCTCCCACACACATCATTTTTCTGCATGTACAGATTGCTTGCAAATCAAGTCTGTTCACCCCAAGTTTGGATACAACTGTTCCCTGTTTTCTTTTCCTCCTCTAGAAAAATATACTTGCAATCTGTACTATCCACCACTTTTTCAGCAGTCAAGTATTTGTGTGGCTACTCTTTCCTTACAATTAGGACACCCACTCCTTGCTTTGTGTCATCTGTTTTTGTCTTCCATATGATATGCTTATTGTTCCTGTTTGCTATTGTAGTCTTCCCCCAAACACAATACAAAAGCACTTTGCAAAACTCACTTCCATTGAGAAAGAACAGATCAGATCTTTATTCCACGGGGCCATATGCCTCTTGGAGAAAAGATGACGGTTGGGAATGGTTTCTGCAAGACCTGGTGCTTTCAGGAGCCTATTAGAGGAGAAGAACCCAAATGACTGACTCATTCCTCTTTTTCAAATTTTGTTCTCAGAGAAAAAAAGATTTTAATATAACTGTCTGAGACAGCACAGTATCTTCTAAAGGATCAAGGTCTCATAAAAGTACACTAACAGCTGTCAGAAAACCAAGTTTGCTACTCAGTAGAACGTTGTGCAGTCCAGTACGTAATTAGCAACATATTCTCCATCTGAGAAAGGGATTAATAAAACAGGTTGCTATATTTTCAAAAGAGCTTCAACCAGCTTGTGATGTTCTGCTTACAGTTTTGCACAAGCAGTCATTCTGGCCAGGATTTTTCTCCTTGGCAGAATTTGTGCCTGGAAATTGCATCTATCAGAATTGCTTCTTACCAATCCTCTTTGTATGGTCCAATTTGAGCTTTCTACAAATGAAATCAGCCTTGTGTGACCAAGAGCATTTTTTTTTATCCCCAGGCTAGTGTGTCGTACTTGAGAGATCTGTGGAATGTCTCTAACTCTTAACTCTGGTTAGAAAGTTGATGCACAGCCATGATTTACTCTGTCCATGGACATTGGCTGCATCTACTCACAAAATTTTCAAAACCCAGCTTCTAACCTGTGAAAGTCCTTGGTTAGAGGTGTTCTCATGATAATACTGCTTGGTAGAAAGTCAGAGGAAAACATTTGTTTTCTATATCCCTGCAATGGAAAGTAGCTTACAAGGCACTGTGCCTATCAATGATTCCATTCAATATGTTGTGAAGATGTCCTGGTAAACATATCTTCATTTTTGCCTGCCTAGCTCACTCTAGTTTAAACAAGTTCTCAGGTTACAGGTTTCAATGGATGGGTGAGACAGTGTGGAGGAAGGAGTTCTCTAAGCCACAAATTCCGTGGACACTTCCCATGTTGCAGTTGTATTAAAGCTTGTTGTCTCATAGGCAAGGTCTCTGGAGAGTACTTGTTCGTTTTCCAAAATGCCACTAAAATTGACTGTCTTCATTAAGTTCTTCACAAGCTGGAAACAAAGAATATGCCATAGTTTGTAAAGAAGAGGGTGTGCTGCCGTCAAATCCACCATCCAGTGGAAATTACAGTGGTTTTCCCTTTTGTTTTAACCAACTCTAACAGATGTATTATCTGTAAAATGTAATGTTTTATTTTTCTCAGTTTTGTACTTGGGTTTTCTTTTTGTTTCTTTTCTTTTCTGTTTGGATAGCTCCTCCAGCTCTACAGACACAGCCAGGTAGAAGCCCCAAAGGACAGAACAAAAAGTTCAAGGGAGGCACTAGGGGCCAAATTCTTCCCTGACCTGAGCTATGCCTGACTCCATTGAACTGAGTCAAATGGCACAAAGAATTGAGCATGCTGGAAGCTGGCTCTTAGAAGTGCTCTCAACTCCTACTGAGTCATCTTTGCTAAATCTTACTGTAGAAAAGCTCATTTCATCCTCTTTTTAACTGAGTTTCTGATGTAGCCATTTTTCTATAGCATTTACACACCTATGGCTGTGTGCACGGGGGCGTCTGCAGGGCTTTTTTGGCTGTTGAGAAGGGATTGCTGCATGGTTAGTGCTTTGCCTTGGGGAGAGCAGCAGTCTTTACTTAGTGCCAATAGTAAAGTGGAGTTGTCCAGGGAATTTTGGAAAGTGCTTTCTGGACTTTTCTGCTTTAAAAGAACTCTCAGTCTTTCTGACATTAGCCTTCTTTGATTTCTGGGAAGTGACCCTTCTTATTTGCTGAATGGCAGGCTCCCCACTGTTCCTCTCCTCCTCAGTCAGAGAGACTCCTATATGCTTTCCATTGTCCATGGCTTGCTCTGAGCATTTGCCATTTTTGTCTGTACGTTTGATCACTTCGGTTACACCAAAGTTACTGTAGCTCTGAAGAATACATACGTATCTGCATCAAAAGGCTCTTCTGGGGAGAGTTGAATCCATCGGTGCACACACAGCTATAACACCTGGAAAAGTGCTCTTGCTGTCATTCTCCCAGGTTGTCTCATTTTACCTCTATCTGGCCTTGTGATAATGAATCACGTTCCATTACTGTACCTGTCCCTTAACCAGGCTACTATCCCTTCAACCTTGCTTAGAAGCTTGACTGAGTTCAGAAAGGGAATCAGAAGATGTGTTTTTAACTTTTCCTGTTGCTTAGGTCTGCCACACTGGCATAACTTCTTATTACATCATTTCACAACTTATTATTCCCTCTCTACAGTTAAGGAATGGAAAGTTAAATAAAGCTTGATGAGGTAGAGGTGACACGGGGTATTTCCATAGATTATGTAATCCCCTATGCAATGTTAGAATATTGCCACATCAGAGAAGGAACCTCGGATCTGGAAGGGCATGTTGTGTGAGACTGGAGGACACGTTGTGTGATGAAGGACAGAACATATGAGAATAGTTCAGACAAGAAGAGAAAGGACTGGGAAGGAAAGCACCTGCTTAAATGACATGAAACACACACACAAAAGGATTGATATAAATAGGAAGGGAATAAATATTTCTCTGTGCCCAATGTGTCAGACATAGGCATTTTTTTTCAGCAAGGGAGACTAAGGTTATGTATCAATCAGAGCTTCTAAGTAGTCAGGATAGTTAAGCATCACAATAAATTTTATGGAAAGAGGAGAAAACTTTCTTCACTGTTGGTCTTTAAGAGATTTTAGACAAACATTTGGCAATAAAGAAATAGTTTATCACTGATTTTGTCTTGGGATAGGAGAGTGGGGTAAAGGACTCCTTGATGTGTCATTCAGGCTATTTTTGTATCATTTTCCATGCACAGAGCAGAAGGCAGTGATAAAACAAGTTGCATCCATGCAGGAAAAGAATTTTTCTCTTCAATACCTATGAAATGTTTGCTGTCCCTCAGTCTCTCCATATACAAATAATAGACTTTAATTTACAGCTACCACACGTTCACTGTATAACATAGTAGGCTGTTTCAGAATAATGCAATGAAACATGAACACTTCTCCATGCCAATAAGTTTCAGACACTGCTTGTTGCACCACTTGTAGCACAATCCAACTTTGAACTGCTGAGGTCTACATAAATTCAAGCTACCCATACAGCCGTGCGGAAAATCTCCAAGATGAGTTCTTTATTAATAGCAAGAAAGCATGAGTCAGCTAACTTAATGATCTGGCCTATAATTTGAATCCATTGAAAGTTGTCTGTAAGCACCTCTGGGAACAGAGAGCAAACATGACCTTGACTGATAGCAGCACGAATTAAATCATCTTGTAATATTTCTGACACTCACTGTTGTCTCACAAACAGTTCAGATTAGCAGAACAGCACAGTCGTCGTCTTCTAGCACGCTCAAGGTTCCTTTCAGTGTAGTCTTTCATTTCATTCAAAGGATGCTCTTACCACTGTTTTTCATTTCCTACATTAAAAAACTTAGAGAACCCTCTTAGCACTGTTAAAGCTCACACACAGACGTTGCATTTCAGAGGTATTTTTGTGCTGGCATGCGGATTTTGCTTTTTATTCTGTTACATAAAGATGATTTCTGGTTATAATGGACAACATATAGCATTGACACTAAAGGGGTAGGTAGTACCCAGTCCAGCATTCAAATACAGTCAGTTCTCCAGTCCTGTGTTCAAATATAAAGGAAAAAAACCTTGCCTCTTACTCCACATCATAGCATTTGTTATTTATCCCCTGGAATCTGGCCACTATGGACTTTTATCTATGGGATATCTGTGCCTAGTTAAGTTAAATCCAACCTTCCCACTTTCCACTGCCAGTACTTGGACATTATTGAAGTTGAACTTATTTTTGTCAAGATAGTATTTCTTTATATTTTTCTTGGATTTGGGTTTTGTGATGTTGTTTTGGGGGATTTTTGTTGTTTAGGGGTTTTTTTCTGTTAGGTTGGAAGGTAGCTTTAACACTCTTTGCTGATCTTTGTTGATAGTCTTTTGTCCATTTGCTTTTAGAGCAAAGAAGTGAAAATAAATAGAAATAAAAAGAAGATTCTACTGCTCTTTTTAGAAGTTAGGGCTTTTTCCTCTTTGGGAAACAAAAGCAGAGAGAATTAGAAAATATTAAATTTATAGACCCTGAATACGTCCCATTTTTTGGAGGATTGTGTTCTTGCTTGAAATGGTAGAAGATACCAACAAAAGAGGATGAACTACTATTTTTCAAGTGCTCCATCATCATATTGTATTATATCAGAAGCCAGTACAACCTAATGAATCACAAATGGAAGAGGTTTAGCCAATCAATTAAGAAAAAACACAACCCAACCTTCTTCTTAAGCTGCTGGAAATAGTCAGGAGAACAGCATATATGGTGCAAGCAGGTAATTTCACTCGATGTAAGCATATAATTTAAATTAATTACAGTTTCTTTCTGTCTGCAAACACCTCATAACCTACACATTTCAACCAATACTTTCACTTGGCTCCACACAGCACACAGTGATTTAATTTTATTGCAGAGCCTCTCTTTTTATAGATGCATAAGAATGGAAGCGATATGAGTTTTGAAGGTTGTGTAGTACAGAATGATATTAAAATATTTTACTGTTTCTTAACTGTAGGAAATCTTCAGTCTTCCAAACTGAAATTACTGCACTTCTCTTAGAAAGTGAAAAGACTTCCTAATTTTTAACATTTTCTTCAAGTCAAAAGTTCAGGACCATGATTTGGAGAAATATATTCCCTCTCTCCATTTTTGTGGGCTAGTAAATGATGTCTTGAATTGCTGAGGAGAAATGTGGTACAGTATTGTCACCGTTGGCATACAGTCATTTGCAAAGAATATGTCTTCCAGGGGCTATTTGCAAAGAGAAAGGGGAAAAAGTGCCTATATTTCCACATACTTCAGGAAACATCTAGCCAGATCCCACTGCAAGTTGACATCACCTCAATGTTACTGTCAAAAGCTATTGTAGCATAGTTGGTGTTAGCTTCTTCAAAAAACAGAGGATTATATTTGCCTCCTTCTCCCCATTGTGGCATTTGTTATTTATTCCCTGCACCCTGGCTGCTATGGACATTTATCTACATGATATGCTGTTTCTGTGGCATGTTAGGTTAAGCCCAACCTGTTGTATTTTAGCACAGTTGCTGTCAAACTCCTAGCACAACAGGAGACTTCGCTTGTATGAGCTTTTACGTTCACGCATGCACAGACACGCACAAGTGAGCAACGCGGCACACGATATGTATAATGCACCTGTCAAATGTATAAACAGAGTGGATACAGCTATCTGAAAGAGATATTGTCAATCAGATCTATGAGAAGGGAGGGGGCATTGTAGTAGATGGCATATCTGCTGAAAGCAGGTAATTTTAATTATCTAAGATAGTTTGAAGCTATGAATTATTTATTACCCTTAGAAGTCTTTTTTAAGGCTTCTAATCCTGGTGAGCCTCTGATATTCAGATCACAGTCCCTGATGCTTCCCTATTTGAACTGTTACTCTGGAGGCACAGGATGGAAACTATATGTTCCTCTGTAGCTAGTCAGCATAGATTGAGTTGTTTTGACAGCCCAGCATGAGACTGTAATAGTCCAGCTAAAGATCTGAAAAATACAACACACAGTGGAAAAGAAAACATTTCCTTGGACAGTGATAACCACACTGAACAGTACAACACACTTCAGCATAAATGAAGGTGAGTTCCGTAGTTGCCTTTGGTTGGTTGGGGCAGCCTTTCTTACCATGAACAAAGCAACCTTTTCCTATAGGTTGGTAACAATTGAGAGAGAAAGAGGAGAAATACTGTTATGGTACACGAGTTAGGACTTCAGTCACACCTTTGCTCTGTTTGAACTCTTTTGAAGCCTGCAGTTTGTGCTTTTCCTGCAGATTTTCCAGAATTTAGCAGCTAATCTCCTGCCCACTCCCCTCCCCAAATACCTGCTTCTCACTAGGTGTGGGACAGGATTGCAACATTGTCATGGCAGCAGGCCAAAAGCTTGAAAGCAGAGACACCTGCTCTGTCATGCATTTAATCCTTTTTATTTTTTTTCTTTTTATTCTTTTACAAGTGCATGAGCAGCAAAGAAAGTCGGGAGAATCACTAAGAATGAGGGGCGGATTCTTGGAGGAAGAGGTGGGTAGTGAAAGACAGTAAAGCATCCAAGAGGTGGGAGAAAGTGTGTGGTGGGTGTAGCACGTGTGTCATGAGGTATGCAGAATGGATGGGGATAAAGAGTAGCTGAGGGAGCAGAGAAGGGGCTGACATCATCAGAGTGGTTAAAAATAGGGCAGGCTCCCTAGAGCTGCTGAGATGTCTTTTACGCTCAGCTTTTCAGTTCATAATGAAGGGCCAGGGGCTCCATAAGCAAGATGCTCAAACAAAAGCCTAATACTGGTGACATGCCTAGGGATCTTAGTGAGCTATGACTTAGCAAACCATAACTCAAGTTTTGTCTGTAAGCCTCTGCTACATTTTTAGAGGCTGATGCATATGACCAGATAGGATTTTCTGTCTGTATGCGTCCTTTTGGTGATGAAACTGGAGGCCTGGAAGAAAGTCTTCAGACATGAGGTTCAAGAGGAAACCAGCGTGGCATGGAAGGGGACTGAGGACATCCTAAAGTCTCTTTCAGATTCCCTTCTCTGCTTCAAGCCCCCAGCCCAGCCACAAACAGGCTTGGGAAACAGGAAATGTTCCCAAGTAAAAAAAAAAAGTGTGGAATAAAGGACACCCACAAAAGGCAGAGGGTGATAATTCACGGAGCATGGAGGTTAGGTGGAGAAGCTAGAGGAAATCTGTCCCATGTAATGCAACACAATCTATTACTGCTTTCCTTGTTAGATATATTCTATCCCTTGTTAAGTTTCTTACTTTACTGTTTAGTGCATATTGTAAACTGTGCAGGATTTGAAAATGACTGAGGTAATTTTACTGTAGGAACTCTAATTGCTGAATTGTTTTGGTTTTGCATGCTGTGTTTCGCTAAGGCAGTAATGCAGTGTAACTGAATTGTACGGGCAACGTGCGTGTTACAAAGACACAGAAGAAGGTACGTCTGTAAATACCTGTACCTGCACAACCCCAGTGAGGATTTTGATGAATTTCCAGTTTGTATTCTGACTTCAGTGCCAGTCTTGCTACCAAATTATTTTAAAATGAGTTGTAGAGAAAAGCCTCTCGAGGCAGTGAAACAGCAGGTGGTCTGCTTAGTTTGTTGTGGTGGCACCTTATGAATAACTCAATTGATCTCCATATGCTTCCATTCACTCTTGCTCACAGCAATACTACCTTAAACACTGAGCATTCTGATAGCAAAGATTTTATTCACACACAAAAAAATGACGTACTGGAAGGAAAACATGTTTCACTGCAGACATTGCTTTGTCATCCAAACCCATTTTCAGTGCCAAAAAGCTGATGCAAAGCATAGGTACCGAAGCAGTGGAAAATGAAAATTGTATGACTTGTTTTGCAATGAGATATTAAAATAGGCTCTAGGATCACATAAGAGGCATCTGGTAGAAAAATTTGAAATTCACCTGTACAGGATGCTTTGCTCAAGTTAGTGGTTTGAGAAGTTTCTTAGGCTAATATTTTAGCTTTGGTAAACAAGCCTGGAAGTTTGTATATGGTGGATGCTCAAGTAGTGTCCCCGTCCACTCACATGCAGCAGACTGTCAGTTAGGAGAGTAGGATCTTGTAGTTCCTGTGCATTGGAGTGTGATCTAGGTTTCAAAGCTAATGCTAATAGGAACAAGCGTGTTCACATGTCACAGTGATACTAACGTGGTTCTGGTCTGTTGCCAGTGCAGTAGCAGCCTGTCCTCCTGAGTGATACAATTCCCTTTGAGCAGGGTGTGTTTCCTTTCTGGTAGTGCCATGCTACTGCACCCCTGCCTCTTCTTCCAGTTCAAAGCTAGTATGACCACCACTAATTTAAGTGTGGTGTACCTCTGGTGTACTGAGGTGGCTGCGTGTCAAGGAAAGGTATAAATGGAAAGATTGAACAAAGAAACCTGTACATCCTGCTCTGAGACACAAACGCTCAGAGAGGCTATATGTCTTACTAAGTTCCAGTCACCATCTTCCAATGAAATAAGTTCATAATAAAAACTTGGTGATATGTGATTAATATTTACAAATACATAAAGGGTGTCAGGAGGATGGAACCGGACAAGGGGTACTGAGTACAAGCTGGAACATAAGAGGTTCCAAAGAAATACAAGGAAGAATTACTTCGCTGTGAGGGAGCACTGGAACAGGCTGCCCAGATGGGTTGTGGAGTTTCCTTCTCTAGAGACATTCAAGACCCACCTGGACAAGTTTCTACGTGACCTACTCTAGGTGGTCCTGCTCTGGCAGGGGGATTGAAGTAGGTGATCTTTCAAGGTCCCTTCCAGCCCTTGAGGTTCTGTGTGTGATATACAAGGGGGTGTTTATATTTCCTAGATTTGGGATACTAAGATACTTAAATGGTTAATCATCTTAACCTCACTAGTTGGTTAGATGAGAAAGAAACTTCCCAAAGAATTGTAGCTTAAGTTTCTGTCTAATTATGCAGAGGAACCTTTCTTTTTCACTCTAACATGGTATTCCTTCCACATTGTGTCCAGCAGGGGCTGCATAGAACATGGTTGCCCAGAAAGCAGGAAGAGACTCTCAAGTGACTTACTTGAATGGATAATAACTGTACTGTATTGTGCACATGTGATTATCCCTAACCCTTGAATGACAGTTCACACATGAGAAAACTAAAAACGTGGGCACACTGCATTTGTTCCAAGGAAATAAACCTGGACAAAGCTGCATGGTGCTGTAACCTGGATACTTCTGGTATGGAGGATGATTCTGGACTCTCTATGCATGGTAGGGTAAGATGCTTGTTGATTGCACAGAGTAGATCATTGAGCCTTGGAAACAAGTGCTATTAAACATGTGGTCTTGTTCCTGATGTATCCCTGGTGGCTAGTTTATCCAAGAATCTTGTCTAACATTGCGTTTACATGTGGTCTTTTTGTTATCACAATCTTGGCATTAACAATGAAGGATAAAAGTGTGGCTGACACAATGAGTATAAAAATAAATGAGTCTCTGTCAACACCAGAAATCAAATTTCTTGCCTAACTCACTTTAGGTCACCATATACCTATACTTTTGGTTTTATGTTGTACCTAGTTACTGAGAAACCCTCTCCAGTGCAGCCTTCTTTAGCGAATATAGTCACAGTGTTATTGCATTGCTGTCTTTCATATGCTACACTGCTGACTCGAATTAATTCCAAATACACTTAGAACACCAAATTAAGTATGAAAATTCAGTTTTAAGATGAGCAGTCATCACTAGCTCATTTTAATGATCTATTTATCCTTCCAGATAGTCTGCTTATGTTATTTTTGTCTATCTATGAAGTGGCTGAGTGACGCACTGAGTCAAGACTGGCCAGTTATTGCTACCTATTGCATCTCAGTCTGATTTGTTGACGGACATGAAAGATGACAGTTTGTAAAGGGAATGTAATATATACATTTAATAGGGTTTATATATTTTAGCTTTAGTACATACTTTAGTTTCATGGCATTTTCTGTATTTATGACGTGATTTTTTGTTTCCTCTAAAATACTGATATTGGCCTGCAGTTCAGCTATGAGTCATGGTAGCAAAAATATCTATTCTCAGAAGCAAATGTTCTCTAGTACTAGTAGGATGTGCTACAGACTGTATAATAACATTGTAAGAAAAATTCTCAGTATGTATTTAATTGTTCAGTTGAGGTTACTCAGTATGCATGCTCTTTTTCTTAAAAAATACTGTGCTATATTTTTCTTATATTATCCCTAACTCTTTCCAATCCAACCTTCCTTAATGATTCAAGCCTTAAGACTATTGTACTGTGTTCTCTGGGGAGACATCTTTCTAGTGTGAATACATACAAGATTACACTCAGAAAACTCTGCTAGATATGGAAATGTCTTTAAAAGATCTCTTTATGCTTGTATCTGTCTGCATCTCTCTACTAGAAAGCAATTCATTCCTTCAATGCTCCTTACAGAATAAGTACTATGAAAATATTGAAAATAATAAATACTGTTACAAATAGTAACTAATGAAGGATGGAATGTTAACAATAGGAAGTCAATTCACTCCAAATAACTCAGTGCTTAGCTCCTGGGTTCAGAAAAGGCATATCAAGGAGAACTGCTCTGTCCAGATACAGCCATCTTTTACGTGACTAATATACATAAAATTTCGCTTCCACCCTTAATCTGGGTGGTGGAGCTGTTGTGAGGAACAGATAGCATTGCTCTTGTTTCCCTTCAGATTCTGCAATGAAAGCCACTTTAAAACTTCTCTGAGGCGTCTTTGCAGCCCAGCTTACAAATACCACTAGCAGCTGTGCAGAACTGCTGTCATGGTTCAGAGTACTTATTTTCCTGGGTGATCTCTGCAATTTGCTTTCTTATCCACTTTAGCTACCTAAGGTTAACATGATTCAGTTAACAAAATTCAATCATGTCAATGCAAGAAGTTTGCATGGGATTTTTTATTTTCCCCGTAGCCTGAATGAGTAGATTATAGGACTGTGTGTTAATGGTATGTGTACATGAATGATTGACTCTGACTGCATGTCAGAGAGGAGGAATTTTTGAGCCCCAACACTTCTGGAGACACATCAATAAAAAGTCTACATTATTTAAGTCACTTTGATTCCCCAGTACGCTCAGCCACAGCTTCAGTCAGTTATTTTGGTTAACAGTAAAGTACAGGAGAAATCCCACAAAATTTATAAAACACATTAACAATATCATGAACAAAGAAGAAATTCAGATTGTAGGTATTTTGACTTTTCCATGCATTTGGGGAGGCGAAGGAGGAGAGGGAAGGAAGAGAAGAAAAAATTCTCAAAGTTACCAGATCCTCTAATATTTATTGATTTTTTTATTTCATCAGAGCTCTTGTTTCACCAAGACAGATGTGTTGTGTAACTTCCCATGGGTATATGCTACTCCATATTATTGGACGTATTTCAAAGTGCCACTGGGACAGAAAACTACAGTGCTGATCTCTTTCCAGATATTGGTTTTTTTCTGCTTGCCCCATTGCCACAACCCTGCACACTTTCAAAGGTAGTCAAAGCAACAGCAGCCACTCATAGCCTGAGGCTATTTGCCCCCATATAATGCTCATCTTGTCCTGGACTTGAGTCAAATCCAAAGAAACACCTACAGTTATTTCCTTTCTTCATTTAAACCCCAGATTTAGTCCAGATGTCTAAATCCAGTGTTAGTTTTCCCGTCACCTCTTCAGTTGGCTAAAAGACCCATCTCTGGTAATTTCTGTGAGCTAGAACCGCAGTTTCGAGGCTCATTGTCACTCTCCCCCTCAGTGCCCAACTAATGAGCTGTGCACCTTTATGTTTGCATGTAATTTTGCAGAGGTTGATTGTCTGTATGCACTTAGCCTGGCAAGCAGCTTCCATTTTAACACACTATTTTATATCTACCTATAGCTTTGTCTTGGAAAATTAGACAGTGAAAGCACTGAAGCACAAGCTTAAATCTGTCTCTATGGAGGAAAGCACTCAGACATGTGCTTAAATGTAAATATGTGCTTAGATCCTATCATTAAGTCAAAGAGACTCAAGTGCATGCTTCAAGTTAAGCATATGCTTACAGCCTTTTTGAATAGTGATGCTTTCCTGAATTGACACCTTAACTTGGCCAGAAAATTGCCACATTTGCTATAAAAGAAGGGAAATATTTCTGCAAAGTCCAAAGGGCCATTGTCAGATTTTTTTGAGTTACAGATCAATTAAAAATCTGCTGATTTAAAATTTTAATTTCTATCTTATCTTTTCATCTCTCTAGCATAAAAATTAATTGTTAGCACTCCAGGTGTTGAGATTGGTCATTTACAAGACTATGGTTAACACCTTGAGCTGCTATAATGAATAATAAGTAAGTTTCTGGAAAAGATCTAAAATCTGATTTTCATATTTGATACCAATTGCTGACTCTTAAAGATCATATAGGAACTCAATGTGGCGGCACAGTTTGTCTGACATTTGGTTGCCAGGAGGTACTCATGCATTTCCCTGGTGCTGCACTGTCATGTAGCTAAATGACTGGACTAGATCGAGTTCTTAGCAGATCAGGTATATCATAGTCTCAGTTCCCAGTCAGTTATAACTCCTTCAAAATAAATTCATTATCTATATTTGGAGGAAGTAGACGGTGATGAGGTTATGATCACATTAGTACAGATATCTGGGAATGGATCCAATTCATACAGCTTTATGCTGTTCATATTCAAGTTGTTTAATCATTCCTTCTAACTTTTAACCGTGTCAAAAGAGTTTTTCTTTAGCACCGTGCCGAGGATCAAAATCACGTGCTATAGGGGTGAATATATTGGTTTCTGCTAATGGTTAGTATCAGAAAGACTAGAAGGATACTTTTATAGTTAAGAGCAAAGAAAGCTTACTTTGGGTTAAGCAGACTAGAGCAAGGTGAGCATTATACATATATAAAGACCTGTTTTGGTTTTGAGGCATCTCTGTGCAACAGGAAGTCAATAATATATGTAGCCTTGATCACTACATATTCCCTAGGGAATAAAGTGATTCAGAACTGAGAAAGTTCTGGGCTAATGAGCTCCACTGGTACAGAAAGCTTTGCTTCCACATAAGGAAACTCCTAGCCTTCAAGATCATGTAGCTATATGTAAGCTGCATCTTAAGAATGGTTCTTGCCTGGATGTAACTCCTGAACTGTAACTGGGCATTGTTTAGGAAAGTATTAATTAGAATAGGCCAGATGTGCACCAGGCACTGCTTGAATAGTTTAACAGTACAGTCTGTGTTTCAGTGGCTGGAAGTACTGCCTAGCAAGGTTTAGTTTACTGCCATGTTTGTAGCCAGTAGGACCAATTTTGTTGTCATAGCAGTGCAGGAGATAATCCTTGCACTTGCACAGATTAAATTGAGCAGATGTTAAATGCTTGGAATGAAAATATGGAGACAAACTTTATTTGAAGTCCTATGGACTCTTTAATGCTCAGGGCCATTCCTCCAAGGAGGAAGGGGAATAACAGCAGCTGGTAAAATGTTCCAGGGTAATATGTTCACCCTTTGCCAAAGGGAAAAAATGCGAAAGTTTTGATTGTTATCTTTCAGGACCTTCTGTAGGTTGTTCAGACATAGCAGGCTTCCTGCAAGCTACCTCTTGGTTTGGTGCAATAGCTGAAAAACAAGGGCAGGAGGTGATTTACAGAGTCAGCAGGCCTTCTCTCTTTTTTAAGGTTGCATCATAGCTTGCCTGGATATCTTTGCAATCTGCTATGCTCAGACTGCAGTGACTGACTTTCAGCCCTCTCAGCCCCAAATGACTGGGCTTCAGAGAACTTCTCTCATATTCCTGTGATCTCCCTTCTTCTGCCTCCCCAGCATCTTCCCTACAACAGGATTTTCAAGAATGAAGTAGGGTACGGCAGCTTTCCATTGCACTGTAGGTATTCAGCACTGAGGAGTGCTTGCCTGACAATGGAGGAACCACAAAAGGACAGAGGTTTGGATCTCAGGTGGTGGAACAAGATGGTAATTCGTTTGTCGAGGAGTATAGATGAAGAGTTAAAAATTGCTCTCCCAGTGAATCAGGAGTACTGGTTCCTTGCTAATTCAGGGACTTTATATGAGATGAAGTTCATTAATGCATGAGAGGTGTTTAGAAAAAACTGTGGTGAGTAACAATGTGAAGTCAATGCCTCTATCAGTAGTGGCTTGTGAACTGTTTTACTGTCTCTTCTATAGTGTTTTCTTTGCCTCAAATTATGTCATTTTTTTTTTATTTTAGAGAGATACCATCAGCAGGAGGCTCAGAAATGTCAACTGTAATTAAAAATGTAATTTTCAAAGGCATTTTGCAGTTTATTCACATGGTAAATGGTTTCCTACCCTCTGAACTTTCAGCCTGCTGAGCTGAGCTGAAGAGTTAGACATTTTCTTAAAATCCTTACATTCTCTCACAAGTGTAACAAGGCACTTGTCAGCTGAACAAGTTGGCACTGAAGAGTTCAGCTAATGGTGTAGTGCTGGAAAACACAGAAAAGGAGGTTGTTTGTTCACCAGAGTTTTCATCCCTGTCAAATTACTTACTGAAATTTCCATTCTGTTCTATTTTCATATTTTAGTCCTTTGTTTCTTCTCTCGTACCTTTTCTACTTCAGACATGACTTTCCTATTTCTTTATCCAAATAAAATGCGGTCTTATTAACCTCTAGTACCATCAAAATCTGTCTTTTCTTCAGTCTCTGTTGCCCTAGGCCTGTTGGATAGATGATTATACTTTAGATGGTTTCCTTTAGAATCTTAGTGATTAAGGTAGTTGTCAGGTTCATGGAAGCCTCAAGTCACTCATCTATCAGTACTCATGGAAAGTAATTGAGCATTTGAGGAACTGCCTTACTCAAAGAGGACAGCTTGTTTTGAGCCCTTCTGTGGGATGTGGAAGGTCTCGGGTCCAGTCGCTGCCCCACGTTGGCGTATGAATCCTTATTTAGGACCTCTCAGTTAGAGCTCACTCAGTTCCTACCTATTTTCCCTATAATCCCAACTGCCTGCTTGTAGGTTCGGTAAGGCTGTGCTCGCTGTTACCAGTCTATCCTAGTTCTTGCTGCCTAGAGTGACAGATGACAAGCTTTAGGGTGTTCTCCTAAGCATTGTGAGAATCCTTTTGTGAAGCTGTAGTCTGAGCTAGAGCCCCGAGTGCCTTAGGAGCTGCTGGGCAACGTCAGTCAGTGGTTAGGCAGATTTGGCAATGCAGACTGGCTGCAATACAGAGGTGTGTGAAATTAGGTGGGAGTTAACCACTGGTTTTGAGACCTGCCAGGGATTTGCATGATGGGTGGGGGTGCCTGCTACCTTGGAAGAGTAAGGTAAGTCTATCACAATAAATCTCTTACTGATCCTGGGGATTTATCTCATGGATGAATTGTGCAGAGAAAGGGAGTTGAACACTGGGAGAAAAGAGACATAAAAGCAGTGCATTTTAACTTGGAGTAACTGTTAAAAACAGTGAATGTAGTGCATTACCTGAGTTAACAACAAAAAAAAAAGAAAGAGGTTGAGGGGAGAAAGTCTGTAATTAACAATAGCTACTGACAATTTCCATTAAGATAATTTGTTTATTGTTTCTCTTTTCCAGATTGTAATTTATCTTTGTCTTTTCAGACTTTACACTCTAGACCAAAGATTTTCTTTCTGTACTTAGAAAATATGCCACTGTAATGTAAATGAGTTTCTGTAAAACACAGATTGTACAGCTCCCCTCCATCCTTGGCTTTTAATGTGAAAGGTTAGCTGATACTCAAACTGCAGTTGAGCATTCTTCTCTTTATAGAATTGTTACTAAAATCACATCAGGCTGTTCTCACATCTAGTGGAAAACTTGGTACTTCTTAAGTGGGAAACTCAGGCTTGGGAAGGCAATCCTAAGACTCTCTCTGCAGACATATGGAGTTTTGTACCTGAAGTCACTGGCATTCCCCACACATACTGGAATGTGCACTGAAAGACTACAGCATCAACAGAGCCTAAAAGTCAAGTTCCTTCAGAAATTTAGTGTCCTGAGTTTTTCACATGTGTGTGTGTGCTCGTTCGTTGTCTGGAAGGGTGCAGCGCCTGAGGTTCACATCAATCAAAAACTCTGCAGAGTGATTCAGAGTTGCTCTGTTGCCATCAATCACCGTGAAGCTGGGCAGGAGTGGTGGAACCCATCTGTCAGCGAACACCTTCGGTTCATTAACATACCGTGTTAGCTCAATAAGAATAAATACCAGCTGCCATATTGCCTACTACTCCAGCAGGTCTGAGACATGTAGTGGGTCAGCTCATTTTATTTGCTCTTTCTCTATGGCAGACTTCTTTCTATCCTCCAGAGGAGTTCTATGAGAGAGTGCACTCTGGAGTGCTGCGCTTAGGAACGATGTATCAGCCTGATTTCATGACAGCGCCTATTCCAGCTGTTTCACTTGCAGTAGCAATGAACTAGGTTAAAGGAAATGTTGACAGACCATTTTGCCTTGGAAAATACCTTTTTTTCAAAGTAATGTGTCTAATTCTGTTTATTTTCCCCAAAGGTTGGAGAAAAAAATAGTAAGGCAGGAGGAGTTTATGCTTTTAAGGAAAACATTTTAGTTTCTGGTTTTGAAATTACTTCTGATTTTAAATGAGAATATAGAACAGGGAAAAATCAAATTCCTGTCAGAATTTTCTTTGGGAGAGAATTCTGCAATATTTGCAGCTTTTTTTTGTTTTTTTTTAAACTTGTCAAGATGAATCTAACTTTTAAAATCGTGCAAACCTCCCCAAATTGAATTTGAGTACTCTGTGCAGTTCTCATTAGCAATAGATAATTGCTTAAAACCACAAAAGGCACAAAAGGAATCACAATGTGTACTAATTGCATCTCAGACGCTTCTTCTCCCCTAGTTGGTAATGGCAGAACTTTGCTTCCCCTTCATCTGTAATTTTTCCTCCTCCTCTGCCCGGCTCCTTTACCTGCTGCCTGTATTCATGCTTTACAAACTGTTCTTGTAAATTGCTGAGACTATGACAACGAAGCTGAAAAAAATGGTGCAATAAATGTACAAACTGGCCATGAAGAGGGGACAAAAAGGAGAATGTTGCCATATATTTAACAATTGCCAGTGCCATTTTAAAGAGCACTGAGATTGATTTAGATTTTGCATTGGTTTTGCACTTTAGTGCTTTATTCTTTATTTACTTCAATGCACCAGACAGAAGAATCTATTCCGGTCTTTCTCCTAATCTATCTCCTAATAATGACTAGCAAAGAGGGCCTTTGAGGGCTTATCTCACCTTCTCCAATACCTTATATTTGATGCTTCAGAGATCATGAAATTATTAAAAATTCAGCCAAGTCTGTTGATTCAATGGCACCCTCTGGCAAGCTGACTAAAGTGCTAGGGAAATATTTTATTAATTTTAAGTGAACCAGCAATTAATTTAATGTGTAGATCCTTTTTAGTTGTGTGTGATGAGCCGGAGGCTTGACCAGCTAGTTTTCCCACAGACCTTCCTAATTTGAGGTATTTTTTTGTGGAGAATCTGTAATACCTCTTTCCTGGAGAGACACTGCTCCGTCTCCCAGTAACCTTGACTCTAGGCATCCACAGTTGCCCTCATTTGGACACACCATCAAAGAGTTTGGAGGTTTCTCGTCAAGCACGGGAATCATTCATGATGACGAGGTTCACTAGCTGGATTGAACTGCTTGATCCCTTTCATGATATTCCATCTCGATGCATTTACTGCTCAGCGGGACTCCTCTAATTCCAGAGTAGATAGACTGCAATAAACTTTCAGAGGAGAAAGTAATATACTGACTTTTAAAAACAGTATTGATGTTTAAAATCTCATAACTGCAAGGCATTTAGCAGTGTTTGAACAATGAGATTGCTTAATCGACTGATTGGACTGAAACGTGTGTTTCTATAGATCTCTCATTCGCATTTCAGCTTTAGCAACAGTAGCCAGTTGACTTTCACTCATGCAAAGCTCATTTAAGTGTCTAATCTAATGACCACTGTATTCCACTATCGCCTTTTTTGTCCAGATCTCCTTATTTTTTCAGTTAAAATATGTGCTAGTGGATGAAAGTCTGATTGGAAACTTAATTTATCCAATCCTGTGTAAAGAGGCATTTCCTCTGTATATTTGAAGAGCCTGGCCCAACAAACAGCATATAAATGGTGGAATCTGTGCTGTATCGTTTCACATTGGTGAGCTCTCTGAATGACTCAACATTTTCCTGAGAAGGGATGAAAAACAAAGCAAAACTAAATATAATTACATAATATCTGTTAGGTTGTCAACTTTGCAATTGGAAACGCATTTATACCATGCTCCGAGGGAACTTTGTTTTGTTATGGGTATCTTTCTTCATAGTCTACACTGATTATTTCTTTTTTAATTATAATTTTTTTTTAATGTGAACCTCTTGCCCAAACAGCTCTGGAGTCCTTCTTTAATTAAAAGAGAGATACCCTTAGGAGATCATACAAATTTGTCAGCAATGTATTGTCACTAAAATGCTTCAGTGTTAATCATGCAGTCTTTGTCTTAGGTTCATTTGAATTGAAAAGTAATGAGAAGAAAGGTGAGAGTTGTGCTTTTAGTGGCCCTTCAGTGCTGTAGCAAATTGCAGTCTGGCATGTTTCCCCTCACAGGTCACATCCCTCCTTTAAAAATGTCCTCATCACTGCCATTTTGGGAAATCTTTGAACGTCTCTGCACAGCGTGCCTGTCACTGCAGTGCTTTGCTGGAAGCATTAATTCCTTGAAGAACAGTCAATGATAAATTTGTGTATTTGATGTGGTAAAGGATGAATGAGAGGAAAGGGGCTGAGGAAAGGAAGGAGGATGTTTTTCTCTGAGAAAATGTAGCAATTATGCCTGGATGTTGGTTTGTATCCTTTACAGCTTGAGGATGTCATCCTACATCAAGACAAAGATTTGTTTACGGTGATTTTCATTGAAGCATCTCTGTCTTTAAACAGATGGGTGAGGCTGAGAAGTATTTTGGAAACTGAAATAGCACCAGTGCAAGGAAGGGACTGATTAGGGACACTGGTAAGGGTTTTGCCATCACGATCGTAACAAAATGTTCCACAGTGGAGTTCAGTGATGTCAAGTTTACTGGAGGAGCTGCTGAAGGGATGGTCCTTGACATGAGACTGAGTGAGTGTCACTGGCACAACAGATTAGTGAGAGGCAATGTCTAGTGAATACTCTGGTTTATTAGTCTGTCTTTACAACAGTTAGCAATGTCTTTGGATTTGAGGCTCACTTGAAAAAAAGTGATAGCTTTGTATGCCTTTCTGAGCTCATCAGCAACTGAAAACTGCTTCTGCTATGACTTTCTATTTAGCCTTTGCTTCACCTAGCACCCTTTGGATATCTCACCATTTTATTATGTACATTGTGCAGAGACCTGTGATTTGTCTCACAAGCCCAGGGACAGGACAGTTGATACATGTAGGTCCCGTGCAGCCCTTTGATCCCATACAGAACTCATTTGTCTTCCACAAATGACTAATTTGATATTAACAGCTTTCAAATACAGTACTTGTAGATATCACTCCTGTCCACTTGCTGCAATGGTCTCTATTTCTGTCCAGGTATTCTTGCAAAGCTGGAAGTGGGAATTAACTTCTGTAGCTTCTGTGCTTTTCCCAGGAGAGCAGTCAGATACACAAGGGCTCTTTCATGACAAGCTGCTTCTCCTTCTTTTGCCACAGAAATGTTGAGACTGTGAGCTGTAGATTGCTGTATCTCAGTTGATTGTAAGTGCAGAGAGTTGCTTGAGTGTGAGGTACTGGGTCTGCTAAAACACAACTGAAAATCTACTCTCCCCTGAGAGGAATTTCTGGAGGCTAACTGTCATTATCTGACTAGGAGCTGAAGGGCAAGTGGTCCTTAGGGAGAATGGAGGGAGCATTTCTGGGATGGACAACCTGACAGGGCATGTTTCCCTCTAAGAATAAAAAAATAGGTTATGTCCAGTTTTATACACATATGTGTTATTTTTCAATACTCTGCCTATGAATCCAGACTGTATTACTTCATTGCCTGCATTTCCTTTCCTACATTGTTTTTGCATAAGAAATATTCCTGTCATTGAACCTTAAATCTCTGACTTGAATGAACAAGAGCCACTAAATCACGTCATGTTCACTTTAAAATACTGCCTCAAAAAGTAAGAGGCGTCTCTCTTTACAGTTTGCTGTTGTAATCTGGACATCAAAACCTGTCTGAAATTGTTGTCTATGATTTGCTAGAAAACTGCAATTCTAAACAGAGCTTAGGGTTTCTGTCACTCATCTGAAGAGAAATACTTGTCCCAGATGCAGTACATATCTATCTCACTGTGTGTAGTGATGTGTGTTTGTGCTAGACAGAGAAAGAAAGTGCAAAGGATTTGTAGGTCTTCCATGATAAAAGTTTTAAAACATATCCATATTTTTTCACATATCATATTTATTACTTAAAACTGCTCCACTGTGTAACAGCTCTAAGTTTTACACCTGAATTTCAAATATGGCCAGATATTCAGCCAGTAAATGTCATAGCTTTTGGATTCAAAGGCACTATGCTGAGAAATACAAAGAGAGAGTCACCTGCATGGTAGAATATATAGCCTCTTGGTTTGATTCCTGTACAAAAATGCAATGTGTATCACTTTGCACAGAAAGTGTGCTAAACTATTAGGAGAAACAGTCAGGGATGCTGAACAGCTTATGCAAAGCAAAAGTGTGAAATGCAATCACGAAGCATCCTGGGAAAAATGTGGGAGAGGAAACCTGTGTGGGTGCCTTTCCGCACTCTCAGCTGGTCTTCTTTTAAACAAAAATGTCACGGTGGACTCATTTATGTGGGGCTGGAACACCCAGCACTTCAGCCAACACTAGTGAGGGAAGGAGAAGACTCCTCTCAATCAGTGTTCATGTGGGGGGACATGTAGCCTTCTGCTACTGGCATTGAGTTGTTTGTTTTGTCTCTAGATGACAAAATGATGGGCGTTGAAAACTGGATCCTTCTCATGGTAGTGTTGCCTGCAATCAGGATAGAATAAAATGCTCTTTTAGTATGGATTTCTTGATGTCAACCAGAAGAAACTGAGGTGGGAGATAAGGTGGCGGGAAGGGCTGTGGACCACTCAAGCAGTCAAGATCTGTCTGTGGAACTGTGTGTGTGTGTGTATATATATGTATGTGGGGATTTGTTTTATCATTCTCCGTTGTTTTGCCCTATAAAGATAAGGATCCTTTCCAGAATGCCTCCCTTGTTAGGCAGAGCTAGTTCTGTGATGACAGTCTGAGGACTGGGGCTCTGTGTAGACACAAGGGGCTGAGAGAAAATGACTTTACACTTTAGAGAAGAGATGCAGTATCATCTTCTAACTTTTCTGCTAAGGGGACTAATATCCGTACTTAGTTTAGTAGACCATGCAGGCTTTTGAGGATCCTGTGTCTCGCTTTACAAAGCTAAATCTCTTCATACAAGAATGACTTTTGCTGTGTTTTCTGGGTCAGTTTTGGGTGTTGAGCCACTGATGCTTTCTAGGGAGTTCTCCCATAAAAGCCAGGAAATTGCATGGCCACTGGCCAGCCCCTCTGAGCTTCACACTAATTCATACAATGGATGAAGGTAGGAGAAATAATAGGGTGGAAGAGAGTGATGTGGGTACTGCCTTTGGCAAAAAAGTCTCCTGTAGTTTTGATGTGCATTTTCTTCAACAGGACTGATTTTTCTCTTGCTGAATTTATCCTATTGTTGTAGCTCTTTCAAATTAAAAGAAAAGAGGGAAAAAAAATGAAGCCTTTGATTAATATCTGATTTGATTTGAGCTTTGTCAGTGATGGATGCATTTAAATATTCCTGTCAGAGTGAGCAAGAGTGAGGCATTTCTATGAGGAACACAGCGTGCAGCCTTCTAAGGAAACACAACCCTTGCATCTTGAGTTTCAGAGCTGCTGAACCACAGTAAGACTGGACATGAAAGTTTCCATCAGCTGGGAACAGCAAAATGAACTAAAAAGCAGAAAGAAAAGGTTCAGCCTCTGACAAATGAACATCCTGTGCATTAGGGACATTACAATAACCTTCCCCTACTTAATGTTGCTACTTTTTTTCTTTCATGATAGAAAAAAAGATGAAACCTGAACACAAACAGAACATTGCAGAGGTACATTCCTGGATATGACTCTTTAAACCTTCTGTACTGTAAACAGGACACAAGATCTACAGATAGGGAAAACTGAAACAATTCATCAAAAATAAAATCAAACACCCAGCCTAAGACTTCATTGGACATTTTACGTCGTATCTTTCTTAATAAAATAAGGTTTATTTTTTTTGGTTTTCATACTTGTAATACCTTTTCTTGGCTCCACAGGAGTTGCACACCATAAATGCAAGTCAACTGTTTGTCCATTCCCAATTTACTCATCCACACACCAGGATAGCAAGTTAATTGCAGGAGTTCCCCATGGGGAATTGTAATCTTAAATATGCCTGGTGTATATTGTTTGAGCAGCAGAGTGAAGACAGACAAAAGTTCTAAAGAAAGGCACAAGAGTGGAGATGGGAGTGAAAAAAGGGTATTAAAAAAAATCCTCCATGACATGGACCAATTGACTTTGTAAATAATTGCCTTGTCTCACTTTGAGGCTCAGGAACAGGATGGAATTTAAAGGCCGTTTTTAGGGTAGGATCCACAGAGGGACTCTGGTGTTTTAGTGCTTTTTGGTGGAAACTACAGTGACTTAGAGGTGACTCATAAATGGTCTTTATCTCCTGAAATGCCATGCTAGGCTCTCAGATCCAAAATCTATATTCTCATAAATAATTGCAGCTGATCCAGCCTTGGAGGTGTCTAAAGAACATAGAAACCAAAACTCCTGCCAGTAAGCTCCACATTTGCTTTGCAGCCTGTGCATATGTACTTTGATCTTGACATCACTGAGGGATCTGGCACTTTTCTTGGACCTGTTTACCTGGTTAATGTCTTACCATCTCCAAAGCACAGGGCTTTGATTTCACAGATGCTCTCAAAAATAGGTTGTGTGTAAAACACGACTGATGGAACAGGAGTACCCTTTTTAGCATGCCAAGAGACATGGTTTCTTTAAGTGCTAAGACCAATGTTTATCTTCTCCTACCACCCAAGGGAATTTGAATCCTGATAGTAGCATTGAGATGCTATGGAAGCAAAACTCTCAATCTGTCCTACCAATGCACTTGAGTGCAGCATGGAGCAAGGACTTTGTTGATTAAGCAGTACCAGCCCTGTTGACAGGGCCACTGAGCAGAAGGAAGGGAACTTTTTCCAGTTTGTACTGTTCTGGGGACTTTTATATTAAGCATTCAGCACAGCAAGGCCTGGAGAATGATGGCTTCTCTCACTTTCCCCCTTCCTTTCACAGAATCACAGAGTCTTAAGGGCTGGAAGGGACCTTGAAAGATCATCTAGTCCAACCCCCCTGCAAGAGCTGGACCACCTAGAGCAGGTCACAGAGGAACTCATCCAGGTAGCTTTGGAATGTCCCCAGAGAAGGAGACTCAACAACTCATCTGGGCAGCCTATTCCAGTGCTCCCTCAGCCTCACAGTAAAGAGATTCTTCCTTGTATTTCTTTGGAACCTCTTACCTTCCAGCTTGTACTCAGTGCCCCTTGTCCTATCATTGGACATCACTGAGAATAGACCGGTTCCATCCTCCTGACACCCACCCTTTATGTATTTGTAAGCTTTGATGAGGTCACCCCTCAGTCTCCTCCAAGCTAAAGAGCCCCAGCTCCCTCAGCTTTTCATCATAAGGGAGATGTTTCTGTTAAACATCCAGTTATCCCACACAAGGAACAAGTCTCTCAACATTCACATGGAATGGTCTATGTCCTAGCAACTAAAGCACTGTGGAGGAGATAGATGGTCAAATCTCTTTGGAAACACAGTGGACTTTGGTTCAGTCCTTAACTTTCTGGACACCAGCTTGGAGTAGATGGGGTGCAGTTATCATTCTCAGAACCTAAATGAAGTTTGGCTTATGAGATGGATGGCTGTATGTGTGAGTAGAATAGACTGAGTGTTGGGATGTTCTCGAGGTATTCGAGGTGTGCCTTGCTGCAGACACTTATGGATCTGAATAAATTACATACTTTTTGAACTGTAGCTTGTTATAGAGAGAGATGGAAAATAAATATTTCCAAGATTTTTGTTCTGACTTTGAAAGCCCAAAGTGTTGCTTGGCAGCACGTGTCTTTTCATGCTTCTCTCTCTTACTATATCTCAACTCTTGAGCTGTCCCCAAATTGTAGGCCTGAACATGAGATGTATCTTCTTCATACAGTGCCAACAGGTAATGAAGTAATGATCATTTACTGTCTTATTGGTATCAAAGCAGTGAGAGCTGGGTCCTCATTTTGTTAGACAACAGTCAGTAAGAGAGCAGCCACCTATGCTGATTGTCAGTAGAGGAGAGATTGTTTGCTGTTATCAAAGCCTTAACAGCACAACCTATCAATAGAAAAGATGAGAGGAGGTAGCAATGCAACTAGCTAGTCAGTTTCTAAACAAATCAAAGGTCTACTTTAACAGTCATGTGTATAAAGATCTGTATGTTTTTAAACAAACCCTTGGGATCTGTGGTTACCTCCACAACCATAGGGACACGACGCCTAAGACTCTACATAAGAAGGCTTAATCATGTACCCAACAGCCTGTAACATCAGCTATCAGGAGGCTTTCACTGAACTACTGAAGCTGATAACGTGCAAGGCCAAAAATTGTTTTCCTTGTGCACTTAGTGGATTTTCTATCTGCTGCATTGCATGAGAATCAGGGCTTCACAGCATTAATTTACTGCCTGCCTCGGGTTACCAAGATCCTGAGTTGCAGAGCCACCAGGGAATAATTTTTACCTCCTCTGTGCAGGACAGCCTTGAAATGAAGGGATGGTGTGCTGCTTTTGACCCCATGTCCCAGCTGAGCTGTTCTGGGAGCCAGTGCCCAGACATTCTGTGCTGAGAGTAGACGCTGCCTGCCCAGGGTGCCTCTTTTGGGAACAGGATTAGCAGTGGCATGAGGACTTTCATGATAAGGTGGAAGCAGAGTGGGCACTGTGGGGTGGCGGAGAGATTTAGCTGCTGAAATCATTACAGGTATGTCTTCATTTCTTGTCTGTGAACCATGGACACTGACACTTCCATGGCTCATCAGGGCTTTGTGAAGACAGGCAGACTAGATGGCTGTGCTTAGTGAGACTAGTAATAAGACAGATGCACTCAAGATACATAGAGCATTGCGTCACTGAGTACATTTGGCCTCTTCTATTGATCATGATCTAATCTGGCAACTTTGACTTGTGTTCATAAGGTATGCAAGGAGCACTTTTTTTTTAAGAAGGAAAATTTATTGTCCAGTTACAGATTTTCTTGGTATTTTCCTGTATTGAAGATTTGAATAGATTCTGAAATGGTCAAGGAGAGTCAATGTGGCAACAGCTATGACTTCCCATGACAGTACCCTTTTATTTTCCCCCACATTTTTATTCCACGTCTGAATATGGATTTACATGACAAATTGTAATGGTGTACTGCAAGCTGTTATAGCCTGTTGGGTAAATGATTAACATTTCAAATATATTTATAATTTAATTTCTAAATACTCACTCAAAGGACTATAATGGCTCCATTCTAATTTATCTTACATTCAATCCAATTTCTGTAACATTTATTAATTCCTTTTATTCCTGATTCAGAAGTATAACATGCCAATTAGAAACAGATTAAAAAGCCTATTTACTCCAAACCATTGCATGCCATTGAGTAAATAAAACACTGTAAAAAAGTCCCTGATTATGCATAGTGTAATAAGCATGCTTACAATTAGATATTTCTGTAGTAGACCATAATATTTAGCACATTCTCAGCTGGATTCATCACTTATTGGCTTCAACTATGTATTTACATTCTTTTATACAACTCAAAAACTTTCTCAGGTGTTTCTACCTCAGCTTCCCACAGACTTTCTAGCAACGTGGAACAGCTATAAATTGTGTTACCAGAGTCCTGGTAAGGAAATGTGTTCAACAACAGCTTCTGACTGCTCTGGCAAGAAACTTGCTCTCTTAGCTGCATAGACTTCTTTGCTTACTCCGTTGAGATCAAGAGCTCTCAGCATATAAAGGATGTTGATTTCTTATTTTTGGTAATATCCATAAACCCTACTGCAGATTGATTTCCATATCCTGGGGTTTTGCCTTAGAATGCAAGAGAGAGGTAAATAATTATTTGGTCCCACTAGAGAACAATATCAGAAGACAGAAGCCTTTAAATCACCTTTGTATTCTACTAAGCCAACAACTGGAAAATAATTACTTTTGTTCTGTTGGTTAATTTACAGCAGCCCCATGGATGATCCAGTGAATTTACATGGGACTGGTCCTATTCTAACTTCCCACAATCTAACTCCAACAGTAAGTTCCAGGCATCTCTATTTTAAAACCCAGGAGTGCATGCTCTGCGAGGATATAGACCAGGATACAGGGAGCTTGAGGTAATTCTGCTTATCGTGACTCCAGGATTACGACTCTGTTTTTACTAAAGTCAGAAGAAATAGCTGCAGCCTTTTCTTTCCCCATAGCACGGTGGTTGTTGGCAAATGCTGCCTTTTCTATGTGAGTTAAGGCATGGAAGCTGAGGCCTGTATGCTCTGTCATGGGATTATATTGCATCTCAAGACTTCTATTGAGAAAGTAAGAATGTGCACACTTGTAGAATAGGCAGAATCTTCTCCAGAGAGAGGGAGGGGCGTGCTTACATGAATAATTCTGACCTCTAGCTATAGTAACCAAGAAGGTGAAAAGAAATCTCTGTGTTTTTGGCCAAATGTATCAGAGGTTTCTGTCACGGCTCCACACAATCATCCAGCCAGCCCACATCTTCTGCTGTGACATGCCAGAGGATAGCAACCAAGTGGAAACATGCATTGGTATGACAATACAGCAATATGAAATAATGTGGGCTGCCAAAAGCACTGGGCAACCCTGTGACCTAAATCAACTCAACCAGAATCCATTAAATGATTTAATTTTTATCCATCCACCTATTGATTGTACTTACAGTGCAAGAATAGCAGTGACAGCAGCGGTGCTGAGAGCCTGAACAGAATTATTAAAAGACATTGCTTGGCAAAGTGAATGGATGTCTGATAGGAAGGACTTAAAACAATAAATCTTTGACAGCGCTGATTCAGTCTTTGTGAAGTGACTAACTGATTGCCAGAGACTTTTAATGTCAAAACATCAGATTGTGCAGGTGCCTGAAAATAAGCATGCATTGTGATACTAGTGTCTTTTATTTCTTCCCGGCAGTAAAGGAATGCTTTCAGGTGTTACAAAGGATGTGTGATATGAAAAATGGGGCTAACACAGACTACTGCTCAAAGGGGAATGCTAATGTTTTATTACGGGAATGAGGATATACTCCCTGTGCATTTGTGGTGCAGTGGGTTTCTGTACCCAGGTAGATGGCTAATTTATCTCTCTAACACATGACCTATATCAATGGCACAGCCAGCCTACTAGCCACTGAGGCTGTTTCATAAAGAGGCACAAATCTCTTTTCAGGAGTCTAGGGCCTGGAAGGCACATATATTTTGCTGCAGATGCCACTGCTTTTGTCTTGCCGGCTTTCTGGAGCGTGAGAGCATGGGAGACTGAGTTTGCCCCCTCCTGGCTTGCCAAAGGCGTGGTAGGGTTTGCAGATCTGGTTCAACTACCTGTAAGTAAAGCCTTGCTGGTAGGCAGGAGCAATGAGGTGAGTAAAGCATGTGCTTGTGCCCCATTTCAGTCCAGACATGTAGATAAGCAAGCTCATGTGTCTGCCTTCAGGATTCAGAGCGTAGGTGAGGAGCGAAGAGGAACAGATGGAAATACGAACCGCTCAGAGTTGTGTGTGGCCAGCGTAGCTCAACTGGCACAAAGCAAAGCTGGTGAGAGACAACTTTATTCTGCATGCAGGGAAGGAAGGGGCCAGAAGGACTAACCCACAGGGCACCAGAGCACTTTGTCATAGCCCTGAGGGCACTGCCATCCTAACTGCTGGCCCTGATCTCCCTGCATGGTGCATGGCCCATGACCTCCAGGGTCACTCTTCCTGGTCATCATCACCAGGGGCTCAAGCAGTGCAGGAGGGTGCCCTAGCAGGAACAGCACTGCCTGTGCGGTGGTCACTCTCAGCTCCTCACTTATTCTTTTCTGCAGAGCATCACTGCTCCTGCTCCTCTCTGGTGTGTTTATTGGAACAGTCTGCTTCTCGAGCAGCAGCAGGACTTGCATGTGGGCGGTATATCAAATCTGGCTGGTGCAGATGGTGAGGAAGAGGAGCCTAGGGCTATATGCACCTGACTTTCTAAGCCTGCACCCAAGTGTGTGCCAAAAGTTGCTGCAACACTATCAGATCTCAAAAGCTTAGGTGCCTGTAAGGTGTTCAAGAGTCCTCTAGAAATATTGCAAAAGCAGCTTGCAAAAGGCAGAAGAGAAATAAGCTGAAAGCTAATTTTCAGCTTTTGTTCAGATATAAACAGGGGAATAAAAACAATCATGTTACTGTACAATGTGCCTTTGTCCTTAATGCTCTGTACCAATGCATAAGAAGTGTGTTCTGCAGTGTCTTTGAGATTGAGTCTTTGTACTAGACATTAATGAATTTCAGTGCAGGCTTACATGAGCAGAGCTTAGAGGAAGCCTGAGAGTTAAAACTGGAAGTGGGGAAGCCCAAGAAGGCATGGGGCAAGAGAGGGAAGGAATTTGGAAAACAGTGAGGAGGTAGCTAGTATTTCATAGAGGCTCTTCATCAGGCTAAGAAAGCCAGAATAGTAAGAATAGTACAGAATAGTACAGCAAATAGTAAAGCTAACAGGATTCTTTATGAGGATATTTTGACTTTCCCCTGTGCCAGCTTTCAATGCTCCTTAGTAGACAGACAGAAGAACACAAGCCTGTCTGTCTCTGTGGGACTACATAGGGTCTGCTTACATCCTGATTTACTACAAGCACTTTGGGGAAAATTGCCAGCTGCATTCCTCAGGGGCAGAGGAGAGGAGCAGAGCAATGATACAAAGGCAAGTTCACAGTTGGCAGGGTGTCCTTCTGGACATCAGTTAGCAGCAATGTCAGTGCAGTCTTGATTGGACTTTAATTGTCAGTCTGTAAAAGACTCTTCTGTGGTAGTGGGAAAACCACAAGAGAGACCTCTCATTCTTCCTGTATATGCTACAGTAGGAGAATTGGAGAGAGGAACATATTCTTCCTTTTTGGGGCATCCTTTTTACCACATTCCAGAAACCATTAACAGAAGAGGTGTAAGCTCTTATGTTATCAATACCAGCCCTGTTGCATCAGATCCTGCTGCAGTAAGGATCATCTCTCTTCATCCTTCCAAGGTCCAAAGACTGTATACAAAGTTTCATACTCCTTTTCTACAAAAAGAAGTCCCTAGAATGTAACTAGAGTACGTTTTAGCCTACAAACCATAGTTACAGCACAAATGGCTGTCTGTTTGTGGCAACATTGTTTTTGCAAGAGGCTTGAAAGGTTTTGCACTGTATTTAGAATGCACAGTTGCCATGTAAAATGTTGCTGCTGCTATTTTTACTCTTCTTCTTTGGAAGCGTGGCTTTACAATTTTCGATGCAGAAGGAAATGAAATGCTTCACCACAAGTTGTGGTGGCAAAAAAAAAAGTAAAAATCAAATGTCATAATCACTCCAAGCAAAAGGCATTGTACTTACACATTACCTTAATAAAAAATTATTGAAGGAAATGCAGGAAACCAATTTCTGCTGCTTGGAGAAGTTCTTTGATCAGATGTTTTGTTATCCACTCCACATCGATGTAAATAAGCCTTGCTGAACAGCCACATCTGGCTCTTGTTGCATTTGCACGTTACAGGAGTGTGTAAGGCTGCACACTGACATCACAGATTCTGCTGAAATATGAGTACTTAGACTAAGGGTAAAAAAACCTTCTTCTTCCATGTCACAATACATAAAAGAAAAATCCTTGTTAGAGCAGAAAACAAATATGAAAATAAGAATTAAGACTGTGTTTAAAATGCAGCACTTAATGTGTCTAAGAGTTATAACTGAAACTCCTGCTGAAATCAATAGCAAGAATTAGCCTTAACTATCTGCAGCATTCATGTTTGTTCAGATGCTGAAGTGGATCTCTGCCTATTGCAAATTGTTTCTTTTATGTTCTGAAATCCAAGAAGATAAACTCTGTGACACAGAATAATATATGAACGGATGTTTTCTTCTATTGTTGAGGGGATTCAAAGCAGCACAATACTGCACTGTCTAATCTCGAAATTCTTGTTTTAATGAAAGCTGTTTCTGCCCTCTCAAAGATGTGCTCTTGTTAAAAGCACAGAAAAGAAGTCATGAGCTTATACATATATATATACACACACATATATACGTATGTATATGGTTATCTATGTGGGGATCATTGACTGTGATGACAAACGTACAATTTTAATCCATTTCAACTTTTCACTGTATAAAAATTCCAATAGCCTGATAACGAGTGCCATCTCTGTTCTTTGCAAGATAAAATCTCACCATTTTACAGTGTTGACTTCCTTGACGGCAAGTGCCTGCGATTTAGAGGAAATGAGCAATTCAAACAAACTCGGTGTTTAAAATGTTGTAGTTAGCGTGCAGGCCCTGTCTCAGATGTGGTAAGCATGATGAACAGGCTATTGTACGTTTTGTGGAAAGGTTTGATGGAGAAAAGGTGAAGTCATCCTGATGCCTATCTGCAAAACCGAACCTCTACATCTTGATAGGCTGATCTTCCAGGTATACTGTCAACCCACAGAGAAAAGTAAGCCATGCTCCTGTAGCACACTGCTGTACCTGGCAGTTAGGAGGACGTTAAAGCCCAAAAGCTACTAAACAGAATCATTTAACAGAGGAAATATAACATATTTTCTCTGTCAAATGTCATTTCAGCATTTAGAAACACAGGGATGGCAACACCTTGTCAGATGGATGGTCCATCTGGTCTGGTTATCCAAAGAAAGCTCAAAAAGTCAGTGAAGCAAAAATACCTGCTTCCTGAGAATTTCCTTCTTGATTCCTTACCACCTTTTGCCCTTACATGTATTTGCTCCTGTTCTTTCCAAAATGTTCTAAGTGTGCCCGCTGCAGCTGTGTCCTGAAAGTAGACCGAGGTACACCCCATTCATGAGACTGACAGGTGCCAACCTGAGCTGCCACGTGCCTTTGAAAGTGAGATGCTGGGGTTCCTCTCCAGTGTGACAGGTTCTAGGAACCCAAGTACAGCCAGCACATTTGATGCCAGCTGACTTTTTCAAATAGACGATTAAAAGGCAATATAGTCATCTGCAAAGCAAACATATGCATGGGCCATGGCTGGGGGAGAGGATGTGCTGAGTCTCCCAGAGGCTCCAGGCTCTACTGCTTCACCTTATTGGAACTGCAAGCATTGTCATTGTCTGTCATTATCCCTCTCTGAATCTCAATTTATTCTTGATCTCCAGTGATGCCCTTTAGCAATAAGTTCCACAGTTCTTCGATATCTGTTGCATATTCGTGATGTGTTTCTGAACCTGTCATTCAATATCATTTGGTTTCTCCTTTAAGGAGAATAAATAAGAGCTCTTCTTTCTTCACTCCTACTATCATTATTTTTATATGCCTCTCTAGTGTCTTCTGTAAGACTATTCCAGTCTGCTGAATTCAGTGCCAGACTCCCAACAATGCAAATGATGTGAACTTTAAGGAAGGACTGAGTAGGGTATATTGTGAATAAAGGCTGCACATCAACTAAGACACCCATGGCAGATTTTGTAAACCTAAACAGGAATGCTAAGGATGTGTAATATGTTTCCCCTCCTTTTTCCTTCTCCACCTCCACGAAGAAGAACTTTGGGAGGAACGTGAATCATTGAACAGCCAAAACCACCAAATACTTAGCAACTCAGGATATCACCTACTGCCTGTGAAATTCTCTCTGAAGGAAGTTTCTTTTCTGAATCACCAGCTGGGAGGAAGCCAAAGTGATGCACTTCAGCACTAATGTTTAGGTGAAAGATCTCCCCCTGTTCAAATAGTGAGAAGTGGTGGTATTTATGTCCTTAATGTATCAATATTGAATGAATATACTAACTGAAAAAAAAAAAGGAAAGAAAATCATATGCATGTTCTCAGGATGAATTTTGGTTTCAGAATCAGACTGGAGCTTTATGCCTTGCTTTGCCCCCTGGTCTGGCTCGCTTCTGAGGCTGAGTCATTTCACATCTCTGTGCCTCAGCTCCTCAGCCTACCTTTCTCACTCTAGCAACGTGTACTGTGGCAAGGTGAGGCGGCTTTCACATGTGCTTGTGTAAAGTCAGAGCTTGACATTGGGTGCTGTCATAAAACTGCACATATTCTGAATGTTCTGAACAATCTCTTCAGATCTTGAGTTTGATGCTACCAAACTGCAAGGTTTCCTAGGGACTACTTAAATACTTTGAGGTTCTTTTTCTTTCTGGGTTCCAAGACTTCAGGGTGTTTGTTTCTTTTTTTGCCCTTTTCTCCTGAACCATGAAGACTGGAGAAGTACTTAAGAAAATCTGGGATACTCATAAGTTTAGATGTTAAGGATGTAAACATAAACCCCAAATATTGCACTAAAGTTGTAAACATTACATACAATTAAAATCATACTGAGCAGCAGGGATTCAAAGTCATGGCATTAAGGGAACAACCATGAACATACATACACTTGTTTTCCAGATGGCTCACTAACAATTAAATGTGTAACAAGGAAGGAGATGAGGATTACCTAGTTAAAGTTTTCACAGTGATTTGAAGAAAAGTACTAATTAACTTTTAATCTTTATTGTTTTATTATGAGGTCATCCAAATCTCATCTAGTTTGAGACTTCATTACAAACTCGAAATTCAGCCCAGATTCTGTGAAAGGCTTATGTACCTTTCAGGTGCTAAGAGCTAATTTCAAGTTGGGGCAAATAATAGAAACTTTGTTAAGAATTTTCTGTGGATCCAAATAGGACTAAATCACAGGAACCGTGTTTTGTAAGATTGTGTGTGTGTGCCTGTTAACTGCACTCAACTAAAGTAAATCTTTCTTTCATAATTCTCATTAAACGGAAATTTCAGCAAATGGGTTTTGGAAACAGAGAAAAAAAAGAATGAAAATAAAATGTGCTCCTTGGGACCTTAAAGCTGCCGCAGTAAAACAGAGACATTCTTACCAGTTCGGCCTCTGATGGCAAGTTCTTCCAGCAGCTGGTGGGATCTCTGGACATGGAACAGCATGGCCTTGCTGAGAGCACTGTCCCAAGCTGGGGATTCAGATTTTCCATGCTCACTCAGATTTTCCCTTGACTCACTCAGTTCTTGACAGTACTAATGCTATTTCTTTAATTTTTCTTTTCTTTTTTATGAATTCAGGGATGCTTCTTTCCTCATCCCATTGCCAAAAGATAAAAAAAAAAAAGATTAAGAGTGAGGAAAAACCTCTGTCAGCTAAAATATCTGAGTTTTGTAGACTCTGAGGCCAGAAGAGACCATTTTGAGGAGCTTATCTGACCTCTTGCATAACACAGGGCAAAAAACCCTCCATGAGTAATTTCTGCATTAAGCCTATTATTTCTGCTTGAACTGCAGCATATTCTCCACTCTCATTAGTGATACCTCTTCCTAATAATTATAAAAAATGCTTTTATACTAAGAATGTTATTTATATAAGTTGCAAATATTCAGTATTTAGAAGCAAATAAAATAATATGCCAGCTTTGAATAATTTATAGTCTAACCTTCCTTTCCTATGTTGTCTGACATTCTCTGGATTGTTTTTTGCAGCGTAATAACTTCTATGTAATGAATAACAATTGGCAATAGATTGTCTCTCCATTTCCTCATTTTTCTTACTGTTTTTCCCTTCGAAGCTGTCTGGACTAATCTAGTGGATTTTTTTTGTTGTTTGTTCAGGGGTTTTTTTTGGGGGGGGGGAGTGTGTTTGGGTTTTATTAATATATCTTTCTATACTTGTATTATTTATAAACCGTTCATCTCAACTTTTAAAATGATCCTTTGCTTTATAATAAGACTCACCTGGGACAGCGAGCCAAACAACTCAGAGCTCTTTCACTTAAAAAGAGAAGAAAAGCTCAGCATTTGCTCTCTAGGCAGATTTCCTGGAGCTTGTCCAGCTCTAGCTTAAATTATCTTCATGAGGCTGTTGTTAGCAGTTGCACTGTTGCATTATGCATGATTCCTGACTGCTCCTAGTATGAGCAAACCACGCAGTGTTTGGTTAGTGGTTTTCAATTTTATGCTAAGCTGTACAATTTGTTGGTGTTATTTAGGTTAATATGCTATTATTTTGCATATTTATAGCTCTCCCATTACATTTTTATTAATAATGATGTCATGTTTGGTAGCAAGGATCAATAAGACTTCCAGTGTGTAATGTTTACATATTTATATTATTACAGTATAATAAGTCTCTTAGGCAGCTCTCTGCATTGGAATCACTTTGTAGATGCATCTTTCAGGTAATTTCATGCCTACAGTGGCTGCTTGAATAGCAGTGATACACTGTGCTCTGATGAAATCTAGCCCACAACTAGTGTATAGGTATCAGAACAGGCAATCTATCTTCAATGTCTGCATCAGAAAATAAATGGTGATGCATTACATTCATTTCCACCTCCACTGAATGGATTCTCTTTTACCTATTGTTCTGCTTTTGCCCTTCTACAAGTGGTGTTTTCTGTCGTGTAACTTTACAGGGCACTTCCGCACTTTCTCCTACAGACATCCCTTCTAGAGGGATGTATTGAGCTTGTGGATGTGTACAGCACCTTTTTGAGCAAAATCTTCAGACTCTTATGAAATTTCCCTTTCTTCTCCCCAGATGCTTTATTTACTTCCCTTCATACTGGTAGAAGGTTACTTTAGTTGGTGCTATACCCTGCAAAACAACGGTAGTGCCATGAGGAGAATAAGTGTTGTCTCTGTTAGTGAACACACTACTTGTTAACCTTTCACACACCAGAAGGCTCATGGGTGACCCTGACCCAGTGGTTAAAGTAAGGGGGTGCACACCAGCAGCTGGCTGTTGTAACTGATACCCCTTGGGCAAAAAGATTTGCTTGCCATTCTCCCACGATGGTGCTTGTTCTTGCTAATAGTAGTGATCACTGTTGTGTGAATGAGTATTGCTGACTAATTATACAGAGCTAGATTACATCCTGTTAATTCCTTAATGGGTGCAAGAAGCCCTCCCTCTCACCTCTTCATCTGCCTGTGTGTTTGTGCAGGAGCATGACAAAGTGCAGTGGTGCATCTGAGTGTGCAGAGACTTTTTCTGTGGCGCTGGCTAGCTGAACGTGGCCAGCAAAAGCTGGAGACACTTTTGAATACTGTTGCAGAATAAGGAGTAAGTCAACAAGGACAGCATTTCACGAAATTTCACACTTATATTCCTTCCAAAGTCACGTTGCTGGTTCACAGAGGACTCCTATTCCTCTGTGGAAATGTTCCTGTTCTATCATGTTTTATCTCAAGGGTAGAAATGTTACAAAGGATGTTCTTTCTCAGGCTCCAGTGTAGGGATGAAAAGCTAGGGCAGGGGCATTTTGTTTAACCAGATAGACTCTCATCTTTCCACTCATCATTTTTTAAGTGCTTCCCTTTATTGCACTTAAATTTAAAATCTCAAGCTTGAAAATTATGAGAATAAACAAATAATCATTTTTCCCTTATGATTTTAAATACTTTCTACTAGGAGTTTCTTGGCTTTTCTGTTACCAGAAATTTACTTTTTACTTATTTAATAGATGTTGAAAATATTCTTTGTTCAAGAAAGAGATGTCATAGCACAAGACTTGGAACACAACTCTGAGAGAAGCTGAATGTAGTTTGGTGATCTGGCCCATGGGGAACAGCCTGAGCCACGTCGACACAAATGCAGATCAAAAAAGCCTTCACCACCAGCAAAACACTATCAGGAATTGTGCCTATGGGTACATTACTGCCTCCTAGAGCAATAATGCATCTGGTCTCTCTTTCCTACCCTTCTTCCTCCCAAAAGTCATCCTCCAATCAGAGCAATGCCCTCTTGCAGAGACCTCGCAGGAAGCCAGCAGCACAGAAGGTCTCTAAAAGGTCTGTGTGTACATCCTCATCTATTGAATGCCAGTTCAGTGTCTGAGGTCATTTTTCAATTTCAGTTCAAAGGAAAAATCAAATTTAGACAATATTCTTAACATTTGTAGCTCTAGAGGGAAGGACAGAGCACAAATAAACTGTTACTGCAGGCTTTTTTTGTGATACATTGGTAATGAGTCAAGCACTAGTGACTAATTCCTGCCAAGATTTAAAACATGCTCAAATGTGGACTTGCATAAAGCTGTCCATTCTTGTGCACAAGCTGAGTATGGCTCTAAATTTCACAGAATCACAATATACTAGGGGCTGGAAGGGACCTCTAGAGATTCCAGTTCAACCCTCCTGCTAAAGCAGGTCTACCTAGATGAGGTTGCGTGGGAATGTGTCCAGGTAGGTTTTGAAAACCTCCAGAGAAGGAGACCCACACCCTCCCTGGGCAGCCTGTGCCAGGGCTCCCTCACCCTTACAGCAAAGATGATTTTCCCTATGTTTAAGAGGAATTTTTCTCTTCCAGCTTTTGTCCATTACCCCTAGTCCTGTCTCTGGACACTACAGAAAAAAGTGCCACCCCATCCTCTTGAAATGCACCTTTTAAATACCTGTAAGTATTATTGAGGTCCCTCCTCAGTCTCTTCTTCTCCAGTCTGAACAGTCCCAGTTCCCACAGTGTTTCCTCATGAGGAAGATGCTCCAGTCCCCTGATCATCTTGGTAGCCCTGTGCTGGACTCTCTCCAGAAGTTCCCTGTCCCTCTTGAGCTGGGGAGTCCAGAACTAGACACCGTACTTCTCCCTTTCATTCTTGAAAAAGACCATTCTGACTGTAGTCAGCTGTAGACATTCCCATTTCCTTTATTTATTACTAAAAACTGAGGTTTGTGTTTATGTCGTTATGCTAAGGTTGGCCACCATTCCCCACCCATGTCATTTCAGAGTGTTTTACACACTGTTCTTACGGAATGCTCTGTTATCCTTCAGGCTACAAATTTTTAGTTCCATTTGGTGCTGCTGAGGAGCAAAATCTTTTATAATTTGTTTCTGTGTTTTTCTGCTTTTAATTACTGTGCTGGCAGTTTATTTTCCTGCTGTTGTTTTGATTTAGGTAGCACAGCACCTAGCATTCATGCCACCATCCTAAATGTAACTGTCTTTACAGAGCAGCAGGTCACTTTTGAAACTATTGTGTGAATCTGATCTTGAGTTTTAGCTTCATTAGAACCAGCAAAGCTGCAGATGTTTGCACTCTTGTTGAAGATACCAGTTTCATAAATCATGTGAACTAATCATCATAATGCTGGAGTTGTGGGAAGAATCTGAACACTGTTCTTCCAATACCTTACCACGTGTATGTGTGAAATCTCTGTTTAAGCATTTTCAGTACTGTATTTGTGTTGTGACTAGCACATTCCACTCAGAGAATACCAACACATAAGTAGCCATGACATATTTTAGTGGGTAAAAATAATACATTTGTGTGTGTGTGTGTGCAGGTGGTCAAAGAAAAAGCAAAAAGCCTTAGATTGCACATAAAGATGAAAAATCCTGCTCTCTGCATTTGCTACAGTTCAGAAGTACACTTGCAATGCTCAGGAGATGAGTACAAGTGAGCGGAGGCACCAGAGGCACATACAGAGCCAGTTTCTTATTCTGATGAGGCCAAATGTCATTATTCTGTATTGAGCCCCTGAGACTGGCTATAAAAACAGCAGACGTCGATTCTGTTCTTATTTTGTTTACGGACCATAAGAGAAGCTTATGAAAATGTCAGGTTCAGATCACTGAAAAATGAAATCCTCTGTTTATTCTAATTTTGGCCTCATCCACACACTTTTACTCTGCATATATCTCCATCTATATGGAAATTTTTTCGCTCATACTGCCATGGAGTGATATTCAAAATGAAAAAGATGTCTTGAATACTGTTTAGAAACTCATACACAGAAATGTACATGCAAAAATTCATACTTATTTTAGCATCCACATTATGACCTCAGAGCTAGGTACCTTATTCTCAAAAAATCAGTTTACATGTCTGATTCTCTTACCTTTACACCAAATCTATTTTGCTTTACCTCTTTTATCTTGACTAGGATATGAGTGATGTAACAGAAAGTGAATTCCAGTCAGTCTAACACATAAATACTCACTTTGGAAAGCCATTGTAGCAGCTGTGTGTTAAATTTAGGAACATAAGTACTGTGACATTTTTTGTGTGAGCAATTGGATGACTGACCTTTTAAAAATGTGAGACTCAGGTTAGCCCATCGCCTTCATCCTGCTTTTGAGACAGAGTTTACTGCTTAAAATGTATTTATGAATGTCTTGAAGTGCTCACTTTTCTTGTCCTTCTTACCATTGCCAAATCCTGCTGTATTCAACTGTCCATCACAATCAGCGCAAGCTGGTATCACAGTGCAACTTTGGGGCTTGTGTTCCCAGAGGCTCATCCTCTGAGGCTTCTGCTGTGCTGGAAAGGTTACTCTGCAGTCTGGACCACAGTGTTTAGACAACTTATCTGTGTCCTAATTAAGGCTCATATAATAATTATTTTCACATTGGGTCATTTGGGTATAAGTTACACCTTTGTTTTTAGAAGCAAATTCCAATTTAGTCTACTCTTCCAAGTCTTGGTTTTTTTTAAGCTGGGCTTCTCCAGAGCTTTCCTTTGGAACCTACAAAAAAGAATACAAATGATTGTCTATATTTTAATACTACACACAAAAATACATAGATATTACATATGTAGAGATATATTACATATATATATACCCACATCTATATAGTCACAATGTTACATATAAAATATATGTAGTTGTTGGTTCAAGTTCTTACTTGTTGTATGATCAAGAATCTGATTGGCAACTCAAAATCTAGAGTGATATTAGTTCAGTCTGCTATTTCAGAAACACTTCAAGACCATTGTTTCTAGTTTCCTTTTTTGTTTTTTTGGGGGTGGGGTGAGGTGGGATGTGTTATACTGTATGCAAAGAAATGCCTTCTGCTTTAGTCGTATTGACAAAACTGAGGCCACCATAGGGTGATAGTTAACAAAAATGCTGTGGAACATAGCAAGAGAAGAATAAGAAAGAAAGTTAATTTTATGAAGTTCAGAGGTACTTTTTCATTCTTTTATTTATTTCTTAACCAGACCCGTTTTTATTAAAATGTCTTGTTGATTTTAGAGGGACAGAGACAAGTTCTGATGGGTGGCACAGTGATGTTTGACAGAAAAATCCTCCATGGGTGCTGAACTCTTCTCTTGCCTTTCTCAATCACCAGGAAAAAGAAATAGAAGAGTGGAAATAGCAAGACTGGGTCGGGTGAGTGCATACTTACACGTTTCATAGGGTGCAGAGTGGAGAGCAGTGATCTGCTCTCATGTTCCATTAATTCAGAGACAGCTGTCATTTATCTTTTGATGGAAGGTAGAGGTTGAAATGCCTGATGTATGGTATCAGGTCTAATATGGAAAGATAAGAGCCATGTGGGCTCAGTTCTCTGGAAGTGAGTTACTGCATGGAGAGGATTCATAATTCCCCTACTGACGTTTGACAGAGAACTTTGGCCACATTTCAGAAGATACAAATTGCCCAGTTGTAGTTAAAAAAGAAAACCCAAAACTCCAAGGATTGCATGGGGAATTAACCACATCATTTCTATTAGAAATGATATGAATTGCATGGCTAAATCCTTGTGAAACTTTTTAAATGCTTAGGAGCTGTATGGACATAAAAGAGTCTTAAAGATAGCTTTTGAAATGCAGGTAGGTAGGCAAAAAGTTGAATAAATTGGTGGGGAAGCACTCCTTTTTGCCTCTGGAAAAACTGACTGCAAGCTGACAAATCAGACATACCTGCTTCTTTAGTTGTCAAAGTATTAACATCTCAAGTCAATTTGGCAGGAAATACCATTAAAAAGATAAAAGAGAGCAAAACTAAAAACAATTTCAGTAAGGACTCACTCAATAGTGCAGCAGATCCAAGAGAATAAAAGTGCTTTCTATAGAAACTAAAGTGTATGCGGGGGGTTGACAGTAAGATGCAAAAGCGAACCTCTAAAAATCACATTTAATACAAGAAAGTACACTATATGCCATAGAAATAGCAGAGAAAAACAGCACAGCATGCTGCTGCCTCAAGAAGAGATCTCCTATGTGGCAAGGGATTTAGGAGCTAATGAGCCAATGCTTCTGTAACCCTGTATCTTATCCCTCCCTGGTTTTAAGAACAAAAAGAGCTTTCCACTCCCTCTTGGAATTTGGATGGGACTATCAAAGATACTAGGGCTAGGCAGGTTCCTTGTGCTTCTGGGTACTCAGACTTCACAGGTCAAAGTTCTATGAAGACATTATCTTTCTGACACCTCTGCCCTTCCCTTTCCAGTTGTGTGCATCTTACCTTTTCTCTCGTATATGAACAGCTAATATTAACAACTTGGAAAAGAGGTGCCGGGGAAATGTGTATGTGCCTTTGCCCAATTTATGGGTAACAGTAAACAGGCAAAAGCATCATCCTGTGTTTCATGGAGGAAAGCTCCAGATATCACCCAGTCTCACAGATCTGATTTTGGGAACTTTAGCAGGGTGACATTTTATTCCTGGTAATCTGTAGTGATACAGAGAGTGATTTGGGTGAGCCCAGAATTTCAGTGGTCAGATATAGGTTATGAATCACTGCTCCTGACTTGTCCAGCCTGATCTGGAGTGTCTATTCTGATCATGTCATCCTGATGAAGGTCTGAATTTGAATTCATAGTTGCTGCCTCCTGAACTGAAACACTCTCAAGGTCTAGGTATTTTCATCTAGTCTTGCTTCTGGCAGGAGAGCAGGAGCAGCAGAAATTGCTGACATGCTTTCAGTTCAGCTTCTCATGACTTCTAGAAACTTATTGTGTCATATCAGAGAAAGTTCTCTGCTTGTCATTGCCTAAATGTTGTTTTGTGACTTTTTTTTTTTTTACTTTGCTTGAATGTAACCAGTTTTGAGTCTGAGGAAATTAGAGGTAAAACATTTTTCCCTTCATAAAGAAAAATCACTTGAAATATTTTCCTGCCAAAGCAAGAAAGAAACAGGAGTTGAAAACAAAAGAAAAGCTCTGTATCAAGAATTGGCTTTGTCTGCAGTGGGGAAAAGTGGTTTTAATCTGTTCAAAATGCCTTTTTTTTCCTCCTTCTTCTTTTTTTTAAAATCACATACTGAGAATTAATAGTTTAGTTGGCTTTCTGAGAAATCATTCTCCTTAGGGTTTTGGGAGGTTTTTTGGAGGTTTTTTCTTGTTTTGGGATTTTTTTTTTAAGTTTTTGAAATATGTTGTTTCAAAATACTAAGGACATCCAGTGCTGTGGGAAAATCTCCTGTGGCTCTTGGAAGATGTCAGAGAGGTGCAAAAGAGCTTCAATATACTTACAGGAAGAAAAAAAATCTGTGTGATTCAATATCACGTTATTTGAGGAATGTATCTTACTAGGCTATTTTGATGCTACTCAGTGAAATATGTTACTTAGAGAAAGCAAGACAAATGAATCTGCTCATAAGGGCTATTTCCCTTCAGCTGCAAAAAATCCTGGGTGGGGGATTCAGATTTTATGAGCCGTTTTCAGGTAGAAAAATAATGGAAGGTGTTGAGAGACAGGCGAGGGATGTGGAGCCTCCTTTACCCTGGTCTCTGCATCTCACGTGCACTTGCTGTTACTCTCCTCAAGCAAAACAAAAGAATGTATGTTTCTATGTTTCAAAGACACAAGCAGCACCTTAGAACAAGTAGAGAGAAACAAAAGACTCTTTGTGTTCATTGCTATGGCTCAGCTATAGGACTGCAGCACAGGGTCCTGGTATTTAGCAGCAGGCCTGGCGTTGAGTGCCTGGAAAGGGCTGGACATGCTGCTGTGGGGTACCCTTCCAGGATATCTGTTTCCTTTCATGTCGTCCCTCCGAGCATCAGCCTGACACCCCACAAGCAGTTGCTGTTTGGTGGCACTGCCTGTTCTGCAGTTCCCAGCTTACTTGTAACATGCCTCCACAAGGCAGACGTGGCTCTGCTTTAGACGTTGCTCCAGTTATGGAGTCAGCGTTGCAGTTTGAAGTGCTGAGCCAACCTGGTGTTTTAATTCAAATTTCATCTGAGATCTCTTTGATCCTTCTGTTCTTCAGGAAAATAATGATCTTTTAGGGTTCCTTTAGACTTCTTGAGAATACAGATCAAGGCTAGGGAGGCAACAGAGTTCTTGCATAAAAATTAAAACAAAAAGGTAAAAAATTCACATTTTCTCAGAACAATCTCAGAACACGTCCTTCATGTAGGTCGAGGTCATGATGCCTAAATAAATGGGATACAAAGTTGTGCTGTTGTATGCCCTCTTTGTATACCTTTCTTAGGTTCACTCTGTAGAAGAAAGCAGGAGCTTCCCACCCTCACTGTGAGCAGAAAGGGACTGCAGTGAGTAGGAAGATCTCAAGTGTTAGCAACCAAGCTGATGCTGAGGAGGTGGCATGCATCCCACTTTGTGAGGCTCAAACAGATTGTGGCCTTCCTGTTCTAGCAGAGAAGTAATTCCTTCACAACTGTATTTGCTGGATAGTAGCAAGACCTTTATCTAGAGGCATAATCTGTTCCTTAGGGCTTCGACTGAATTCAGTTAGAGATGGTTTGTTGGTTCTTTTTCTGTCTGTTTTTCTAACACAAGTGCTAAATAACAATCTGAGCTTACTTCTAGACAGGGAATTTGACAACATTCTCATACTCCACTTCGCTAAAATACGACTGGCACCTAGCACAGGATATTTACAATAACTTTGAAATGTTTATAGTCATATTAGATTGAGTAGAGAGATGTGACCTTGCCCTCCCCTTCCCCATACTTCTCTGTTTTTCTCACTGCAAGAAGAAATTATTTTTGTTTCAGACTTTTCAAGTTTAAGGAAACCACTAATTTATATGGGGCATGCTCAGAGGCTTAGTATAATCATTCCCAGAGTAACATGACTGCTTCCATTAACATAATTATGCCCATACTCATTACATGATTCATATTCTTACAATTTTTTTTTTTAGGAGTCACAATTCCCCACTTTATTAGATTTGTCTTTTCTGAAGAATTGTTCTAATTTTTTTAATCATCCCTTATTTTTCAATTTAACTTTCAGAGGTGAAATGGGAAATTTGGTTTCTTTCTAAATAACTTCCCCTAGCTGAGATTCTGACCATAGTCACTGAAAGTTACACAAGGACAAACTAGAAATGCAGCCTATGGCTCCCAAAAGCTGTGCTCACCTGATTTTCCCGTCACATTTGCCTTTCAATTTTGGCTCCTGAAAGACATGCATAGTTGCCCTCTGATCTGTACTCTGTGCAGTCTCACTGTTTCCTTCTATCTGTTAAAGGATCATTTTGCCCCTACACCTTCCTAACTGAATCACATAATATTTATTATACCAGTTCTGAATGCTGCAGTGTGTGTGATTGCATAGAGACCCAAACAGAAGCTGAGTAGACCATTTAGCAGACAGCAGTTTCCTGTATCCAACTGCTTATACACAGAAACTCAGTAGGGCTTAGCTGACACAAACTATGATGGGTTTCTTAAAGCTTAAAGAGATTGCCATATCCTATTTTAGAACAGTTTCTACATACCTCTTGGTCATATGGCAGCCTTTAGGAAACTATCCTGTAAGGAAAAAGCCCCTATTTTAGAAGTGTCATATATATATATACACACACGCAGATGTTGTTTGGTTGGTTTTAAAAATCATTTGAGCTTTCAGGATGATTTCTCCAAAGAAAGTGTCTAGATTTACATGGCATTGGAAATTCTGTCTACCAAGAAACAAAGTTAAACAGTATAATTCTGTTTCCTACACTCAAGACTAGTCTTATAAGAGGAAGAGGAGGAGGAAGGAGACAGTAGAAGCATAAAGCTGCAGTATTTCTTTAACTCCTTCTTATTCATGGGAAACAGATCCCAGGAAAACTATTTCCCTCCTATATTCCATATACAAGATACTAGTACATTTGAAGCTTTGTCAAATAGGATAGATCTTCTTTTCCCCAGTCCTAGAACATTTCTGGGTGTTGCTCTGGTTTTCACATGGATAGAGACATGACAGAGTCTTTACCATCTCAGTTAGAACACTGCATGTTCCCTGGCGGTTCTCTGGTTAGGAGAAGGGGCTGGGAGCTGGATTCCTCTAATCATTGTGACTCTCAGAGTGTGTTATCTGGTAGAGTCACCAACTGGAGGTCTGGAGGACTAGCCTCTGCTTGGCTTCAGGAAGTCCTCATTAATATTCACTGCTGCTGAGTGACTGCCAACACTCAAGTACAAGGAGAGAAAGGAGATTCACTATATCTAACATTAAGCATCTAAATTAGGTTGGAAATCAACACTCTATACAAGGGATTTACTAAAAGTTTAATTTACTAAGTAAATTTAATTTATTTTACTGTTTAATTTACTAAGTTTACTAAAAGAAGTAAACTTAGGTGGAGTGACTATTCTCCTTTGCCAAAACAATTGGTACCTCTGCCTCAGTTGGTGAAAGCCTAAATAGTTCCACTGAAGCCAAAGGATCCTCATTCCATCTTCATCATTGCACAGCTCCTCATGTCCCTCCTTCTAATGTGTTCAAAAAGGAGAAATACACCTAGAAGGGCAAGAAGTGGCTTTTATGGAAAAGGTTGCTGTTGTTTCCAGCTCAGGCAAATTGCTATACAGATGTCTTTGAAGAGTTGGACCTGGAGCTTCAAACTGTTTTGTCATCCAGATACTACTTTTTTTTTTCCCCTCACATTTTTATTTGAAATCTGTGAATATATAATTGATGATGGTTCCCTCTGTTTTGTGACAGTGAATGCCAATGGGCTTCTTGAAGCAGAAGCTTATCCTTTGAGAAGCACCTAACTAAAGAGCTTGCTTAAACTGCAGTCATCCTCCATTCTACCTTCAGGAGCCACAAATCTGGTGGCTTCAAGCACTTGCAAAAATTTTCCTCATAGTGAAATTTTGGTGAAATACAATCCTAGTGAAGCTGATGATCTCTCTTTGAGTCTTTAAACTTTCTTATCATGCAAACCACTTCCTTCTGGCAAATACCATTCTGCTGAGTCTAACTTTGACATTCAGGTTGACTGTTATTATTACCCATCAGAGCTTAATTGAATTAGTACACCCCAGCTGGAGTAACAGTACCTGGTGGTGTTCTTTGATTTGTTTCTGCCACCTGTACCATGTCCCTCAACACCTCATCTATGTGTCTTCTAAATATCTCCAGGGATGGTGACTCCACCACCTCCCTTGGTAGCCTGTACCAGTGTCTAACAACTCTCTCAGAGAAAAAGTTCTTCCTGGTGGTTGGACTAGTTGATCTTTACAGATCCCTTCCAGCTATTGTGTAATTCTATGATTCTGTTGAGCATAAAATTAGCCACAACAGCCCAGTACCTTCAGATTCCTTTTTGCAAATCTGTTTTCCAGCTGGTGTAACCTCTATCTGTACTGATGGATGGGATTATATTTCTCCTAAAGAAAGACTCATCATTTACTTTTGGACATCTTCATGAGGTTCCCATCAACCCCTTTTTCCATCCTGCTTATATCCCTTTGAATAGCAACCCTGCCTTTCAGGGATTAACTAGTTTGGTATTGTCCAGAAAATTGTTGAGAATGTACTCTGTCCCATCATCCAATGCTGTTATAAAGACACTGAACAATACTAGGGCTTGCATTAATTGCAGATAGACACGACTAGTAATTGTCTACCAGTTGGACTTGTAATGCTTTGAGCCCGATGATCCAGACAGCTTTCCATCTGTGCTTTTGTCCATTTCCCGAGGCATTTCCTAGGCAAATGTACCTGGAAGAAGATTTTGCACTGTGAAGGGAAAGCCTCTGCTTTGGTCATTCAAAAACTTTATGTGCAATAGAAAAAAATGGTTTACTACTACTTCATACAGAGTTTTCTTTATTAAATAAAGATTGACATCTGAAATGTTTGTATTTTAGGTTGTTTGTATCTTCAGTGTAAAGGGTACATTTTAATGTGGAAATGGCATAAGATTTCATGGAAACCCACAACGGGAAGTGGATAAGGTTGAAAATTACATGGGTTAAGCTTATTTTATCTTATTTTATTTTGAAGTTACATTTTTTTCCCACACATCTCTCGTGATAACATGTGCCATTTCCAGGTGAAACACATTTGAGGTTGTTGGATGAAAAGCACTCAGGAGCAGCAATGGTCTGTTGCTGGCAGGATGATGACATTTTGGGTTTTTTTCAATATATTATTTTAATATTGGTTCAACAGAGAGAAATAAATAAATAGATGGACTCCTGAATGGTTGCCTTTACCCTCATAAACTGAAAATCTCTTATTTCTTTTCTGTGATAAGTACACTTTAAAGAAACAAGAGAACATGAGCCACCTCCCCATCCATTTAGCCATGAACAACTCCTGTGACAAATGAATACCCTAGGGAGACTCTGGAGTTAGTCACCAGATCCCCCTCTGTGACTTCCCTGATGACTTCACTTTTATTATTGCAGAGCAGGACTGTAATGCCAGAGTGACTGAGTAAAGTACATAACACATTCCTTACTCCCCAAACTACTGAGACAAGATGTGCTCTAACTCTGCTATGTATGAGGTATCGCTTGCTTGTGGCAATGTCAAGCTACCTCCTTGGACTCCAGACCTCTTAACCTTGTAGTGCAAGTAAGCCTTTTCTGGTCAGTGAAATGAGTAAGTAAAATTCAGCCTACATATAAGTAAGCGTTTGCAGCTTTAGTGGCTGGCTCTGTAGTATTTGCAAGGCAGGACTTGGTGACAAAGGTGCAGTTCCTCTGATACCTGGCTAGGTCAAGGATAAGCTATGCTGTTGTTTGAGTACATTTTGATCACCGCTGCATGCACAGGAAAATAAGTGTTGTCATTGTATGCACGTTTATCATAACCTAACAGAGTCACCCATTAATCAGCAAAACAGAGCTTGCCAACATGAAACAGTTCAGATGTCCTTGTCCTGTGTACATCTCTTGTCTATGCTAATACCACGTGCCATGGAGGAAAGCAAAAGTAACCTGCAGGACAATTGTGCCATGCCCAGGAAACGTTGCCTCTTAGTGACCGCTATATGACTAGATTAATCCCCACTCTGAAATGTGGGGAATTAAATCATAGAAAGATGAATTTAATCTTGAAAATGTGGATTTGAGTACTGAGCATCTTTGCTTCCTACATGTTTGTGTAGTTTTTTCTGAGTCTTGTAACTTGCTGATAACGAAAAATGTGGATGGAAGAGAGAGAGGGTATATTCACGTCACTTACCTTTTACCTAGGCAATGGAGCTGTATCAGTTAAGAGATTTGTTTCCCTGGGGTCCTGGTATTGATAATGGAGACAAATGGAGGGGCTCAGGGCAGAAACAGCACGTTGGTACTCTGACTCCTTCCAGGGTGGCGTTGTCCTTTCTTTCTCTGCTTATTGCACAGCCAGCACAGAAACATAAAGCTGGTTCCTGAAGCTGTTGCTCCCACAGGTGGCAATGGCTTCCACTGTGCAATATCCCTTTCCAGGCTCCTTTGTGCTTGTGTAAGAAGCAGGGCTACAATCTGAATTTTTTCAATATCCACAAAGGGCCATTGAAGGATGAGGAGAAAAGGTAGCAAGGAGAAGGGCAGATGCTAAGAAACAACATCTGGAAGTGAAGGTATGTTGTATTTATTTGACCTGACTGCTTGCATTGCAACTCTGTTTTCCATGTTTCAATAACAATCCCATATGGCTGTGGCTGAACCATCTCACACTACTTTTACTGACTCTTTAATATCTAACAAAATGCTTTGAATCAATATATCCAATAAGGTGTCTCGGTAATGTTGTGTAAAGTAAGGAATGATTAAATAAACCTAGAGCTAAAAATGGATTTTTTAGAGGTTTTTAATCTTATCCCCTTTCTGTTGTTAGATTTGTGGTGTTACAGTTAGAGCAGCCGGTGGTAGTTTAGAGGTAAGGTGCATTGTACCATGCTACAGTGATAGCTGGGCCTGTAACATACCTCCCTTTGTGTGTTGGCTTAGCATGGTTAGTTACTGCACAGAATACTTCCACAGCTGGAATTCTGTGGAGAACCCTGGATGGTTGTACACCTGCCTTAACCTGTTGAAAAGACCTGCAGAAAATGATAGGAAATGGGCTTGTGAGCCCACAGCATTTTGATTCATTTTAAGTCAGATATAGAGGGACTGCTAAAAATGAGCTAAGAACAGAAATAAAGTAAGATAGTCTGGGCCAGAGCCAGCGTGTAACGATCCTTATCTATATGGCTGCATAATTGTTGGTGCTAATCTCAGCTTCTCCCTTAAGTGGAAGTGAGTTGTCAGCATTTTTTCCAGGGGGAAGTAGCCCTTGAAGCAAACTGCCACAAGTTTAGGAATGGTGTGGCCTCAGCTATTTATATGAAGACTGATGAAATGTGAAAACCCTAGTTGTAGCTCCTGTGAGAATTGGAGGCAGACAAAGGACCTCAAAGAACCTAAAAGGATGCATGGTTCCTAACAAACAGGTTTCCCCATCACACATTTTCATGTTTACTCCATCAACAGATTTTAATCATCTTTTGTCCATTCAGGGAAATTTGCCTTTCCTAGACAAGGGCAAGCCAATCCTACTTGGTCACTTGGAAAAGGGATGTCTTGATGAGAAAGTGCAGCCCACCAGCTAAATCAGAAGCTTTGTATTAAGCTCAGTCTTTCTGAATAGCCTTCTTCTCAGTTTCAACCAGTGCCAACCAGGTTACACTGAACTCCTCAGTGAATACTGTGCTTGATCATTTTCTTTTCTATTTCTACAAGCCTATAGTTAACGAGAGGGTGTATATAAGCACAGAGAGAAAAGAAAAACATGTATTTCTTTGAATTTTGCTTTTACAGTACATGGTGGCCTCTAATCCTTTTCCTGAACTCCAGAACTCTTCGCTTTTATCATCTGTCCTCCTCCTGCTGCCTTTTTGGAGTGACTTGCCTAACCAGGCAACTTCCTCACCCTTTCTACAGCACAAGAATCCCCAAAGAATGTTTGTATCATCAGAAAGAAAGCACTCAGCTTTTTGTCAGCATAAAAGGGGAACCTCTCCATAGCCAAGCTTATCCTAAGCTCCAAAGGCACCCCTCAGAAGCAGAGCTATAGAAGGATTCAGGGGCTATGGTGCTATGTATGGAGCCAGTGCATGCCAGCCTCCATTTAATTCTGTTTCTCTCAAATATCTCTAAGTTAGTTTGAATGGCATTGTCTGTGAATATGACTACAGACAGCAGCATTTATATGTTTCTGATTGAACGGTAAGTGTATTAGACTAAGAGACTCCATCGTGAGAAAGATGGAGACATGTTTATTTTAAAAGATACATGTGAAGGTTCTGCTCTGTAGAACATTTTATGACTCATTCAAAGAGATGGGGTTTTTTTCTCAGACATCATCTCATTCTTTGATTTCCCAAGTTGTTTGCCACTACCTTGTTTTTCAGAAGATTTTCCTCTCTGAATTGCCATCAGGTTCCTTCTCATCATCAGTGCAAAACGCAGTAACAGTGATGGAATTTTGAACAAACACAGATTTCCATCTGAACCTTCACTTTATGTTGTGTTCAGTTTTTTCAAATGCAAAGAATCAGTAGTAAAGGATTTTCTTGAGAGTTGTTTTGGCTTTATAAATGGGAAACTCACCAACATTACTGTTGTTTACCAGACAGAGTAGTCTTGGGCAAAGACCTAGAAAGGAAGTTACTCCAGTAACAGATTATTTCTTCTCTTCAAATTGCCTTGTATAGTCTTACAGTATTTGCTCCTATAAATACAAATTCAAAGCTGTAGGATTACTTTCAAATGTAGTACTGCAGCACAGTAACTGTTTAGTAGAAACATTCTGTTGGTGAAAGGAGGTAAAGAATGAATGCCATTTGCCAGAAGTCAGCAGAGTGATTCAGTGATGGAGCAAAGTTGAGACATTTTGAACTTCTAACTTTGATGACTGTGCTCACACCCAGACCTGTGTCTTAAGTTATGATAAAAATAATGCTCTTTTTTCCCCACCGTTTTTACCTTTGAGTAATTGCCAGGAATCTCACTTTGCGGTCTGGAGACAGCAGAGACTGTGTTCTGCAATTAAAAGTTAGGGAGTTTTTATGAGAGCTCCAAGGCTGATTCATAGTTCAAAGTTATGCAGAAGGTTTCTTTTTCCTTTTTTTTTTTTTTAATCAAAAGCAGATCATTCATTTTTATCTCAGACAAAAAGATGATAACGGCTAATTCATTGGGCGGGGAGAAGGAATGTAGGGAGTTACTGGTGGAATTTAAATAAAAAATTTTAGAGGTCTAACATTTTATTTCATTTCAGAGAAATGTAGTAAATCTTATAAAAGGCCTTACACAATTTCTCCTTGAAGATACTGCGCTGCGATAATGATGCCATGCCCTTGCCAGCCAATTTCGTGATTTGTTCAGGTTATTCCAATAATATCTACATTTCACGGGAGAGTATTTACATTCAAATCTTCTCTGAGATTTGTCATGCCCTGTTGTCATCGTGTTTTCTCCTGTGTCACCTTCAAGGACTGATAGGGCATGAAAATGTGTAGGAATAAACAGGACTTGAAATCCCCAGTGAAAGAAGCTGTGCCTCAGCCCTGTGGGGAACTGAGCTCCTTCACTCCCACTGATGTCATTAGCACTCCAGGAGACTCAGCATTTTGGGGAGGATGCTCAGTGCCTGGCAGAATCAGGATGTAATTGCCAATTTCAAGCCAATGATGTCTCAGGCCAGGAGATGGGAAGGAAGTAGCAAGCTGTTTACAGAAAGACAACTGTTAACATCACTGCTCGCTTCTGCAGAAGTAGTTGTCCCTTTGGAGAGCAACTTTGTCATTTCTAAAGACTCCTATCCTGTATTAATATACTGAAGGTTACTGAGAAAGAAGCACAGTTATGCTCCCAGAAATACATATTCTCTCTAGCTAGCGTTGTTTCATTGCTGGAAATGGGAAAGAGTGCAGAGAATAAAAATGGCTGTGTTTAATCAGATTAAATGGATACCTTATTAGTTATTCCACATAATTGCAATCTTTCACAGATGCAGAGAATTGACTTCTAGGGTAGCATGGGGAAAAATTGGGAGTTTATTACTGAGATTAGGGATAACGAGAGAGTTTTAGAGCATAAAGACAGGTTTCATAAAGGTATGAGAGACTAAGAAGACAGAGATTGGAAATTACAGTGTAATATGTCCACTAACAAGGGATAAATAATTTAATACCTGTCTTTAAGTCAGGGACGGTTACTTTCAGGATAGTTTCTGTTTGCTCATTAACAGCCAGATCAGATCACAGACTGACACAATTCTTCAATTATCTTTTAAAGAAATTAAACTTCGAGTAAAACTTATTTGGCCACCTGAATACTCTGGGGGATAGATATGTATGTGTGACAGATGTAGATCCTCTTAGGGTCATGTTTTTTCTGAGTTTTTGATGTTTGGGTTTTTTTAGTTTGAGAATGCTTAAAAATATTTCATATTTGAAAGCAAAACCATTTCCAGCCAAAGCAAAACTTGCAGAGATAAAGATATGTAGGATTTCCTCATTCTCTTAAATAATCTTATAAACTTATCATGCTTTCAAGATAGCACAAGTATACAGAAGAATGGGGTGTGTGCCTATTTTTGTAGTTAATTGCTATTTCTCATTCATAATAGTGTAATGAATGTGCTAACTTTGTATTTAATGCATGATAGATCACACACCTCCTCCCATCTATCACTGAAGGAGGACTGAAACAACTACTAAAAAACACAGAATGTTTTAGACACACACAAGTACTATCTTCAACAGCAGCCCTCTTTAGAGCTGTGCCACAGCCCACACACAGCATTGACCTCTGTCCATAGCTGTAACTCTCACTGGCATTGCTCTGAGCATCACTGCATATTGGAGCATAACCTTAACCACTGTGTGTGCATGGAGAATGCGATCTGTATCTTTACGATGAATGCCAGAGTCCATCAGGAAGTAACTGCACGATCTTCTGTGAAATTGTGACAAATGTAACTACAGGCAAGGAAAGATCTTGAGCAGACCCCTGTAATTTTTCCGATTCTTAGTTTGCAAGGCAGATTTCCCTGCTGCTTCTCATAAACTGTGCTCAGTGCAAAGTTGCCACTATGACAAAGGAGGGATTCAATACCCTACAGACAGCATCCAGCCCTTCCCAGCTGGCCCCCCCCATCCCAGAAGGAAAAGGGATTGCCATTGTAATGTCTTCATGGCAGTGACAAACATGATGAGTACAAGTACGGTAGCTGTCTGAGCACACGTTTGGACACTGCAACTGATCTGTATTGCTACGAGGGATGTGCGAGTCCTGGAGCAGACCTACAAACATCAGGCCCCTTGATGTGCATATTTTATCTCTTTTTAGACAGCTGCATGCAGCATGGCTTAATCCAGAAGCATGCCAGAGGTCCTTGAAAAATGGTGTCCTGAAACTTGAGCTTTCTACTGCAGGAGTGCCTGAGGACAGAGCCTCCCAACTGAGTCTGAGTGGCCACCAGGGCACCAACCCTGAGGGTGAGGGAGAGGCTCAGGAACTGCACGTGCTTGAACCATGCTCACTTCTTGAATCTGCACTGCGTGAGATGGTGTTTAAAAGTAACCCATGGCCAGAATTAGCAAATGCAATTTACACAGCCCCAGCACTTGACTGCTTGTCAGAAATTCCCTCCGGTGGGCATTCCTCGCTCAGCTTGTTCAAAGAGACAGTCTCTGCCAACTAGGCGGTGTTACACATATTTCTATTAAAACGTATGTTATTTTGTTCAATTATGACATGTTTCTTCACTCTTAGCCTGAAGGGATGTTTGAGATATCACCCCAGTACTCCATAATTATAAAGATATATCCTATACATTGCACTGAAAAATGGTGAGACTTGCAGAGCGTGCAGACTACTGAGGCATTCTATTCTTTGAGTACAGTATGGAGAATAATTATGGTTTCTCATATTCTCCGAGTAATTAATTTGAAGAATTTAATTATATTTTTCATATTAATTATTAATGTATTATTCACCCGGCATAGTCAGTTCATAATTCATAGATGTATTAGTCAAGTAATTTAGTTGATGAATTTCATAGTTTTGAATAAGTTATTCAATTTTTAAAAATTATTCACTCAGCTCTAGGAGTATCTGTTGACTCTTGAATATTATCTGTAGTATGGCAACTTCTTTTTCCCAGGGCCTCGTAAACACCTGTAGTTAAAGCCAAAAGCTAATACAGTGCCATCCAGCTCTGAAACGTGTGTTTATGTGAGGTTACTTTACAAATAAATGGCAGTTTCATCTGATTAGGAAATTCAGATTTGGGATTTTCATGCCTATTTACATTTAAACTTCAGTTTTCTTACAGTATGTTCTCATAAATTAAGGGTTGGGGGGTTTTTTTGCTACATTTCCCCCTCATATAAACTTATATGGGAACCTATGACAAAATCCAGTCCTCACATTTATCTTTCACTAATGTTAAAATTACACCCATGACGACATAACCATTCATTAGTCTATGAGTTCTGTCATCAGTTTTATGCCCAGATAATTCTGTTTGTACCAGGAAACTTCTAATGGAGGTAGAAGAGAATAGAAATAAGATTTCTACTGTTTGGTGTCATCTCGACAGGACACTTTAGCTTAGCCTAAACAATATAAGCATGTAGACAATTTCCAGGGAAAATAATCTCATCACATTGGGAGCAGTACCTTGTCATGTATGTCAAGTAATGATTTTTGTGTGGCATGAGAATAACACACAGGATGAATTATCAAACCTTTCTGTATCTAGATTCAGTGATTATATCACATAACTGGGAGTCATAATGCTGACATAATAGTCAACATTGGGAAATAACAGCAAGTGAAAATCTCTGAGTGAAACATCCTTTATCCATAATGTTTCTGGGTTCCTTATTCTGCTAAAATGTGATTTCCCTTTTTTTTTGTTTTTTTCACAATCATATCTTTTTGTCTAAGAAAAGTTTGTCTTATACTTAAAGAAAAATTGCAGGAACTTTAGTTACATTTAGATGATACTTGAAAAAGTTTTAATGGTAAGCATAGCAATGTTGCACTGATATTTGCAATGCAATGCACTGTTTGAGATTTTTTCTTCCCCTATATGGACCTCAAGGAGGTATCTTTTTAACAGCTCTGAAACTAATAAGGCCATTTTTTTCCAAAAGAACCCTGTGTTTGGAATACTTTGATCCCAAGTTCTCTGCATATTAATGTTATCACATTTGCCATTTGTGCATTGATGTTTCATGCAACCTCAGTGTCTTTGTTAAATCCAAAATAGACAGGGATGTGTGCCAAACCTTTCATGAGTTCCAAATCCATGATTACACTATCGTATTCTAAAAGGAAAGTCTCCAGCTACAGGTTGCTTCTTTCTCTGAGGAAGATGTTTGTGTTTTGGATTGTTGCTTCGCTAGCAGGCAGTCCATATGGTGCTAATTCCTGTAAACTAACTATAACTAGGTATAAAATTCATAGGGAAAAATGTAATTTATCACAAGTGCACAGCTGGTGTCTGCTTCTAGGTGGTTGTTTCCTAATCTGATACCAAACCGTTCATAGCCTTAGTATTTTATTGAGCTACAAAATCAATAACAAATAGCATGCATGATCCCCTGAGAGATTAACCATTTATTCCAGCTGTGAAGAACAAATGAAGGTTAAAGCTAAGGAGCCGCTTCAAGAAAGGTGTGTGAGTGTTTGTAGATGTGTGTGCACATGAAGAGAAACAGATTAAGCCTCTTCTAGATTAATTAATAACTGCAACAACAACACAGGGTGGTTTGTTTGTTTTTAATTATGGTTCCATTTTTATTGGTTTTCAAGCTCAGATTTACATGCAGTTTACATTCTGCTTGCTCCCAAAAGTGCTTGATATGTGATTTATATTTATTCTTTTCCCCAAATGTTTCAGTATTACTTTGGCTCTTTTCTTTAATCTCTACTGATATCTTAGGGAGTACTGCCTGGGGCAGACTGAGCATAAGCACCAAAAGCTGAAGCGGTAAAAAAACCACATAGCGGGAGAAATTGTAGTGCCCTTTCTGCCTGGCTCACAGCTGCAAAAGCTGCGGGTGTTTCAATGTGTGCAACGGGAAGGAAGTGAGAGATCAGAGTCATGGAGAGCTGTGACAAGGGTGAGAAATGAGTGGAAGGACAGAAAAGGGGGAGCAGCGGGCAGAGGGGCACAGGAGGTGACCAGGGGACCTAGCAGGACATCAGGGGAGAGATGCAGGTGGTGTATGTGTGGCACACTGGCCTGCAAACAGGGGGTCAAGGATGAAGGAAACTGCCACGAGATTTTTCAGTATTTCTAGAGATTGATTGTGCTGGCAGCATCTAAAACTTCTCTTTTTTTGAGCAAAATACAGGTCTTAGCCTTGGATGTGGCAGACCAAACAGAAAACGCTGATCCCAAAGGGGAAAAAATGCCTCCTTCTGAGTCAAATTTCTTGCTGTTTGATGTGCAAAGATATCTGGTATAATCTTAATACCAAGACTGTCTCCCTGCACAGCAGCTAGGAAGATGCTATTACAATTTTAATCAAATTAAGCATTCCTTCTGTGATCCTTGGATTTTTTCAACCCTCTCTATGACAATGTTTAGCCCCTTCTACTCCTTGGTTTTCCTCCTTTATCTCCGAGTTGGTTGCAATTCATCCTTTTCCATTGTATGTCGTTTGTAAAGCACCTCACAGTGAGACACTTGCAGTGATTTTGCTTTAGCCTAATTCTATCAACAGCAGAAGTGCTGCTCCTAGTTTTGCCAAAACAAGATGAGAATTTGACCTCAAAACACCCCAGTGAGAACAGTATTATTTATAGTTAGAAGTATTACTTATTTTGTAGAAGGATAAATTGAAACATCGGGTTTAAGTGACTTGCCCGAAGGCATGAAGCTTCTCAGTGCCATAGCAGAGATTCAAACACATGAATCCAGATGCCAATGTCCTTGCTCTAAATGACAGATGAACTCTGTAATCAGGATTGTGCTCACATGGAAAAATCAACTAACATCCTTGGGGCTTATAAAACCAATTTAAGCCAGAGAAGAGTCAGGCCTCTGCCCACTTTCCAGGAGCAGAAAAGCAGTACTGAACTGTTTCTTTTCCTGCAAGTATGACAACTGCTTATGGGATAGGGAAAATCCTCTTTGAAAAGGTGAGTTCTGCAGGTTGCTAGACTGATCTGTAATAGAAAGCCAATTCTTTCCTGCTTGCCTCTGTGGAGAGTACAGTTTGGGAAAAAAAAAAGGAAGAAAAAAGAGAACTCTAAAAGAAAAACATATGCCAAGTTTAATTTCATCATTTTCTCTCTTTTTTTTCTCTGTTTGTAATTTAATGCTTTAATTATAAAGGTTTATGATAATATCGCAATTGTTTATTCATCGATCTGAGACACTCAGAGGAATTCCTTCACTGGGAGCAGTGCAGTGAAATTACAGCACACAGGAGACAGATCAAGCTTGTAACTTTGGCAGTCTCATGGGTACTAAGTATCTTCAAAGTCAACACATTTGCTGATGGGCAATAAGAGAGAAGACAAAAAGTAACTTCTCTTCCAGTCCTCCGCTATTTTTGGTGCCTGTTTGGCTGGCTGTGTAATTTTGTGTGTGTGTGTAGTCTGATCTATCAGTCATGAAGCTAACTCAGCTTCAGCTCCCGCCTTGGTGGTATTGTCTCAGGCTGTCATATGTATACCCTGTACTCAGAAATGCTGCATACTCACTGTGAATGACGGGTAGCAGAGGTAGAGCAACAGGTAAGGCTGTGTGTGAGTATTATACTGCTTATTCCCTTTACAGATGTAACATCAGAAGTTTGACGCACTTTAAAGATTATGCTGGATTTTGTGAACTATTTTGCAGTAAGAAATTTGATGCAGTGGATACTGAGAAGAGCTGACAAAGAAATTATTTGATGTTCCTTTTAAGCCTGTGGAAAGCCTGCTCTCAGACTGTAATTTCCTGGAATTTATTATTCACAATTATTCACTGTATTTTGTTTTGGCAAATCTTTTTAACTCTGTTTTGATCATGCACAGTCTTCCATGAATAATCATCATTTCAGACTGAAGCTGTTGTGATAGGTCAAAAGAGAGATATGGCACTAATATATGTTGAGGAAACCACTTCTAGTCCAGCACTTACAAATGTGGATATAAAATTTGGCACCTGTAAATATTCATGTATATACACTTGCAACTGTGCTCTGGGCTTGATCCAAAGGCACTAGAGGTAACAGAAAGATTGAATATTCATAATAGTAAAACTTTATTCCTAGATGAGTCACTGAAAGCAAATGTAGAGAGAAGGCAACATGGGCAAAAATGTATTGATGCCACTAAGAAGTCAGAGGAAAAAAGTCCTATTCGTTCCATTCAAATACTGGTAGGGTTTTTATTCCATCTATGTTAATAAAATAACACACATGCACACAAATGTGATTACAGTCTCCCTTTTGTCACTATCTTCCCCAACAACAGAAACTTTGCTGCTTAACAAAGAGAATCTGTAAAAAATTAGAAGTTCAGAATATCTGAAGCTGGTTCAGCAGAAAAGAAACACTTTCTCCTTTTTTTCTTTTATTTCCTTTTTTGGTTTTTTTTGTTGTTTTGTTGTTGTTGTTTTTTCTCTGTATAACAGAACTCTGAAACAATTGGAAAGTTTGATTTGATTTACCATACTTTTCCAGAAAGCTCGTTACATAACACAAACAGGAGTTAGCAGTTTCACTGTGGACTTGTGAAGCTTTCTTCTTCTCTTAGGACATGTATCTAATCTCCCATCTATGTGAACTTACCTACATCTCAATCCCTCATACTGAGCAACAGAGCAGAGCAACACAACCAAATAAGAGTGTATCTGAGAGGTTTGAGTTAGCTCTTACTATTTTGTGTAATTTTTTATTCTTTTTTTCTCTAACAGAAAGGCAATAAAATTATTTTTAGAGAGAGATTGTCTTAACTGTTTCTGAAGAGACAAAATGCACGCCTAGAAAGCAGAAATTTGCCAGTCAGGCAGAGGCTGAATTTAAGAGATGCAGTTATTTGAAGCTGACATTGGTTTTGCTTGAGTTGTGTTCATTTGACTGTGCGTAGTCAACTTCATACAGTGCTACTGTGGGGCAGCCATCAGGTGTCAGCCTCTCAGGCTCCACCTGTAACTCAAACTCAGTTCATTCATGGGGTGTTAAGATGGAATATCACACATACAGACTGTAGAACTTTGTAGTCTACAAAAATCTATCATCCCTGTGATCAGATAATTAACAGAATCGGTGCTTACAGTGCCAAACAGCCTCACAGTTTTCCAAATATCAAGCTGAATGGAGGGGTTCATCTGTTTGTGTTTGCCTGTCTATCAAAGCATGACTATGAACAGTCAGGACAATACATATTTTTAATGCAGACTAACCTGTCATTCTGTTATCCAAACATATGAGCTCTGTTATCAACTGATATAAATGTCCCACTGCTACTTAAAAGGAGCTGCATTGTCGTAGGCTGAACTCTCATTTCTTTAAAGATGCTGAGACCATTAGAATAACCATCAAGGTAAGAGGGCATCATTTCACACCCCTTGTTTTCAAAGTCCAATAGTATTTGATGGCATGCTGGTACTTACAGGGAGTATTTGCCTGATGTTATAAAAAAGCCAAATACACTAAATATATCAACAAATTCTATGGAGAAAAATGATCAGACTCTTGCTATAAGGAAAGGAAACACCCATGAATAAGAGAAGAAATATGTATATTAAACTAATTTTCCTGCAGCAGGATAGTTTATTCTCAGCACAGAGTATTCAGAGTCTATGTCTGGCTGCACAACACTAAGCTTTGTACTCAAGCCACCCTGTTTCTACTTCCAGATGTGAAGAATAATGCCCAAAGGTTAGCAGAGATGGTTGTGATGAGACAGTAACAGTAGTTTTGCAAGTTTGGAGGAACAGTCTCCTCATTTGCACTCCAACTATAGGTCTCTTGAGGTGTTTAAAGAAAGCAAGGGCTTTTTTTTCCCCCTGGTTACTACCTCCACCACTAGCTTTATAAATTGAGTCACAGCAATTTTTTTTCAGGATATTTTGGTAGCTTCAAACAGATGTTGTTTTGCCTTGGTAAATCTCAAGGTCAGCTTTGGGCATGTGTGACACTTCAAGGGGAATAATTGCTGTAACTGGCAGCAAGGAAAGCAGCTCTTCACTATGGATCCTAATTAGAAAGAAACATCTTATATAAACCATGGACAATTGTTTTGCACTCTAAATAACGTGGAATGAATTTTTGTTCTCCTGAAGTGCTTGGAGTCTGAGAAGAGAGGAAGAGCTACCTGGCATTCCTGGTGTTCATTCCAGTTCAGAAACGACTTTCATCTTAATTTGGGACAAAAAGATGCAATTTCTTACAAGATGCCATTTCCAAATAGCTTCACTTCAGAAATATCTAAGTAGTCCCATGACTTGGTTCATTTTATTAAGAACAAAGCATTTCTTTTTGACTTGTTATGACTTTTCTATTATTAGCTATGAGGTAATAAGGTTTTTTGTTGTCTATGATAAATGTTCATAGGATCACAAATCAAAATAGTCACTGAAGCAAGGTTCTTTGACCTTGTCAAAAGGAAATATTTCCAAATACTTGTGTAAAACAATCTTTATCTGTACATTCCAGAAAACGTTTGATATAATTGAACCAGCATTTTCCAATGGAAAGCTACTTCTATCTGTAAAAGTAGTAGATCAGCTTTAATCACAAGGCAAAAGCAAACAAATAAGTAGATAGTAAAAAACCCCTAAGGCGAAAAACAGTAGCTATGTAAGGTTTTCAGAGGGCCTGAGAGATGTAGGAGGTCAAGCTATAATATCATTGAAGCTGGTGGGAATTCTGTCAATTGCTTTAATGTAACTAGTGTTCTACCCTGTATCTTGCGAAAATTCAATGCTATCTATTTGAAGGCCCAGAGAACAGTAGATATTTCTTGAGACTATAACTGATGGAATCCAGTCCCTCTGGTTTCTTTGGTGAATAAATAGGGTGTGTGTGTGTATATATATATATATATATATAAGTATACAGCCAACTGGGAATGCTGAACACCAAAGCACAGCAGCTGAGATTGTGGATATTGGAGTCCAAATTCATAATGAAGTTCCAATATTTGTATTCTAAGCCCATCATGATAAATTATAAACTAAGTCTGATGGGTAATGCCCCTTTATGGGTATTTTGGATGCACAGTGGGTGGATCAGAATGAGATGCTGATTTCATTTGAATTTCTGCCCTTGCATCCACAGGACTGCAGTTTTGGCATTGTTTGCCTTTGCCACAAAGTACATTACTGTTTCAGCATCTGTTCATGGACAGGAGTCTGCTTCTGCTTCCTCCATGCTACATCTATTGCTATTTTGCCACTTGTTTCCTTGTTTCTCCTGCTTGCTTTCTGCAACAGCTATGCTCTTTCCGCTTGTGTTTGTTGTGCCAAACCCATACCTACATGGAACGGCCCTCTGCCTCAAGCATTTGTTTTGTCCTTGCAAGGGATGGTCTTCATTTAGATTCTAAATTAATCTCTTTCTCACACAGATCTGTTATGATAATCCTATGGTTTCTACTGTAATGTATTTAAACCACAAGTGCAGAACCAGGAATAAAAGCTAAGATGAAAGGTTACGTACAGTAAAATGTATGAATTTCCTACTTTTAAAATATGTTCTTTATTTTTTTATTTAATTTATTTAATAAATCTGCTTCTAGAGAGAGGTATGCTGAGGGGAGAAAATTCTCTTTCTCTATTTAATGTCCACTCATTTGACTTTTTTAAGTATTTGTAAAGCTTTCCACAGGAATTTAGCTGCATATCACAAATCCTACCAATATAATAAGAATTATATAACCAAACCTTTGCATAAGTATTTTAAAATATAAGGAGAAATGTCTATTTTCTAGTCTAATTTTCCCTCATTTTTATTCTTTAGCTTTTTTTTTTACTTGTTCATTTTGTGATTAGAAATTCTCTCCTACAGCTTCTAGATTAATATCACCAAATTAAGACTCTTTCTGTAGTAAAGTTTCCATAAGCTGCTCAAAGACAACTTTTAAGTCTTTCCAGAATACTTTCTCCAGGGTTTTATTGCTAGAGAAGCTGTTTGTTACTGCAAGGTGCTATGGTGTTGAACAGGTAATCTTTCATCTAGTATCAGATGCTTCAAGTGCACCTGCAGCTCCAAGTGCATCTGAAGTTAGCTCCAAGAGATAGAAGTGCCACCAGCTGTGATCATCTCTTTCAACAACTCCTGCTCACAAAAGAGACTATCTGAGATAACAAATCAGTGTCAGAGATCACTCTGTAAACCAAGGAAATATCCTCTTAGGTTAAAAGCTCCTTAGTCATGGGAAGGATAATGTTCAGATAAATTCCTGAGTCATCTACTGGCCTTATTTGCACTAAAAAAGAAATCTTGGATGCTGTGGCTATATTTATGCTAGTAAACTGAACAGTGATCGTGCTTGTTTTCTTGTTCTCAGGTTATCTGGCACAGCTGTGACCCCTTCTATTCCTAAGTTCTCCTGTCTTCAAAGCAGGCTGGAAACAACTAAGCAACCAACTGAGCACAAGTGAAGAACAGTCCTTTCTTTGTGTTGACTCGTGATTTGTGCCCAAGAAGTGTTTGGGAAAGGCCTCATTTGCTGGGCCAAAAGTATGCTAATGACTGTTCAATTATAAACAGACACGAAAAATGGAATTCTTAAGAGCACTGTTTAGTTTACTAGTATATCAGTTGCTTATGATTATATCCTAAAATAAAAGGCATGTTTTCAGGAAAGAAGGTGTTACCTAGCATAAGCACTCCATTCTAGAAGTCACTTTTTACACTAGCATCTTTGGTTTTATATGGTGTCTGTGGACAGCAAATAACAGTAAGTAAGAACATGGTGCTTACCATTCCCTATAACGTGCTACATGAAACATACAATTATACCTATGCATCTTTAGAGGCTTCTGAAAAAGAAAAGCAGCCTGAAGTCTATGATGGGAATATGCCAGTGAACAGATGTGATCGAAGTGTTAATCAAGATGTTCTAAGGCTGGCAAAGGAAGGAGTTGTCTTAATCCTCCACATTACCATGTGGCCTTGCATTGCCTAGTCACAGCAGAGATAAAACAAATTCAACTGAGATGGAGGGAGACCCTGCCATTCCTGGGCTAAGAGTCTGTTCTGTGTGTCCAATATTTGCAGTCAATGGTGGCAGAAAGCTCAGACAGAGCTCTGAGACTTCTCCTGAGCATGTCAGATCATGGACAGACATTCGAGGCTAATTAGTGAATCTCAGTGCTTGGAAAGATGAATGGTGAGCAGCAGCATTAGTAATTTATTTTTCATTTAAGCTGTTTGTAGCTTTGTTCTGTTACTGCAAATCTATGTTCTAAGTAAATATGCCATTTAAATCTTATCTAGTAATAAAGTGGATACTGAATAACCAGACAAGACGTTGTGCTTTTAAAAATATGTTGAACTCAAACCTGTCTGAAATGACTGGACCTCTTTTCTGATGTCCAGTACCTGAATGCATTTATGCAGAGCACTGATGTCAAAAAGATGCACCTCCACTGAGTTACATGAGTTTAGGAGCTGGTAATGCAGTTTTGTGCTAGAGTTTCTGTTTGAAATAATTTCTACCCAGGCACGTTTATTTGACAGCAGGATCTTATAGACAGTGTTTTCAGATGTATTGGTGGCTTAAAAAATGAACTTAAGTTAATTTGTCTGTGCAGCAGCTGTTCTTGCAAATATTATGTATTGAGTTACTGTGTGGCTTTGGGACGACTTGTCATTTTGTGTTCATGAAATTTGAGGAAGACAAAATTTTATTTGTTGCTGGGTAACTCCTAAAGTTTTTCTAAGGATCCCTTTCTTCCTTTGTTCTTTTTTTTCCTCTGAACTATATTGCAAATAGTTTCCTGTTCTGGCAGTCTTGAACTGCCTCTTTATGGACTGGATCTCTGAAGTGAATCCATGTTGAGAGTTTTAAGTCCATACTACACACAGGTTTTAGGGAAGGAATGTTACTTAGACTATACCTAGTGTGGTCCCATGGACTAAAAACCTATTTAGCATTTGAATCAGGTTAGTTGTGTTCTTGGTGTTCATCTTTCAGTTTAATTTTGTCCAAAAAAGGATATTTCTCATGCACTCTTAGACTGCCACATGGTGTGAAACAAATCATGTGGTACGTGGGAATGATTGAGCTATTTGCTTCAAAAGCATGCTCTTGATCTGGACTAAAACACTAATATGAACGTGCTCTGTTGGTGAAGTGTTGTGAAAATACAGATTCAAAACTTATCAGAGATGTCAGGGTGATTTTGATGGCACTATTCATTGATATTAACAGGAGGAGAGCTTCCAAATCCTTTATAAAGCCATTCCAAGCCATAATGTCCTCTGCAATTTTAAATCCCTCTTTGGAATACTCCAAACATCAAGTAAAATATGAAGAGGGGGAAAATTCCAAATATACAGTACTACAATTACAGAAAAAATATTAAAAGCAAATACAGTCAAGTTAATATGCTTCTACCTGTCATTTAAAATTAATAGCACTGGCATTTATTTGTTTGGAACATTGAGATTTTTGGTTGCTTCATTGAGTTGAACGTAGAGTTTTGTTGCTCTTTGCTTTGAATTCTTTATGTAGTTGACCTTTCTGGCACAGCGGTTTGGGACCACCACTGATGAAATGTTATTAATATCTTAGCACAGCTACATTAATAATCCAAAGGAAACACAGCTAAACATGCTCTTTCCAGCTCGCTCAGTGACTTAGCACCAACAGTGTGCACAGCTGGTGTGGGTGACCTGTTTTCAGCAGGAGCCCTGGATACCTTCATTCCCTGTGGTGAAGAGAAGGTGATCCTGTTGGCTGCATCATCTTGGACTGACACTTTATTCAAGGCAGAAGCTATTTCTCAGTACCAACTTTTATGAACTCAGGGTAGTTGACTTTGCTGGAACACCAGTTGCAATGGATGCTCAGTGCCTCTGGAAACTCAGTGTAGGATTTATTTAGATCCCCAAACCGATCCCGGAACCAATCTAAGTGTCCGGACAGTTTAGAAGATGTGATGAAAAAGATCTGTTTCAAACTGGATGCAGATTCTCTGTCAAGGCCAGGGAGAGAGCACTGAGTTTTCTGCCTTAGAGTCCTCTTTCCAGATCACAGGATGGATTGCTTCATCTTAATAACTCATACAAACTGTTAATATTATTAACATTTATTAACCCCTCCTGCAGACTGTTAATTAAATAATGCAGAGTCAAACCTTAATTCCTTTGGTGCTGACTAGATATCTCTTCCACTTGACGCAATTTCATTTATCATTGCCCTGGGTCCCTTGTGTTTAATTTTCAGATGAACTAAATGCCTGCATTTGGTATTTAAGATATCACATTAAAAGTGGCTGCGAACATAACAAACATGAGCAGTATTACCAGAAGTTGGCACAGTGAAGCCAATAAACTTGCCTGGCAGTAGGAAATTGCATCCTCAAAACTGTGGGGAAAGAACCTTGAGTAGGTCTGTCTTTTAATTTAAACTTATGAAGAATAGTAGTTAATAAGCCTTTGCTGAAATGTGGTAATGTTCTCTGCATGTGACAGGTTTAAGTTTACACATAAATGCTGGAGGGAATGGATGAGCTGATTGCCAAAAATGTGATCCTAAGTTATGGTAACCCTTTACCTCAACTTCACTTTTTATTATACCCTATGTCTGTGAGCCATGCCAGAGCTAAAGGAATGACTTGATGCATGTGCTTTTAAAGCAGTTAAGCTAATACTTCCATAAAACTTGGGGAAGTACGCAAATTATTGTCATCTTCTGGATGCTGATGAAATCAGGCACTATTTATAAATACAGAATATTGTTTAGTAGCAGGATTACCTTTTTTCACAGTTGGTGTTATACAATAAACAGCATCAGAGATTTTGAAATCCTGGTAACAGGAGCACTGGGAGACTGATTGTATTGTTTTCCAGAGCTGACTTTGAAGATAGGCTGTGGTTAAGAACGAAAAGTCTGGTTCCAGGATAAATAAAATCTGCCTCACAGCTATCCTTTGGCAGATCTTTTTCATATGCATTTTGCCCCAGCAGTGGTACCTGGGGCTGTGACTTTCTATACAGAAGGTGGAAGCACTGGAGAGGAAACAGATAGTAGGTAGCGCTCATCCAATAGAACAGAAGGCTATCATGAAGCAAACATTACCAAATTTATTCTTTTCTTTCATAAACATTACTGAGAATGGCTTCCCCACCCTAGCAGTAAAAATTGATGAAATACTGAGAAAGGTAATGCACAACAGCAGAGCTTGTTGTGTTGGTGTATCTTACAATACAAGATGGAAAAGGGCGGAGCAGACTTTCTTCATCTCTGTAAATAACATGCTGCTTTTTATCTCTGTTAAAAGAATCTTTTCTTTTGGCACTTGATCACTTCAATTGACAGTATAAACATAGGAACTCCATGAACACAAAAAATCAGAGAAGAAAAATGACTATGCAACCTACTGGGATTCTTCAAACCATGGTAGTCAGGCCTGTCACACCTTAAATATAATTTCTGGATTTTTCTCCTTACTGCCAACACTAGCACAGTGAGCAGAGAGTGCAGGAAAGGCAACCAACTATTCAGAAGTTAAGGGGAAATTAAGTTTTGACCCATGAGTTGACTCCATGAGTTATCTAGACCTTGCCTTAACAATTCTGGTCAATCCCAAAGTTCTCCAGTTATCTGTGCTAAAACAGTTACTGAAATGATGGCAAACCAAAAACAGACCCTGTGAGCAGAAGAACAAGTGCACTGCTAATGAATTGGCTATTTACTACCAAAGTCACAGATTTTGTATGAGAACTATTAGCAACATTTTAAAATAACTTTTCTATAAGATTTCAAAATGGATTTTTAAATTAAGAAACGCCTTTCAGAAAAATATAGCAATAAAATCCCCAAAAATGTTTAATCCTCCCATCCCTATACTGAATATCACACCATTTTCATTAGCAGAATTTAATAAAGTCTACAGTGTCACTGGAAGGGAAGAGAAGTGATACTCAAAAAAAGAGTTTTGGCCACAAATGCCCTCCTTTTTTTGTTTTCTTAAGTATTTTGAAGAGAAAGCATGGAAACTTGTCTGGATTTCAGTGCTCTGAGATTTTCATGAACTTCACTTGGTTTTGTGATCTAAGCTGGTTCTCCTGGTTATTGTCAGCCTATATCTTAATGGGATTTGCTGCCGTTAACAGCAAGATTAATATTTTAATGTCTCTTTACTCTCTATCATTGCTGCTTTCTAACAGGTTTTATTGGAAGTAGTATTAGCAGATACCTTTTTTCACTATAATTTAAAAAGTTTAAATATTATATGACAAGCATGCTGGTTTGTATGGTTCCATCTTTAGGAAAAAGATAAGAAAATTAGCAAGACCATGTCTTTATTCATAACTGAAAAATATATATCTCATACCCAGAACTGAAACATGGTATATATTACTCCTGATCTAGGTGAACCTGCTCCTGCAGACAGATTGGACTAGATGATCTCTAAAGGTCCCTTCCAACCCTTCCCATTCAATGATTCTATGGTATTTTAGAATTTGCTCTCTTCAACTGAATGTTTTTGTATCAAAATCCAGTTGTGAAGGCTGCCCACAGAATGCATGACTGATCCATGCTGTCTGGGTGTTCCTGTACATCTGATGATATAGGGAAGAAATGTGTGCCTTAATTAAAACTCATTTAGTATCTCTTTGTCTATAGTGAATGCAATCAGGAGGTCTCCCTCTCCATTTCTCTTCCTCAGCTTTCTGGATTTCTCTTTATATGGATAGTTTTTTGTGGTTTTCTAAATACACGTTCTTTAATGTGCACATCAATTTATTGTACCGTTTATTTTCCGTTGTATCCAAACCCCTCATGTTAGATAGGTAAATAGGAAAATGCTGTAGTCCTGTCAATTGGTTCTTCAATTCTAGGAACTCAACAGGCACTGGGTGATCTCATTGACACTGCACACAGCTGCACAGCCCTTCACACCAGATGACAAGTGTATCCCTGCTGGTAAGTAACATTGGTGACTGCAGAAAAAAAACGCACATCTTCACTATGGACATAGTACTGCATCTTTCACTGATGCATTAAACAGAGCCAACCTGGCAGCAGGGAAGGTGAGCTCATCAGGTATTACATGGGAATCAAAGCTGAAACAGAGCAGGGATATCAGTCAGGAAATATGCCTGGGAAGGAAGAGGGATTGTGAGTGCTGGGAAATGATACTGATACTTGTGAGACAGTTTTGTGTGTCACTAAATGAAATTATTTCACTTCTTTTTGGGCTGAAAGACCTGATCATCTCTCCTGGAGAAAAGATTGTTATCTTAGTTGTTCCATGAAGTCCGTTTCCAGCACAAAAAGACACTATTGTTTCAGTCTTACACATCCATGAACCTGTGCTTTTGACAAATCATAGAGTTTTGGACATGAGGTCTTGCTAAGACTATCTGTTGTAAATGTTTGAGCTATGTTGAATTACACCAGCTGACATCTTAGTCTCTGGGTTTGTTTTCCCCCAACTAATCAGCACATTTAATGCAAGTATCCTGACACAAAAACTGAACTTAATCCTTATTATTCTGAGGTTTGTAGTCACTGTTATGTCTTGGATCTTTCTGCACTTGAAGAAACAGTAATAAGGTTTACATCACCAAAAATATGGTGGTTTTATGCTTACTTTGCAGGTTATGTAGTCTTTATAGTCAGCTTTTACAATTAAATACCCTGGTTTTCTTATTTAAAACAATCATTGTTGAATGTAAGCACATGACAAAACTTCAAAAGATTATTGTTAGTAGAAGGAGTAAATATAGTTTAAAAATTACTATTAAAATGGCCTTACAAATGCTTTTTTCAAGTAATGTTATTGTACTAATGTCACTGAATAAATTCCACTGTCTGGAAATAATTCCATTTAAGTCAATGAGGTATGTATAACTTTTCTTAGATGAAAGTAAAGAGAAACTTATGGCTTGTTCAGTTGTTTCTGGTATGATTCCAGACTTTACTGGGTATCTTGTTTAAACATCTGCTAGTATGATGACTATCTCATTCCCTAATTCTGCAGGATTTAAGTCTCATGTGAGAATGGATGAAACTCTCACAGTTCAGAGAAGAAATCAGAACGTTGATGCATTACTGTGCTAGTAACAGTATTATGCCTGTATAATACCTTCACAAGGACAATACAGTTTTGCACCATGGAATTAGAATAAACCTGAAGCTAGATGTACAATGATGAACCAAGTCCTAGGGAATGTTTATGTGTAGCCATCCCCGTGCTTACTAGGATTTTAGTAAAGTAATGCTTCATGATTTCAAGCAAATCATCTTGTGGAAATCATCTTTCTTTTGCTAATGCAGCATTTCTGTTCTTACACCTAGCCATGAAAATGTCCAAGAAATTTTTTAAATGGAAGGTAATAAGAAACTCCTTCATCTTTCCTCCATGGTTCAGAAAGATTGAAGAAGTGAACAAATATTTCATGATAACTTTATTTCTGTCTATTTTCAGTCACTAAAATTCTTCTGAAGACATGAGGGAAGAGATTGTAGAAAATGTTAATTTTGATCTATCAGACTGTGATGTTTTTGTGGCATGCCTATTTAGGGAAGAAAGAGAAGGCAATTGTAAGTATTTTGACTGTGTTCTTAAAACAGTTTTTTGTACTTTGGTTTTTTGGAGGATTTTGAGATAAGTCACAAAACAGCAGTGTGATCAAGACCTACATTTGGATGCTGTTAGAGTCTAGCATAAAGTCTTGTAAAAGTACAGAGAGAAAATGCTTTTCAGAACATAACTTTATGCAAATAACACTGTACACATGCATTTTTTAATAATGAGGCAGTAGGTCTGTAATTTTAAGAGCAGAAATAAGAGCTGCACATCTAATGCTAAAAATGCTACCTTTCGGATACAGTTTCCTTTGGTCCCAAACTCTGAGCCTGAAATTGTACATGTTAAAGCTTTCATATGGACAGTGTATCCCAGGAGCATGTAACTTTGAGATGTTACATTGATTTGCATTAACAAAAATGAAAATACTGTACCATGACATTTAGAAACATAAACAGAAATCTTGATCCCACTTAACTGTCTCTAGCTGGTATCTGAGGGATAAAATATGCTACACAATCAGGCCGAGATGACAGCACTAGAAAGAAATCCTCAAAGAAGTTGTCGGGTTTCGGCTGGTTTTTTTTTTAGCAGGGAGGAAATCTTGTTTCAGCAAAAGTGAAACTTTTCATGTTAAAATGCTGATAACATTTTTCCTTAACATCTACAATTTTCCATCACAAAAGCCAAAACAAAGTCTTTTAAGAAAGCTAACATTAATGTCACCCTGAGACTTTGCAGCATTGTGCAACTACTGTAGGTTTAGTATATAATGCTCCTGTTTTCCTCTCTGACTCATGCTTGTGGGTAAGTCTGTTTCCACTTGTACAGCTCAGCTTCCTCCCAGATTTGATGTTGATCCATGCTGCAGAGCAGATGGTGGTCCAAACATCATCAGCCTCATGGCACACCATAACACACTGGCACCTGCACCCAAGCCATTAGGGCAAAGCTGAGTTTCTCTGAGATCCCGAGTTGATGCAGCCACCAGTGTGCAATGACTATGCATCTTAAATTACTCCTTTGTATCAGAGTTCAGGTTAAAGAAAACTGTTTATAAATGTTTAGAAATAGAGCACATTTAAGCACTGCTTTTTAGCTATTTTCTTATTTGTGTGCTATATGCTAAATGATTTTCTCATCAAAACATAAGATGAAGTTGGAAATACTTATAATTTCCCATGTGATGGACTTAGGTATATTTGAAGACCTCTAGAATGACACATTGGTGCTACCAGACCTTCCAAACTAGTGATGGGCAGGACAATCAGATACACTGCCTCACAGCCAGTGTAGGAACTCCTGTAGGGCTGAAATACCAGTCATAGAGATTTAGGGCACAGGTTTTAAAATCTGGAATCTTTTTCTCTGACAAAACTAGGACAGTGCTATTTTGGAGAAGTCATTTGCCTCAGATATATAAAGCCGACTTTTACATAGGATGAGGGCATTTTTAGTACTTTCACATGGAGTGAATAAGCTTTTAAAAGAACTGTAAATATAATTTGTTTCGTCATTACAGACCTTTAATACTGCCACAGCGAGAAAATGGGAGTTTGAATCCAAGCATTACTCAATACAATAGTTTTGCCTTTTCTTCTGTAAATTCTACCCCAAGTCCTTGGTTCCTGACTCCTCAATAAGTGTCCGAGCGCTTTTTGTTGGTCTGTGACAAAAAATGTCTTTTAGGCTGAAAATCCTCTGCTCTGGTAGCTTGTGCATGTTTTTTCTTTCAAGAAGTCAGTAAAATATATCTGTGTGCATTGTATTCAGTTTGCTTGGATAACGCATTGAACTGTAAACTTTTATATCTATAGTTATAGATATGGATTTTGAGATAATTTGGGAATATTTTTCAGAATTTTGTCCCTGCCAGGGAGACCAAGTGTTTGTATTAACTTGTACTCTATTTTCCTGATACATTGCCATGTTATGTATGTGTAAATGTGACAAACATTTACTGAGGAAAAAAAAAGTTAGGTAGAAGAAAAAAGATGGGTTTTGGTTTTGTTGGTTTTTATCATTTGGCTTATATACAGACTCTTTTCAATTTATTTATTTCAATGGTATGGATAGAAGGAGTAAAAATTAGGAAGGAGATAAAAATGATGGAGGAAGACTACAAAACTGGGATGTTAATTTCTTGGGTAGGATTTTCAGTGAAAGAAGAGAGAACTCTTCAAAGTTTGCAGATTGAAAACAGCCTCCTACAAAGCATGTTCCTTTTCTTTTAACTGTCTTATTTGTACTTGTGCACAGTTATGAGCATGTTCCTTCTGTATGTGGCAATGCAAAAGATAAAATGGAAAGTAAAGTGTTTGTCACAATGAGATACCAAGATTTCCTCCCTCTCTTTGCCAAGCAGTAGTTAGCTGGTTATAGTGGATGTAGCTGCATCCCTCACTGTTTAGACTTTGTGTTCTCTGAGGGGCTATTACAGTCTTCCTCCTCTCTCAGTTGGGACTTAATGATTTTCTTAGTTAAAGTAGGCAAAAATGGGGATCTGTTCTGCCGTGAGTGTTTAAACACAGCGGGTGTGTGTATGTGGATACAGGGCATAAGGACTCCTTTGCTGAGTTTATGAGAAGTGCCACCTGGAAAGAACTTAGAAAAAAGACAGCAGCTTAAATTTCACATCAGGTTTCTGAATATAACTTTCCAATGTCTTTTTTCCGGTCTTCTGTTATCTCCTGTCACCCTGTTTTCTTATTTTCTCCTCTGGCAGCCTCTTCGCATGCATGTGAATGACGATTCAAATGTTTCAGAGCTGTTGTTTTCAACTTTTATTAATGTTTCCCAACTCTCTCTCTTGTTTTCCTGCTGACAGGCTGCCAAAATCACGCTCTGGTGAATTCTAAAAGGGCCTGGGTAGCAGAAATTGGACCCAAAATTTGTTGCAGATAATTACTAGATCAAATCTTTGGCAGATAAAATATTTGACAGCTCACACATCTCTGTTTTAAAACAATCTGTAATATAAAACTATTGGAACTTTTCTTTCTTTAAGCTCAAGAATCACATCGTTAGAGCAAAGGTGCTTCATTTAACTGGGTAATATACTTGGTTCTACATAATTTTTTGTTGATTCTGGAGATTCAATTTAGGCTGGCATTTCAACCACGTCCAAGAGTGTACACCATTCCCTCCTGCTTCTGGGAATACACTGTAGTGGTAATAAAATCTGAGTTGTTTCATCACAGATGTCATTCAACGTAGCATTACCAATAATAGCCTACCAAAAAATATTTCTGCCAAGTTTCAAACCTGGATCTTGAATGAAGCAAACAAAAACAACAAAAAAATAATCCAAGAAACCAAGCTGGACATTGTGTTCTGATTCCAATCTATTTTAGGACAGGAATTAATGAATTTAATAACTGCTGCGTGAATACTCATACGTATAGACAAGATCAATAAAGTTGGTACTGTATGTTTCCCACTTGTGAAGGTTGGTTGAATTTGATTTATGATTTTTTCCTAGCAGCTTGGGACACAATATTACAGATTTACAGTGGGCAGTCAATTTATAACATTTAATTTAAACACTGCTGGGACATCGTATAAAAGTTTGAGGCCACTAAAACAAATATCAGGTCAGAGTCAGGGAAAAAAAAGGAGTTTTCTTAAAAAAAATTAAACTGACAGAAAGTAAACCCCATAAATAGTAGGAGAAAAAGGAATAGTTGTTTTTTTAATTATGTAGAAATTAAATAATCATCACTCCAAAGCCCATCATACAGGAACTGGATTAGACAGAAAATGCACTGATGCCTCTTGCACTGGAGCATAGGGATGAGGAAAGAAGAGGGGGGATAAATTTCTGTCTCTGTGATAGCTTTTCTAAGTAACACCTTACCAAGTTCCTCTGACATTCTTAGGTTACCAGGTCTCACTTGGCTGTGGGATTTTTATTGTTCAGTTAAAATTGGAAGGAAGAAAATACCCACAAAACCAGAGAAAAATGAGAAAGGAAGAGAGAGAGGGCAGAGAAAGGGAAGGAAGAGCCAGTCAGAGTGAGATTCTGTAATGTTCAGACAAACACCCTTGTTTCTTGGTGGTTCTTGACAATGTTACAGCTGTGCTCTACCTGTTCAGCAGGTCTTTACTCCTCACTCACTAATCCTTTTCATTCAGGAAGCAAAGTCTGTTACAGAAACTTGAAATAATTAATGTAATTTGTTATATTCATTGACCACAACTGTTTGAGTAAGTAAACTTCAGCCATAGGTTGCAATAGCCTCACTGATCAGCAGATTGATGTCTGTTACATTTTTAACTCGTAAATTTTTGTGTACAAACATGAAATCAATGCTTACAAGCCTGTCTGTCCTGAAGTCTTTAGGCCCTATATGTGTGCCTCTACTAGGGTATTCTTTTAAACCTCATTTGTGCCTAATGACATAGGAACCAGCAAAGGCTCAGTGTATGAGTGCAGGTTAAAGTGTGCATGGTGTGATTGCTTTCAGCAGCAACGCTAGAGGTCTTGCTGTGAAGGTGAAGAAATTGGGGGTGATTAAGTAACATCATGTACCCCAGAGGGTATGTATTTGCTGGAGAATGCTTTGCGTGAGATATCCCTTCATCTGTTAGTTATTCCATCGATGGGAAATGCAGCAGTGAAACCGAAACTCCAAAGCCACATATTCTTGCAGGTTAGTGCTAAAACATCAGCATGCCTGTCTTCAAACATTAACTGATGAATTCTCACAGCAGCCTTGTTTGTGAAGTACTTATTATCCTTGTTTCATAGGCTGGGAAGACAGAAAGGCTTAAACCAGTCATTTAGGACTCAGGTACTGTTGGACTCCCCAGAGAGACACATTTCTGACCAAACACCAAACCTGTAGGTTAATCTAAAAATAAGCCTTACAGAAGGAAAAAATTATACTTGATAGTGGGGTAAACACTGTCAAAATGAATAAATAATCACTTTGGTGGAAGGCAATAGAAAAATGAGCCTTAGAAGGTTAAACAAAATAAAGAAACACTCTGTTTAGTTTATTAAGCAAACAAAGCCTTATATGTACATAAAATTATTGTAACTCTGGGTTTAGAATTAACCCCTGAATAGGTTTAGAAACTGCATGTTTCTTTGAAAAGAAGGAAGTCAGCAGTATTTGCAAGCCTGTCTGTCTTCTAATAAGTATCTGTGTTTGAGAGAGGCCTTGGTCCTAAACTTTAGTATTGCATTTGAGGTCAAATTGCCTTCAATTACACTGAAATCAAGAACTGACTAATAAAATCGGATACTACACTGAATTCAAGGGGAATTATGCATATGTAAGTTTCTAGGACAGAAAAACAGAAGAGTACAAAATTATTCAACTAACCTGCTTATACAGTACTGAAATAAGGCAGATAATCAAGTAGGAAATAACAAGAAAATTCACAAGATGCCCCTCACACTACTCCAGTCTTGGACCTTGTAGGATCCCTATTGATATGACAGGATATCTTAATTTTTCCAGGCTCTTTCAGTGGTTTGTCTCTGTATATGTTGGTGAAGATGCTCAGTCTACAAACAATCAACACTGCACGCTGCAGAGTTAGAGTCCCATACTGTGTATTTGTAATAAGCCTCTGATTGTGTTTTGAAAACTCCTTACCAGGCCTTCAACAGCAGCTTGCTTTTAATCTTTGTTGTTTTTCATCTCTTTTTAAAAGACACAGTGGAAGTTGGCTACATCTCGGATCAAGATTGCCAAACATGTCACATACAAATTGCAGTCACTTGTTTTTTAAAAGATTACCCCAAACCTCCTCAAAGTATCCAGACTTATATTTCTGACATCTGAGTCAAAATAACCTAGATTCCATGTGTGAAAAGTAGAAAGAGGGGAAAAAAAAGACACAGTGGTCCTCAAATGCCACGTTTCAATCAGAGCAATTCCTGTTTTCATATTAGGCTGAAGTGATACAACACGGGAGTATAACACAATAGAATGATACATCCAAACACAGTTCTTTTTATGAGGTAAGTTTTCATGGTCTTTGTGTCAGCCCAGATTATACACAATTCTTAATTTGTAGGACCTCGATTTACTATCAACGCATAAAAGTTTTTCACTTGTAGATTCTTCATTTATAAGTCATAAAGAAGGACTGAGAATTAATAAATTAACTCCTGATGGGCAATAAACAAGGAAATAAAATGTAAAACAAAATAATAAAGTAGTGTTCTCACCTAAGAAAAATGGTATCTTCTTCAGAAAAATGCTGCTTGTTACTTTTGCTTCTCTCAGCTTTAAACATGGTCAGAAGGCTAAGGCTTGACTTACCTCTGGGAGCTTTGTAGACCATAAAACAGGGCATTTGTCAACAGTGGCAACATCTACAAAGACCTCAAGTATTAATGATGGTGGTTCCTCCAAGGCTGGTGAAATGGCTGTCTTAAGGTAGGCCAAGAAACATTAGTATGAATGGGAAAAGATTATCAAGGATCTGGTACTACCAGAAATGTGAGGAAAGTTGGCAATTGAGGTAGGATTGTCAAAGGCTATGAATGTAAAGAACACTTTATTATGGCAAATTATAATTGCAGTGATTTTTCAAATGTGAATAGCAAAACAACCACCTGTTAAATCATTTTGATTTAAATCATAAAAGCTATTGAATTTTCCATAAGCAGCTGGATGTTCTGCTGTCATGTATTTTCTAAAAAGGAAAGTAAAATAAAACTGTAAGAGACAGAAACTGAGAAAGAAAAAGTGAGGAAAGAAAGACCTGCAGCTCCCGTTATCTCTTGGGTAGATATGCCTTTGCTGGCTAATTGCACTTTGGATTGACTTGCTGCCTCTAGCACTTTGTTTGGAAGATGACTTTTATTTGTGCCCTCTCCCCAGCCTGTTCCATCCTATTATTTTAAACCTAATTATCTTGTGAATTACTAATTGCTAAGCTGGGCAACTTAAATTTTCAGCCTGGAAAGTCTCTGTATTTTCACTTGCCATTTTTCATGCAGGGACACTGACAGGGAACAGTTTACTGTTATAACCAGCTCTCCAACCCACCAGAGGCTGGAGCTCACACATGTCCTTAGATCCCACATTTTTTGCCTGAAGCAGAGATCTACATTTTATATCCCTTTTTTCTTCTCTAAGTCTTTGATAGAACAAGGAATCTGGTATCAGATGATGGTGGGAATTGGGAAGATGAGACAGCTATAAAATCAGTGTGTGAAGTTTCTAGGCCTTGTTTGACTACAGCAGATGGAGCTGCCTGCCCTGATGGTAAAAAGCAACTGCCTGGAACCTAGCAAGTACAGCAGACCCTGTATTTCTCTAGTTTCTAAGATCTGTGGAACTACACTCTGCTCAACCTGTGAAACATGATACAAAACTGTGAGATTTTAATATCCTTGAGAAGTCAGTTTGCTTGTAGGTTGTTTTCCCCCTAGATGTTATCTCCTCTCTTTTTCTTCTCCTTCAGTGGAACAAACCATAACCCTCTCAAGGCAGATTGCCCTTATATCCTTTTTGCCTTTTAAATAGCAGTGATATAGAACACATCCCTCACAGTTCCAAGATAAGGTTAGCAAGATAAAACTTAAAAATGCTGCTATATTTTTAGTTTACATCTGCTTTCATGTTAATATTTTGGTGTTGCTATGGAGTAATGAAAAAGAAAGTACAATAAAACCCTGGTGTGCAGCATGGTTCCTACATCTATTTGTATTAGAGGTGGACCTAGAAAGAGAGATAAGGCCAACACAAACACATTTTCCTATCTATGCATAAATCTGGGTAGCTAAAGATATTAAGAGGGATTCATATTGAATTTCCAGGTACCACCCTAGATGCAGTATATACGAATCTTTTGTATATGTCTCTGCCAATATGTTATACTTGTTTTTAAACAGCTCCAGAGCAAATCCCTTTCCAGTTCAAAGAAAACTATCTTTTATCCAAGAAGAAAGAGGCTACTCTACATCAGATTACTGGAAGTCTAACACTGAGAAATTGAGAGTCAAAAGCTTGGTAGGGTCAGTGTTCTGATGCTGCATTTCTGTGCTTGTGGGTGAAGGTTGAAATGCTATCTGTTTTGAAAGCTTTGTCCTGCACCAGTTATTCAAATAGGTCTTTAAAGAGCATATTCTCAAGCAGAGAATAGAAGAACGGAAAGGCAGCATGAGGGATGAATAATCTGGCAAAGAGACCATGCACTCATTGGGGTTTTACCAGATGACACATGCTTACATTTTCATCTGGAATAGTATGCTGAATTTTGTTATCTAATATTGTATTACCTTGGGCAGTTTTGCCCAGTCTATGGGGTTCCTCTTATTTATCTTTCCTTTCAACCTATGTAGTTCTGTAAATGTCATTGGCATTGTTTTACACCATGTAAATTACCATGCAGCATTTGCTCTCTCCGACCTCCTCAGTTATCGTATTTCCTCTTTTATGAATTTCTGTCTAATGTATTTACAGCAACAGTACTCATAACACCACATGCCTGGTGGTACAGTCTGGTGTTGGGTTAATTGGAGGGAGAGGGGGAGTTGACAGCACCGCAAAGTGCAGCAGCAAAAGAAGCTTGTTAAAAAAAAAAACCTCCAAAAAAAGCCAGATTTTGGTGCTGGTTGGGGAACCACGTTAGACTGCCTAAGGGATACTGACATTTCATGTCAATGTTTGGACTGTCCTCTTAACTTTCCTCTAGAGAAATGTAAATTTTAAAAGTATGAGCTTTAAAAGTTTTGTGTCAAATAAATAACATATGGGGTTTTTTTTTTCCCAGTTCTCTTGGCAATTTTTAGTTTTTTGATTCATTTACTCTTCAATCAGAATTTAACCAGCAAGGTGGCAGTTCACATGAAACTCTACAGTCCACTTTGAGTTCTTCTCCTCCAAATGTTTATCATTCTGCTTGAGGCTTCAGTATTTTCCAGTTAGCCCTGATGAGACACGAAGCAGCAGTGGATGCAGTCTGCTATTTGGACCTCTGCTGTGTTAACAGCATTTCTAGTTAAGTTGAGGGGTTTTTTTTAGCAATCTGTTTTGAAGATACCACTATCTGTCTTTGAGTGATTTAATTCTCTTCTAAATCTTGATGACCCATGACTTATTTTGCAAGTAATTGAGGTACATTTTACTCCTTGCTTGTTTTTGTCACTTGAGAATAATGTCACTGGCTTTAAGTAGATAGATTGAACTTTCAGAAGCTCACCACATCATGCTCCAACTTTCTGATACAATGTTGACTATAGGCGGCTTCTGTGACTACTTGCATGGTTTTGTGAGCTTTGTTATAGAAAGATTTTAGCTTGGAAATCTCCTAGAGACAGTGTATGTTTCTGAATTAATAAATGTACACAAACTTCTAGAGATGTAATTCTATTAAGCTGTGCCTTGTTGGTGAAGAAAGCATGATTCTTCATAGGTGTAATCTTTGTGCTTCTCTTCTGACATCCTATCTGCAGTGCTTTTATTCCTGAACTGTGCTTCTCTCAGTCTCCAGCAGTTGCCCGCATCAGCAATTTTATGAGCACTTTTGCCTTATTACATTTGATGAGATAAAGGACAAATCCTTCCAAAAAGGAGAACTCCTATTTTCTTCCTTTACTTTTTGCTAAGTAAAAGTTTACTGAAATTGATTTTATTCAAATGAAGGCAAAGGAAAAAAAAAGGGAGCAAAATGCATTGAAGCTTCACATAACTGCTTGGTATTTTTCAATGTCAGAGGCAAGCTTTCAGTTTGAGATCAATGTATTGATTTTTATCTACTGAAGATCTGGCCTGAAAAAAATTAATATGTAAATATGCCAGTCAAGAAGTGGTGATCTTGTAAGAAAATATTCTCTGCTGTTTATCAAGGCTGTAACTGTAGTAGATTTTTAATGTTGCACTTAGGAGCCTTGTATGTAACATTTACTTTAATACTCAGGCGCCTTCTGTGCAATAAACCAGCTTGACAAGGGCTAAAAAAGATCTGTTTAACATATTGGTGATATAATCCCTGTAAAACTAACTTCTGTTAGGCAGAGGCTGCTAAGCACACAACAGGCAAGAAAGGAGGTAAAGAGAAAAGTTGGAAAATGTTGCTAAAATGACAGTAAATGTTAATGATCCGATCACAAAAATTGTCCTTCAAACTGGAGTGTGTAGTAAATAGTAATGAATAAATGTACTTGTCAGGAAGATTTGATTTGTCTAGCAAATCCTTACTGACATACACACTCATTTACTAGTATATAGCTTTTTGAAAATGCCATTCCAGCAGAGCATAAAAAAGGTTATTTAGATTAAGTATAGTAACAAGAGGCAGCATACTGAGTTCATTGGACTACAGGCACACTCATTTAATACCCAGTGCTCCATTACTCTGAATGAAGCTGTCCCTGAAAAAAAAAACAATAGGAAAGAAACAGCATGTAAAAACAACTGTAATGGTTTAAAAGAAAGATAGGAGCTTCAGCTTAAAGCTGTGTACCATCAGTACTTACATTCAGTCTGTGAATGGTAATGCTGGAAATGGCAAAAAGGTACTAGATGGTGCAGAAACTATCACCACCAACAACCCCCTGCCACCACCAGCCCTGCTTCCTGAAAGTAAAACTGAGAAGGCTAAAAATTTGCCTTTGTGAGTAACACCTGAAGTCAGAAGGCAAAGACAACTTTACATAGCACTCTTAGATCTGTCTTCCTCATTAAGGAGAATTACATGAGAGGACCACATTCTGCACTCAGCAACATTTTGTCTTTCTTGAAAGGTTCCTTAATGGGTAAAAAATGCAGCCTTACTTTTGGGTTCATTAAAGCAATGTTAGTATCTCTTGAAGTACTATTGCCTTTGGGTTTAATGTCTGCATACCAGCTTGTATTTTTTCCACATCTTCTCTTAATTTTATTGCCATCTTGAGCCAGCTGAGATCTTTCTATATACAGTTTCTGCTGTTAGAGGTTAAGAGCTCCACATTTTCTTCCTTCAGCCCAGCCTTTTGTCAGGAGCAGTTCAAGCATGACTGACAGGTCAGTCATTATTATGATTGCTTCCTTGCACACTGACAGTGCAAGTCTGACACAGGGAGAAATAGGGACCATCAAAGTAAATACCAATATAGAGCTGGAGAAACGCATCTGCGTAGAGACACCTGCACGTGTACTCACACATATGTGCACACACACACAAATACATAGCTGTGATGTACAGTATCAGCTGTACATTGTGATAAAAAATACCTGCAGCATTCTCAAATGGCAGCATGTAGATAATATATGGCTATGATGGGGAGTTCTGCCATTATTCTTTATACCAAGGAGTAGTATATAGTGTAAGTATGCTTTATTGTGTTCCTTTCCTGGAAATGTGTATTGTAATCTTCATTTCTCCTGTGTATGTAGAACAGAGAGAGAGCAAAAAGGATATTGCACTGAACTGTATTAGCTGATAAGTAATATGTGATCGTGTTGCTCAGGCCCCTGTGTCAGATGCTGAAACAAAATCTGTTCTCTGATCCACAAGACTGGGAGAAAAGTGTTTGAAGTTGCTTAGCTTGTGTGGTCCTTAATATGTTTTCTGCCCCACTCTGCCTAGCAGAATTCACAAGTGCTTACTGAGGGCCAGCCTTTTTTCCTAGGCAAACTAAGCACCAGTTTATGCTCAAAGACTTCCCAGAACACTTGGGTAATTGCAGCTGCATATTCTGCTTGTGTCTCCAAAACAAGTGTCATTGTTTGAGCAGGATATGTTGCCCAGTTGGCTCATCACACTCTCTTACCTGAACAGTGGAAAACAGAACAACTTCCTACTTTCACCTTCACAATAGGCAATTACTGGAATTATTTTGGGGAGTTAAGAAGGAATCCTTAGAAGTTTGCATGGGATCATTAGCCTCATTCTCCTTTTTCTTCTTTCTTTTTCCCTTGAGGTTTTTCCTTTTTTTTTTTTAATCCAGGCCTTTTTGTCTTTTCTGTAGAAGAAACAGCTCTGACATGCTTGTGGCAGAGCTGAAAAATCTGATCAGTTGAGAGGGCAGGAGATGTAGAAGGGAGAGAAGGAACAGAGGAACATGCTCTTTCTTCCTCCAGCTTCCTTTTCCCAGATCCTGCTCTGCTGTCATTCCAAGAATGAGGACAAAATAAATTGGGCTATGCTCCTTTGAAGCCTTGAATTGATACCATACTGTGGCAATAGGACACCATGCACATAATCTTCAACATTTTAAAGAATTTAATGTGTCTGTAGTTTACCTGGTGACATAGTTTATTGAAAAGTAGAGATTGACTTTCTGTAGGACTTCTGACTATAGGATGAGCTATTTAACAAAAAGACAAATCAAATTGTGAAACCCCAAATCTATTAATTGTATTTTTGGAAGGGCTAACAAAAATAATTCATTAAACATTCTTTTTGTTCAAAAATTCATTTCTACAAAATAGGAAAAAAAAGTAAAGTTCAATCAAAAGTAGTTTGACTAGTTACAATCATAAACAAAGCCTCACAGAAAGCTCTTTTATCTTGTGCATCTTTAAATGTTAAAGTAACAAATCTGGGATGAAGCCTCTCTTAGGTACTCAGATATGTCTACAGGGGCTGATACACATCTCCATGCATACTAAACGATCCACAGCAGTGTCCCTGTCTCCTTTTTTTTCCTCACTCTATTCACAGCAGTATGTTTTCCTTGAATGCTTCATTGTAAATCTGAATTATGTGCTTGCGCACAGCAAAGTGTTCCAGGTTCACAATCTGAGCTATCTGAGCTTAGTTGAAGAAATGGAGGTTGGCTGAGCACTCCCAGTATAAAACTTCCTGAAGATCCAAATACAATTTATTTCAGATTAACAAGGTTATTCAGGATTCTCCTTTTCCATTGACAAAAATGGCAGGTACCGCCTTCATCATATTATCACTTCTAGCCTGAGAAAGAAAGCTCAGTTAACAGGTGGATCCAAAGCCTGCTGAGATAAATAAGAGCTTTTGCACTATTCAGAGACAGTGGGATTGGGCCAATAACTGAAATACTGTGTTTAGGGTCTCTCCTTATCACCTTTATGCAGGACTATGAATCACGATTTCAGAGCATTCTTCTCTTCAAACCAAAATAGAGGCTATTGGAAAGCTACCTATAGCAATAAAGAAGCCTGTCCTCACATGTCCCAAATCAACAAATAATTCACTTCTAATTGAAATTATAGCAGAGGTTTTGCTCTTCAACTGCCCATTGTAAGAATACAAACCACAAAATCTTATTAAATTATTAAGCAGAAACAGATCCTTTTAAATTCCCTGTTTAGTACTCACAGTATGATGCAAAAGCCTTATTTCCCTTTAATTGGCTTATCTATAAAAATGATAATTTTCAGACAGTTGGTAGTAAAATCCCTCAGGACTTCAGGAGGCATAATTCCCTTTTTAAAATTCTCTACATTTATTAATGAACTTGAAAAGTAACACTTAAAATTGCTTGGTAGGTTTTCCCTCCTGTGCATTGTACTCTCCGCAGAGTTTTGTGGTGAACTTCAGGCAGTTCTTCCTAATTTTTACCTTCAAGCTGCGTTTCCCAAGTGCTAACCTGGATAATCACTGTTAAATCCTGCTCATTAAATGTTTGTGAGAAGATGGAAGGTTGCAGATCATATGTAGTTCACTGAGGCCAATACATGGGAGGGCAGTGGTGTGCTGAGGTAAACAAGACATGCTCATCGTGTCTTTCATCACTGTGCTTTTTCAGTCAGCACTTTCTTGTTTTCTTGATAAAAACCCAAATTCTATTAATTTCAGTCTGGCCAACCTTGTCTACATTAAGGAAAATGGAAAGGTACAGATTCTCAGTCAACTCTTACCTGCTAGGCCCACTCTGTTTGTTCTGTCATCTCTATCAGATCCAGAAAAATATATCTAGACCTGTCATTGAATGCTTCAGTATTGGCACAACACAAATGAAAGGTGTTAGCGGCAACTTAGAAGGGACAAGCTGGTCACATATTCTATAAACGATGTCATATTCTGAAAAAAAACCAGCAAGAACTGAGTGTTTTTCTTTGCAGACTGGTGGACCACTAAATCTTTTTCTAGTACAAGAAAAAAGAAAGAAAAAATTGCACTCAGCTTGAGACTCACTTCTCAACAGAGCGTTATTCAGGAAGTATTATTTTGGCTATAGGACAGAAACAGAGAACCTATCTGACTGTTAACACAAACATCTCACATGTAAATGCAAATCGCTTATGTTATGTAGAATTTTGTTAAGTTTGACCACCAGAGGAGGTCATCTTAAAGGTTTAGAATGTCAGTCTACCATTTCAATCTTTGCAATATCATTGGAGACTAACAGGGACATCAACTCAACTGGGATACTTTGAAAAGTGATGTAAGAATTCATGTAGACCCTAAAACTGAAGGAAAGTCACAGCTTATTTGTCCTCTACTTACTGAAGTAAATAAAATAAATAAATAAATAAAACCTATCATGTGGTTATCAATAGTTCCTTATTAAACTTTGGGAGACAATGAGTGTACAGTGACTTGGAGGGTAGTTACCCTTAGTCTTGAGCAAATGAGATCAGAAAATGTTACCCAAGAGTTATCACAGAAATACTTACCTTCCCAAACATCCTTTCTCACTTTTCAGGAGATGAAAGCGTGACACTAAATGACTATGTGCTTTTAGGAAACTTCTATTCAAGTAAGGTGGAATTTGTAACATGGACTGGGGTGATGGCATCCGGGGAGGATTTGACTGCTCTTGCAGCTAGACGGCAGTTTCTCAGAACACAGCTTTGCAAAGGTGGATTAAGGGATGCAGCGGCACCAGTTAAGGATCTGTTTGTGCTGCATTCAGTTTTCAGTCTGGGTGACAGTCCTCCTACTCTATCAGGTCTTCTGAAAAGAAATCCTGTCCCAAGATGCAAATAGTCCATACAGCTAAAGCGGAAAGGAGGAGGAAGAAGAGAGCTGCAAGATGCTCATGCAGTGACCAGAAGGTAAGCCCTTCATCTCAGTCAGGTAAGGTTTTTAACATTACTTTTACAGATCTGCTCTTACTTTCTTTAGGAGTATATGCACTCTCTTTACCATGCCAAGTTTCATTTCTAACTGAATTGAGATGACTTGTAAAAGTCATATCATGGTCATATCTGCATTTGAAGGAAAGGTGAAATATGACAGAGGTGTAATTTGACATAACTGACTTAAGCAGCAAACTGGGTGAAAAATGGAGGAAAAATAAAGAGCAAAAACATAAAAGCTTTTAACTTGCAATTAACTTCTGCCAAAATAAGTCAAAAGCAGCAAATAGGATCACGATGATGCAACATCAGGTAATGGAAGAAAGGAGAATAACACTTGAGTTGTGGAAACAGCCTGGATTTATGGTTTGCAGATGTAGAAAAAATGTAGGTTTGTGATTTTTCTTCTTTAATCAAAGATTAGATTGAAGAATCTATATTTATGAATACATCAGGAATTTAAAATGGAATGGGATTTCTATTTATTTATTTGTTTGTTTCTTTTGTTGTCTTAATAAATTAGAATGCAACATTCATATATTTTTACATTGTACGTTTCCCTGTTGCCTAAATTGTTAGGGTTTTTGTTTTTAAAAGAGTATATAGTTTCTTTTTCATTCTTCACGTCATATAATCTTGAGGCATATTATGAAAGGTTGGTGTGGACCTGACCAAGCAGATGAAAGCTGAGATCTAGCACCAAAATTCTATCTTCTCTTGTACATAGCAAATTCTTCTATAGCACAGAGGAACCAGGAAATGTCCTCATTTTTTTAGACTGGGAAATTGAAGCAAGGTACAAAGCAGTGCTGTTACAGTAATCAAAGCATCTGGTTTGCTAAGTTTGAATACTTTGCTGACTGAATCATACCGATAAAAGAGGGATGATTATTGCCTTTGCGTTACCACCCTTTTGTGATCATCTGCTCTGTGAATTACATTAAGCAATATCTCAACCAAAATCCCTCGGGTTTATCTTTAGCAAGGATCCAGCATGAAGTTTGAACTCTTACCAGTGGCACTGTTAGCAAATCATGTGTGCCAACGGATATAGGCAGTTAGGTGTATCATGACACTCTTTGTTTCCTGACTGCCTGAATGATCATGTTAGTATTTCAAGCATAAATACAGTTGTTCCCTTTTGCCAATATACTGCCTGTGCTCATCAAGCTCGAATTTGAAATAGGGTGCAAACAAAGCAAAACTGATTTTATTTAAAAAGTGGGCAAATATTTGCAGAATCTAATTTGCATTATTTTTCTCTGTTCAGCATTCTCAGTTCCCAGTGGTATGATGAGAGTTTGAAGCACAGAATGTCTCCCAGAGGTGCTCAGCAATTTGCAACAACAGCCCCACAGCTCATAACTCTTTGGTTCATCAGCTTCAAAATAAATTATAATATTTCTTGTTTCTTCTGCCACCGATAGAGATTGAATAGCTAGCAATATGAGTAACTAATTAGGAGGGCTCTTCTTGCTGAGTTTTGTTCCTTTCAGGTGGACAAGTTTGTCAGCGTGTTATTTTAATGTTGATATAACTATCTGTTAATGGACTCTTTAAAAAACCAGGATCCTTTAAATAAGCATTTTGTAGCCTGTTTAAATGTAAAAATTTCCTGTGTAAACAGAGACTCAGCTCTTTTTATTACACAGGCCATCAGCTTTGTGCAGTGTATAACATTTTGTTGCAAAAAGTGGTGCATATTCCAAGGTGCTGGCAACCACCAATTGTGCTGGTGAACTAGATGTCTGATCTGAGATATTACAGGGAGTGGGTATGATTTAGATGTAAATAAAACTTTATTTAGCAATTGTTTCAGAAAAGCAATGGTCACGTTGATGGGATTTCTGTTAAGGTGTGAAGGATTACAGTCTACACCTATAAAGAATTGGAGGATGTTCCCCAAAGAATTATGCCCTATGACTCATTGCTTTCAGAAAGAAGGCATCAAGATGGTGCAAATGGTACTGTAATGCTGAGAAGACAAACTATAGACACATGCTAAGTGAAAAAAAACAATAAGTGATACTAAATATTTTCCTTTTCCAGAGTTTTGGGTATCCCATACAGTCCTTTCCCCTATTCATTTCATGTTAAACCTGCAGAGATAACAGAGGTCACAATTATGGAGTTTTCTTTAGAAAATTGTTAATTTCTGCTTAGAATAAAACCTCAGTTTATTGTTTCTCTAAATATACCCCAGACTTCCTCTAGTTTATCAGGTCTTCATATGTTTCTGCTGAAAGCTGAAGTTAAACGTACTGTGAATAAAACAAGGTAAATTCTTTAGCCAACAAATCTGCTGATTTTGCATACTGCATGCCTGTGGAAACCCATAGTGTGTTGCGTTTGTTATCAGAATTTGTCCAACATTTTGTTTTCCTGATTTTGTTTGTTTATCTCCATTGGGTTTTTGGTGAAAAGTTTGATGTTGCTATTCGGTCTGCAGTATTCAACACTTAAATGTTATGACTGATCGGATAAATTATCTATTTTTCAATTTCTCTGCTGCGATGAGTCACTTTGTATAAATACTATCAACTAAATTTTAATATTTATGCAAATAACTAATTGAAAAATAAATTATAAGCACATGAAATTGCTTACCTTTTTTATGAGGAAGATCTAGCTCTCTCAAGGCAGACCCACAAGGAGTAAAAGCACTGTATTCCCATTGCAGAGCAGGACTCTCTGGCTTATTGATGCTTTTTTCTGTAGTGTAAATTCCAAAGTCCAGGTGCAGAGGCCTGAAGTATCACTATAATATTTTTTATTCATAACACTTGCAATATGATCTTCAAAAGATCTTCTCCAAAGTCTGTTAACAGAGGCCTTGATTTTGATTTACTCAAGAGTTCATCCAGCTATTAAAATTACTAAAATATTTGCCTGTTTAATAAAGCACTCTCAAGGTTAATAACCTGCAAATCTGACCTAAATGTCATTATTATCACTGCTGGGGTTTTTTAAAGTTTGCAGTATCTATTTTTTTTCTTCCAGAGGATGAATTTGGTAGGATTTTGTTTACAATACGGGTTCTTAAATGAGCTTCCCTACAGAAACACATCCTGTATCTACTTAAAGATAATGTTCCGAGTATTGTGATACATGTAAACTTTACTAGAATATCATATGAGGAATAAAAAGCAGATTATCTACAGAAAAATGGCTCCCAGAGGGAAGTAGAAATAGCACAGCTTGAAATGCCTTGTGCTTTGTAATGTCCTTAGCCACCAGCAAGGCAAGTGTCCTGTGGAAAAGACAAATGCCTGACTTCACACAGTATATACAAGGATGTAATACAGAAGGGTTTACTGGGTAAATATGAAAACACAAGAGGGAATTGATTCTTCTTTCACAGCACTCCTATTGGCACAGGACTTCGGGGGAGTAATCCTGACTGGGATATGGATAAATATGAGCCATGATTTATGTTTTTCATTAAGCCTATAACTTGAGGCAAGGAGGATGGAGAGAAAGAGAGACCACACTTTACTCCAGAGGAAATCAGTACAAATTTTGCCTACAAAGTTGGCATTTCACTCTCTAGTTTCTAGAACAGAGGTCTATAAGGAGCTCTACCAGAGACATTATACAGCTTTTCCTGAGGGATGACTCCTTAAAAATTTGCCCTTTGTTTTCCTCCTTTCCTCTCTCCTCAACTTATTCTGGTGAGATCAGTAACTCTAGCTACCTTCTCATGTATACTGAAGGACATTAAAGAAAAATATTCAGTTACTATTGATATTTGTTGACCCAAGTTTAGTAAATAATTTGCCAGCTAAGCTTTAACTTGACCCACTTAGAAGCTACAGACTGTCTACAGGAGCCAAGTTAGATGAGTATTAACTTAACTTTAAACCTTGGTTTGCTTACATCAGTGAAAACTGACAACTTCAGAAAAACAGCATGCTTTGCACAGATGTAAATCATCAGGAAAGTTTCAGGTCAAAGCAGGATAAGGGCTTTGTTACATGGCATCATCCTGCTTTATCTTCTGACATACAACAGTTGTATTACAGTAGGACTGGCCTAAATGCTTCATTACAAATTTGCTACTTGCTTAAAATTATATTTGAGATGTTTCATACCAATAAGAGAAGTATCCAAGTGTCTTGGCAATTCACAGATGTTAAATACAGTTAGATTAAGTTAAAACAAAATTTTTGGAACATCTTGTTCTGTGTGTGCATGAGAGAGAGGAGGGAGTGCTGTTGGTGTTTGCAAAACTATATCCACCCAGAAATTTAGAACTTGCTTTGTTACTGCTTGTCCATGTTCTAGTATCTATCTAGTATCCATGTTCTTAGGAGCTGCAGAACAATTGCAACTCCAGTCTATTAAATATATGCCACAAGCTTCATTGACATAAAGCATGCTGAAGGCCAATGAAGCATTATGAATACCTATGATGAAGGAGATAACAAACACAAATTCCCACTATTATTACAAGAAAAGCAGGAGAAAAACTATTGCTAACAAAATGCAAACAAACCAACCCGATCATATATTTTATAGTTGAAACAAAAATAAATATTTAGGAATTTTTTCTGGGGAAGTTGAAATACACACGACCTGGTAACAAGCTGGTAAAATTCTAGTACATCAACAGAGGACTCTACAATGACTCTAACTCAACCTCTGCAATGAATTATAACCCAACCTCCATAGCTTGTTCTCCAGCTTTGCCAGTTCCAAGTATAAATGTCTCCTGTAACTACATAACATTATGGTCAATTTAATAATGTTCATGTTCAAGTGATAGATTACTAGTAGGCTAGGCAAGAAAGAACACAACAGGCTGTTTGTTTACATGGTTTCAGCATTTTGTAGAGCAATTCCAACTGTGTGTGTGGAAAGATTTCAACATTAAAAGAAGAAATCACAGCATGTTACATGGCTGTTACTAGTTGGATAAGATGAATAAACCTAATAGGAGCAACTGCTCCTGATATGGCTAGATAAAGTTGTGAAATTTAAGGCATTTCAGTCTCTAGATACAAGGAGGATATCTCTGGTTTCACATGAAGAAAGATAGCATTGGTCCTGAAAGGTCTTTTTATAGCTTCTACTTTGGGTGATAATAAGAGACCCACAAACTGACATTTTTATTTAATTTCATAAGTTTGCCTCAGTAGCTTTTAATTAAAATGTTTAACATTGTGTAATTAAGACATTTGGGAGTGTAAGAACATATCTGTGATGTGCAGCAATGTAAACTTTTTCCATTGCACTATGAGTATAGAATGATGAAAAGAATTTGTGAGTCTTAACTTTATTTAACGTGTCTATAGTTGGTGACATTTGATATACTTAGATTTTAGTCTATTCTCTATTAAAGGCAACATTGCCAGTTCAGGTAATGTTCAGTGGATTTGTATAAAGAAAACTCAGAGCTTAATATATCTCAAAGTCAAAAGTTTGCAGAGATAAAGGTAGAAAGAAATAGGCCGCCCTCCCCTCCCCCAATAAACCTAAAAGAGACCAAAAAAAGAGGAAAAATAAGCAAGGTGGATGGATAGAAGAGAGAAGGCTTACAAAAAAGCTAATTTTGGCTAGGAAAAGACTTTCTTAAACTTAGTGTAAATCTCAGTGTCCAGCTGAATAACATCACAGATATTAAATGCAGAAGGAATTGTGTTAAATGTGAAGTTCATTCACAATATAAACTTTTACTAGTGTTTTGCTTTGTTAACGTAATGTGTGAATGAAGCAGACATCTCCCCTTCTCTGAGTTTTATCCTCCTCTAGTGTGTGCTGAACTTCACCTGTACAGGTTGCAAAAGTCTGGCCCATAGCAAGATCAGGGAAGTTTACACTGATGGCTTTGGAAGGACCTGGGACAAAGAAAATGAATAGCTACTAATTTTCTCATATAGGTTACAGGGGGCCATTTTTTGTCTAAAACTTAAATAATTGTGAATTAGGTAATATTTATATATTCCTTTTCAATTCTATTTAGGTTGTCTCCAAATCTTGAGAAAATCCTGTCTCTTGTGGAAGGCCAAAGTCTCCACTGTGCTCAGGGATGGCTGAAGATGATCATGGAAGTTACCAAATGATTGGCATTTGCCTCTATTATTATTCTTATAATCAGCATACATATTTCAAGATTCCAGTTTTGAACTCTCCTATATGTCAAAACTTAATGGTGAGCTTCATTTTTTTCATAATGATTTTTATACTTTATGTTATTTCTTCAGAGTTTCTAGGGAGATTTGGAATTTAACTCAGTAAATAATAAAGCAAGTCAATACCTAACACTTTTTGAAAACAAACCAGTACTAAAAATTAAGAGTGAGAATTTTCAGAAGTCCTTACAGAGTTTAGTTATCTATTACAAATTTAAAACGAAATGAATGCCAAAACCTCTCAGACTGCCTTGAAGAACTCACCTTTTAAAATCTTCTTGAAGGCAAGAAATATGTCACAGAAAATGTTCAACTCCTTCACCAAAGGTCTAAACAGATCTGATAGTTAACTTCATGCACATCGCATGCAATACTCTTCACTGCCTTACACATGAAACACTGGAGAAAAAGAAAGGTGATATAGGGCTTTGTGGAGGAAACAATCCAAAAGATGTGTGAATTGGAGTCTGACTGTCCATGAATAGGTGAAAAAATGTTTGAAATATTTTGTAAAGTGTGATAAATTATTTCCTATTTTTTTGACAACATTTAAGAATATGTTTTACTTCATAGGTCTTTGAAACTTGAGGAAAAACCTTGTCTTCTGAGAACTTCTGAGTTGGTCTCCACTGTTTACTGTCCTTCATTGCCTTCAGAACATCTTTTAACTTCCTAGAATGATGCAGCTAACCCTCTAACTGCCACAAGAGGTTTCATGTTTGGATTTCGGTGTTCCATAGTAAAAGTTCCAAGATGACAAAAATGCCATACAGCATCTTTAGCATGGGAGAGGGATTATCAGCATGGGCTGGAGTGTCAGGAAAAATGACCACATGAGAGTCTGAGTCCAGACTGGTTTGGCAGGTCTACTGATGAGAGTTGAAGGCAAAACCACTTTGTGATTGTGCTTATTTGGGATGAAGCCCTGAAAAACAGAGGGAATTATCCCATTTTTCCTTTCCAATCTACCAACCATTACATATTTAAATAGTTTAAAATCTTATTTCATTTGTATAGTAGATAAAAGGTCATTATCCAAGACTTACTACCCGTAGCAGGACAAGTATACAGGAAGGAACAGATGAAACTGCGATAACTAAAGGACTTGTCTGTCCCACTTCACTCTCAAATGGACTGGCGTTACATGGGAAATTACATTGCCAAGACAATACTCTCACCGTGATCTTAATGCATTGGAAACTGACAAAAGAAAGGCATTTCTTCTTAGTGATCACAGTGATTACAACCTGTAACAGCACTAAGATGGGGAGCAGGAAGTGAAATGAGTAGAATTATCTGTTCAGTGGGACAGACAGCGAAAAACTTGCATGTGTTTCCACCTTTCCCTATCCAATGCATGTTATTTCCAGGATTACATACTTGTCTGGACTGTCATCGAAGAGCTTTTATGATATGCAGAACCAGCAACATGGGCTGAAACATTTTGCTAGTTTTTTAATGAAAACTTGCGTAGACAATTTACTTTAATACATATACTCCTCCTTTTTTTCAAAGGTAGGTACTTGAGTCTATAAAGAATGATTCAAAGTGTACTGTAAGAAATGAGAGCCTTTTCTTTTACTTCAACAGGCTTTAGATCAGTGTTTCACATTTTTCAAAAGAAAAAAAAAAGGAAAGTACTGTTTTTTCATCTTAATCTCCAAAGGTCACTTGTGTTAAAAATGGGATTAAGTCAGCTTCCTTGAGTTTAGGAACATACTTGTATGTTTTCCATTTCAGCACACACTTCAAGGTTACCATGAGACTTATTAGAGTACACAAGGATACAAAATACCTGTTGTTTGTGGCAGCAAAAAAGTGTATTGGGGCTTTTTTTTAGCATTGGTTTATGGATACAGGTGAAAACTGGGCACAGATTTACTGTCAAATTAGCTTCCCAGAGACATATTAATTGGAACCACAAATTTAGTGAGCAATATAAAATATATACTGTGAGCCAAACTTGAATTCCTAATAGGAACTATTTTCACTACAGAAACAGGAATCTAAGAGTGAAGCCAATTCTGCTAGAGAACTTAAATTTATTTTATAGCTTACAGTTATCAAACTCTCAGTCCATGTAAAGCATTGCAATTTCATAGATTTTAGTAGAGCTATGTAGCTTATACTACCCAAAGATCTCACTTAGAAGTGTATCCAGTAAAAGCCGCCAGATTTCACGTACTGAATACTCTGATAAATGGCTCCAAGACAGTTTTTTAGTAAATCACTAAAAGTACTGAATGCACCTAAACACCACATTTTTCTAGGAAATGTGAACATTTTCCTTTTGCCTGTTGCCTATATTTATATGGACATGGGCTTGTGATTAATTTCGGAAGGTTAAACCTGTGTCTTAGAGGTACATCTTAAGTTACCTGCTGTCAGGGTTATGCTTCAAAGGGGATGAGGTTCTGTGAATGTTATGTCTTTGGTAGTCGTTGTCAGGACAGCTAATAAAGATTCCAAGTAGGCAGAGCTCAGCCTCTTCAAACTGTCAGAGCCTTCACGTGCCACATTCCTGCCCTTTATCTTGGGGCTGGGCATGACCATCCTGTATAGTCTGTAGGCAGATCAGTAATACAATATAAGTTCTATCCCTAATATGTGAAAAGAAACAAGCCAACCAATGAATCATTTTTTTTTAGCATTCAGTACCATAAGTTAGGACACAATAGGATCCCAATCTGGCCCTCAGCACTTGCATCATGCGAAAAGTCACAGCAATAACTAGACCCTTTTCCCATTAACATTTATGTAGATTAGGAAAATCATTCCAAATGGAAAACTAGGAAAGCTGTCTGAATTTGTCTTTAGTGACCTGCTCAAGAAAAAAAAAAAGTGAGGCATGCTCTGAATGAGGCTCCATCTGGTTGTTCAAGTGAAGTGTTAGTTTTTCATCCCAGAGTCCCCAGTGTGGCTGTACCACAAGCCATGCTGCTAAGAGAAGCAAGAGCAACAGAATGTGCAAGATAATAATCATGTGAAGAAATTGGATCTCATGAGGGAATTGGCTGAACATATAAGCAATGAACACTCAGTAGACATCCACAGTGTACTGCAGCTCTGCCCTGTGAGGATTTTACCCACACTTACATGGAGTCATGGCTATTCTATTACTACTATACATCAAGACTCTATAGTTTAAAAACAGGTTTTTGTGCTTCATAATTTTAACTACAGTTTGCTTGGGGACTAGTAAGAAAAGAGTAAGTTGTTTTGCTGTATTAAGGATCAATATTTGGATCAATAATATTCCTTCCAAACCCCCCTCTTTTATTTTGTTCATAGGAAAACAATTTATTGTTGACTCTGTTTGTTACTTCACTGTGCTCACAATCACCTGCAACTGAGAAATTAGTGGTAAGAATTTCTTGCTGTTCAGTGTCTTTTTAAATGACAGTGCAATGCTGCCCCATTCAGTTTTAAAAACACCTGCCACTTTCTTTTTAATTTTTTTTCTTTCTTTGTGCCACATTTCTTTTGTAGGTAAATGATTTGACAACAAGTCTGTACCATTGGGAACTTTACTACTGACTTCAGTGGGAGCACAACTGGGATCTGTACAGATCTTTTTGTTGTCTTGAATAGATTTTAGATGATGGTCCCTGGTTTCAGGTTATACTCAGCTGTCAATCTTGAGTTAAAATGAAATAACGGAACTCCCTCAGGTGAGAAAGAACAGAATATTGTTTTTTCTTGTGTCTGTACAATACCCATTGACAACGCCTAGTTGATACATCTTTTTGTAAGTCTTTCTTGTAAAAGAAAGCTTTCCAAAGACAGTTCTTCCATAACCTTGAACTTTCTGTGAATCACTTACCCTATATCAAGTCTGTTGTATCTTAAATTATGAAGAGCTGTAGAGCTTCACAAGAGTTATGCTTTGCATGTGTTGGCAAAGCATAAAGAAAATCAGCTGAGTGTTTTCTTTACACAAGGTTCTTTAGTTGCACATAACTTCTCATTCTATAACTCTATTTCTCCTCTTCCTTTGAGAGAAAGGGCATATTTTGCAATTATCACAAGGACATCAAGGATGGTCTAATCTACTTGAGTATTCTGCTTCTTGAGATCAGCAATAAACTTGAAATACAACTCACATGAAGAAATCTCGCATTTCATACCAAAATGTTTTTACAGTTCTGGTTGAAAAGTAAACCAAACTTGTTTCTTACATAGCCAATGTTTTCTGCAGAAAGTAGATAATTTTCCCACAGATGTACCATACATATATTAAAAAAAATAATCAAACATTAATGGAGGAACAAGTTTTACAAATTAGGTTCAGTTAAAAGTAATGAAGGTAATTAAACAGCAAAAAGCTTTGAGATTCATTTTGCAAAGTTCATCTGACTTCCTAAGTGTTGGAGCATTATAAACAGTCAGCTCCTGAGGATATTCTCTGTCTATTGACTTGGGATAGAGAATACCTGAGCATAACCAACAGGGACAAATGATTTGATTTCAATTGTCTTAGAAGACCGAAAGTGGGAGATAGTCATACACAACTCTCTAGTGTAGTATTGCTTAGACAATTTAAGTTAATCTTTAAGGTTATTGAGACATGTACAATTTCTTTATTGGGCTTTCTTATTTGTATGCTTCTTCAGAGATGACATCTTCTTATACTTGTAATTTACAACTTGACAACCCAAGTTCATTTGATTTGTCAGATGAATCGTGTTTCAGGAGACTCTTGATGTTTCTGGCAGCCTGGAACTTGATAAAGTTAAAACCAAAACAACAAACTTGAGAAATCAGTTCTTGACTGCAACAATCCAGTTCAATTTGCAGCATCTGGAAAGAAAATCAAAAGCTTCCTGGAAAGAATTAGCACAGCAATAATGAGCATGACAGCAAATCATAAAGCATATTAAGACATGTTTTGGTCTTGTGTCATTGAGCATTATCTTCACTTCAGAGATAATGTGTAAGTAATAGTATCTTTTTCCACATATGACTAACCTTTAAAAAGTGTGCATGCAACTTTAGATTTTCCCTGACCATCTGGCTACTGAAATCTCTAGTAATAGAGACAATGGAATCCAAGTCATGGCAAATTTCCATCAAAAATCTAGTGGGACCAAAACTTAAAAGCTTCTTTACAAATGCTGCTGCTGTTCATATCTGTTTCTTTCCATGACAGTACTGCAGGGCTTAATACTGCCCTCTCATTCTTTTTCATTAGGATCCATCAGCTAAAGGACATTCTGAATGGATTGTTGCTGGTGTTTGTTGTATGACAAAGATTCCCTCTTGTTGGGGAAAGAAAACTTGGTTCAGCTTGTAAAAACACAGCTCCTTAAAGTGAACTTCACGTTAATGTAATTTTTCTGCTTTTCTTTAGATGGTCCCAGATGCTGCTAATCACTTTCCATTTTAACAGATATTTGGAACATAAAAATTCCTGTGTCATAAAACTTCAGATCCATGCCTTCTACCTTACAATATCACAGCAAGAATTTAATTTCAAGGTCTGGCCTAATCCCTTTAAGTAAATTAGATGAGTTAGGACAATCTGTTCCATCTCCAGAGGTATGCTATAGGCAAAATGCCCAGGTGGATGTCAACAGCAGACAAAAGTCAGTACCTTATGAATAGTTATTTTCATTAATGAGGCTACAAGTGACTTAAAAAAAATAATGACAAACATTATGTTTACAGCTGGAGAAAGAAAAGTCTGAAGGTAAAGGTCATACTCACTGTTACACTACAAGAAAAGTGTGGGCCTGAAAACAGAAACCAGAGCTGGACTTAATTTCTTTGGTCTGAAGTAGAAAACATGGTAAGCATTAAGTGAAAAAAAAAATTTAAGAGGTTTATTTAGCTTACCTGCATTTGCTTAAAATCTATGACAGGAGAGATCATTTCAAATGGTCTCATTTAGTCTACAGCCTTCTGGAAAATAATTTTGAGTTACCATGGTCTTTCTTCATAGCTTGTTAGTGCATTTAGTAATCTACTGCAGCTTTTTACATTTGCTTCTGTTATACACACTACAGAGTATCCAGAGCAGGGACAAATCACAGACTCACAAATCACTCCTCAGAAACTCCTCTTATACTCTACTGTTTGACAATCAGCACGATCCATTACCAAGAGGATAGAAGCATTAAACTACTGTGAAGCAAAATATAAATGTCAATATTAGGTACCAGGCTAGTGAAAAAAAAAGAGAAATAGAGGAAATCAAGGTGAACTGAAGTTTCTTTAGCCAATAATCAGAACTGAGCAGCAAAAACAAACTCTGAGAAAAATATTCGAGTCTATGGCTTAATCATTGTTGTGATTTTATATTATAATAGATCATACATCTATATGGTGTTATATACTGTATTATCAGAAAAAGATCAATGGCAACCTGTTGCAAATGGTATTAACTGTAGAGAAATTACCTTAGCTGGAGTATGTGGTACACAGATCAAGTCACACTATATAAGAGGCTTTCCCAAGAATCCAAATCTTCCAGAGTGTTGTCAGTTTATTTCAGTTTTCTTTGTAATATAAAACAAACTAAAAGTTATTTTTAAATAGTTTAATAACTTTAGAATAATTTTGCTTTCAATAGTATGTTATAGAATAGAATGTTGTTTCACAACAGACCCTGTTCACTTCTTATTTATATAAATACTCAAAAAGCTAAGTTGCCTCTTTTTTTTGTAATAGAAAAATATAAGGCTGGGAAGAGATCTGCTATGATAGTAACCCTGAAAAGACTTTCAGAAATGTATTTGCTTTGATGCAAACCACAGACATTTGTCCATTGTGCTTTCCATGTGAACCCAGAGACTAAAAAGAAACATTAAAATCTAGTAAAGAAATACTGCCAAATGCTAAAGGTCTTATTATGAGCTAATTTGCAGTCCCTAATGACAATCAAAATTATTTTGACAGGAACATGAATGAAATAAACAATTCTAATTGATAACACCAACAGCAAAATTAAATAAAGTCCTCGTCATCACGGTGTAGCTCCACATTGCTGGTCTAGAGAATATGTTGCAGGATAAAGTTATGAATGTATTGAACAAAATGTGCTTTGTGTCAAAGTAGACCATCCAGTCATGGAAAATAAACAAGTACGTGGCTTTAGGCAACCAAAGCTGATCCCCAAAGGAATGCTTGCAAGCAGTCAGCTTGAAAAAACGCAGGCTACAAGTAGCTTGTGCAGAGTAATCAGCAAGCAGTTGGGAGGCACAAACAAAAGGTAGCAATCATTGTCCGCTCATAGGTAATTACCATAAGAAGAAAAAGAGCTAAAGTAATTGAATAAAATGTACATAGATTGTTTACTCAGCTCTATTAGCAGCAAGCAGCATGCTCTCATTAAAACTAAAAGAGAGAAATAAAACACTGCTCAGAGCTTCAGTGAAACAGTGATATTAGTTTCCACAACATTACCTGGCATTTTGAAGAACACTAAAAAAAAATTCAAAAGGACCCTATAAATACATTTGCAAGTTAACCTATTCTGTATAAATTATGTGCTATGAGTTGAATGCAGTTCTTACTGCCAAAAATTTCACTGGAAATCAGACAACAATTTAGAAGTCAGATTTCACTTTTTTCTGAAGTCAAGAGCAATCTGCTTTTGTCTTTGATGAAACTTAGCAACTGGTAATGGGAAAAGATAAAAATACTAGAATCAGTCAAGGCTGCAAGAATCTTTCAATAGTAACTTTTTAGGAGAAAGTCTTTTTGCAGTCACATTTAGTTTTCAAATGTGCTTTTGCTTCTGTATTTTTTCATGACTTTTTGGTATTGATACCTTTTTGTGGTACGAGAACTTAATTTTTATCTTCTTTAAAGCAGTATTTCTTAGCCCATATGAATCTTCCCTTTCTTGTTTAAAGTAAATTTCCTTGGCTCAAACAAAAATTCCCATTCACCCTCCCACACTTTGTCAAGAAGTTCAAATACTCTTCTACAAAAAAAAAAAAAAAATAGAATTGAGCAAGTCAGCTTCTCTTTAGTTATATAGAAAGTCTGTAAAGATTTAACTTCCCTCAGGGCTTGAAGTAAGTAGGCATGAGAGAAGTGATAGAAGAGCTATAAGACTAGTTTTATTGCTACACCATTCATTCTGCTGGACAGACTGCCCTTAATGGAAGTCACATGGGCCAAGATTACAAATTGTATTACAGTTATATAGTACCTATAGTTTATACACACATGTAAAGATTTATGTGTATACACACACATCTACACACATATTTGTATTGACATCCACTTGTGTCTAATGATTTTTTGGGCAGAGAGGAACCTCATGAGATTCAACAAGGACAAGTGCAGAGTCCTGCACCTGGGGAGGAACAACCCCATGCACCAGTACAGGCTGGGGATTGACCTGCTGGAGAGCAGCTCTGCGGAGAGGGATCTGAGAGTTGTGGTGGGCAGCAAACTAGATATGAGCCAGGAATGTGCCCTCATGGATTTAGAAGGCCAGTGGCATTCCAGAATGCATTAAGAAGAGTATGGCTAGTATCATAGAATCATAGAATGGTAGGGGTTGGAAGGGATGTTTAGAGATGACCTAGTCCAACCCCCTGCAGAAGCAGGTCCACCTAGATCAGGTCGCACAGGAACATGCCCAGCCGAGTTTTAAAAACCTCCAGAGAAGGAGGCTCTACATCCTCCCTGGGCAGCCTGTGCCAGGGCTCCCTCATCTGAACAGTAAAATCGTTTTTCCTTATGTTTAAATTGAACTTTTTGTGTTCCAGCTTCATCCCATTGCCTCTTGTACTGTTGCTAGATATAACAGAAAGTGATGCCCCAAACTCCTGACACCCAGCATTTAGATATTTGTAAATATTGGTAAGTCAAGGGAGGTTCTGCTCCGCCTTTCCTCTGCCCTGGTGAAGCCACATCTGGAGTCCTGTGTCTAGTTCTGGGCTTGCCAGCTAAAGAGAGTCAGGGAACTGCTAGAGAGAATCTAGCAAGGGCTATCATGGTGATCAGGGCACTGGAGTATCTCTCTTATGAGACAAATCTGTGCAACCTGGGGCTATTTAGCCTGGAGAAGAGAAGGTTGAGGGGGGACTTTATAAATGCTTATAAATACTGAAAGGTTGGGTATTAAGAGGATGAGGTCAGTCTGGTTTTTTTTTTGTAGCACCCAGTGACAGGACAAGGGACATAAGCTGGAACACAAAAAGTTCTTCTTAAACACAAGGGGAACACCTGGATTTGTTCTTGTGTGACCTGATCTCAGTGAACCTGCTTTAGCAGGGAGTTGGACTGGCTGATCTCCAGAGATCCCTTCCAACCCCAACTATTCTGTGAATCTGTGATTATACTTTTTTGTCTCCTTTCTTACAAAATTCTGCCTTTATTTGAGCATTTTAAAGATACCCATTAACTTAATGACCAAGCTAAATCAAGGTCCAAACTAAAAACATTTCAAATATTGGCTAAGAAGAAATATGAATTGGAACTTTCCTTTTCAAGACAGTTGTTAAAAATAAGCCACCTACCTTTCTTAATTTTTAAACAACATGCACAACGAAGGCATCCTTAAAACCACTTTTACATTAGTGGATCATACAACTGAGTCCACAAGGAGAAAACTTTATTTATATTTCAACAGCACACAGTGTGTAAGGCTCTGTCCACAGAGACCGACAGACAGGTGGTTCCATTGATTTCCTGCACCATTTCCAAGTACAGCTTTTCAAAAAACCCCTAAAGGGCTGTATGATGATGTCCAAAATAAATGAGCAAGGAGATAGTATGTGGCCATATATCTTGGTATTAAAAACACTACTTAAGCTATGCAACTTATCATGGAGCAGAATTCCACAAACTGGATTGAAAAGTTTGGTCTAGAATTGGAAATACCTTAGACACATCATTTTAGTGTCTGGGCTAATTAGCTCAAATGAGAGGGAAGATTAATTAGTTAGGACACTACATACCAGCATTGCCCAGAACATGATCCTGTTAAACTGTAGTTGGACAAGAAAGGAAGGACAATGGGAAGTAATCATGCTGTGACTTCTCAACCATATTATATTATCTAAAACACACTAGCATAGTGCTTTGTCTTTTATTTCTCCTATTTCCCAAGTGCTCATGTTTCAATTGAAGCACCACACATTAACTTTCAGTGTACAATGCACTTTTTTACAATTACAGTCAAACATGGGAGGAAAATACATTTAAAAAATAATCTGGTGATTATCATGTTTTGGTGTCATGCTCCAGGTTTGCCTGTGAAGGAAAGACCACCTAAGTCTGATGACTGTTTGAAATCATGCTTTTTAAATTGTATGGATCAAGGCTAAGAAAATGCTTCAAAGTGAACATGCCATTTGTAACCAATGGTCCTTATATTCAGATATTAAAACTTAAATTCTGTATTATTTTTCTTGGATAACACAGTCTGTCAGTGAAAAATGCTTTAACATGTCCATTTTTTTTTCTGTTTATACCATAAATATGTTCTGTGAATTCAGGAATCTTGTATTTTCTTTTGCTGCTTGGTTTTACTGCTCAGAATTAGCATGAGAGACACATTTATTCATAGTCCCAGAAGCAATAGGAGGTTAGAGGAAGAAAAGTGCTTTATTGATGCCAAGGTATGTTTCCTTTAAGAGTTGAGTAGACTTCAAACTCTTCAGGAATAAAAAGAATAAACAACTTATATTTTCCTGTACCAACTCAAGGAAACATGAAAAAGAAACACAAACACTTAAAAGAACTGAATAAACAAATAAAAACTGAAAAGAACAGAAATAAACACTTAAATATGAGGCACAATAAGAGAATTTTGTATTGATGACTGAAGTGTTGCACTACTCACGCTAGCTTGACAGGACAGGGAGGTATAATGCAAAAAGAATCATAAAAGAATCTCATGATAGGCATGAGGAAAATTAAGGAAAGGACAAGGGAGAGCTTTGGAAAAAACTGATTCCATTGGTGAAGCAGTACTGCACTCAGCAGAGCTAGATTGATTCGTATCAGTTTAGGAAATGTTTTTCCAGGGCTCAGACTCCTGTAATTTTCCTTCAGTAGAGGAAAAAAGCCGAAAAGGTGAGCTCTTAATTTTCACTAGAGTTTTTGTTTTTTTCTTCAAAGTTATTTTCTTAAAATACAGAGTCATGTAACAGCAGCCTCACCTCCAACCTTCCAAATGCCTCTCTGCTATCCCATAGCCCTCAGGAGAAAGAGTAAAATGATGGATAAACAGTAAGATTAAAAAGGCTTCTGGGGATCAATTCTGTAACCAGTGAAGGAGGAGAGGACGTAGGTTTATGGTCTGGAGGTCAGTTCAGTGTATTCTCCAGAGGGGCCATTTCCTGGAACATAAATATGTAATTTAAAGTATATTATGTAAGCAGCATATTTTGGGCCTGATCCAGTGGCAATAATTGCAGCTTTCCAGGTGAGATAGCTTTTGGGTTCTCATTAGTACTGTAGGGTTGTAATTGGGCCATCATTTGCACTTCTGCTCTGTGTGACCAATCTTTGGCAGCTCATCTATCCAGCAAGAGGCCAGCATGCTGCAAACTTCCCTTCCTTGCCTCCTGCCGTAATTATGCATGCCAAGTTGCTGCCACACTGTTTGAGGAAGAAAACCTTACATAAGAATGGGGTTTCTGCTTTTAATCTTCTGATATTGTCTCTGATGAACTCTTTATTTATCTTTTACCTTGTGTGAAGCTGTTGAAGAAAATTACATGGTCAAAGAAGAGGAAGTTTTTGCTTTGAGGTCTTATCCATCTTACGAGACTAGGGGTAAGAGATGGAAAGGGAAATTAGTGCCATGAAGCCCCCAAATAGATAATTTCTAGGTAGGATAAAAAGGTTGTAGCTTTTCCTATGTTAGCATTTTCCTCAATGGGATGAATGTTTTCTGCCACGTGACTTGGAATGATCTTCATCTGCACAATCCTCTTATTCAGACCATAACTACATTCATTTAACAGACCCCATTCTCTTTGTTACATTAAAAAAGAAAACAAAAAATCCATCTTCTCTCCCCAAATGAAATTTACATCTGCATTATTTCTGTGCTTTATCACTGTCATGGTTTGACATGACAGCCTTTTCTGGTGAGGGGGAAAGGGCTGTAAAGATGGCTCCTGTAAGAAGTTGCGAGCAACTCTCCCCAGCTCAGAGCCAGAACCACTTCTGGGGCTGAGCCAATTAGATGCCTCCACAATCACTTTTTTGAGAAGAAGCCGGAAGGGGAGGTTTCTTCCTCCATTTTTCTTTTCTTCTTCTGCCCCTTCTTCTTTCTTCTGGCTGGTGGTGGTGCACTGAGTAGGAACGGTGAGAGAAACAACCATGCGGACTCCAAGGTCAGTGATGAAAGGGAGGAGATGTGCTGTAGCAGAGACTCCCCTGCATTCTATGGAGAGACCTGGTGAAGCTGAGATTTATTTTCATTTCTTTAAAGACCCCACATCGGCAGTAGAGACTCATTTTGCTAATGAGCCCACATCAGGGGCAGAGACTCATTTTGCTAAAGCTGACCCCAGACCAGGGGCAGCGATTCACTTCATTAAAGGCCTTGTGCCAGGGACAGTGACCATGGCCGGAGGAGGCCTTGTCCCAAAGGAGGGGCCCTTTATCACTGTGGCCGCAGCAGGCCATGTCCTGAGGAAGGGACCCAATATCCACAGCTGTAACTGTGGGGAGGAACCCACGACAAAGCAGCTCATTAAACTTATGCCCAGAAGAGGCCTTGTCCCAAGAGAGGGACCCTGCAACTGCAGAAACTGCAACCACGGTGAAGAATTCACACCAGAGATATTCACCAAGGACTGCGTCCCGTGTGAGGGACCCTGTATTGGCAGAAGCCGCAGCTGTTGGGAACAACCCACACCAGAGAAGTTCGTTAAGGACCATGTTCTGGGGGAGGAACCCCGTGTTGGAGCAGGGGAAGAATGCCAGGAGTCATCTTCATCTGAGCAAAGAGAAGGGGTAGAGCCCATCTGTGAGATACTGACCACATTCCCCATTCTCTGCCCCCCTGAGCAGATGAGGGGGGAGGTGGTAGAGATATCGGGAGCAGTGAGCTGGGCCTGGGAAGAAAGGAGGGATGGGGAAGGGAGATCTTAAAGTGCTGGTTGTAATTTTCTCATCATCCTACTCCCCTTTTTTTTTTTTCTTTTATTCTGTTCTGTTTCTTGTAGAATAAACTTTCCTACTTTCCTCTCTAAGTCGAGTACTGGAGTCTGTTTTGCCCAGAACCATAATTGGCAGTGAGCCCTCCCTGCCCTTGTCTCAATCCACAACAACTTTGCTTATCTTTTTACTCTCATTTCGCTGGGTCCTCCGCCATCCTAACGAAGGTGGGAGTGAATGGGGGCACTGAGCGAGAGACTGTCGTGGTGCTGCTGTGCTGGCTGGGCCAAACCACGACAATCACATTATTTCATATATTAAAATATCAGATGGACTCGTGTGCTGTCAGCTTTGTGTATAGGGTATGTATATACACATTTAGATGCACACATACGTATGAAAACGCATGTTTACATGTTCAGACATATCTTTAACCATTAAAATACATTTTTATATATAGATGTATAAACACAGGATCTATTGTGCCTGTATTTCTAAGAAATGTCGTAATATGTCCGACAAACTCGGGGCTGTTATCAAACCACAGTGTCCAAGAGATATATCCTATATTCACCTATAGCATATGTGTATATGTGTATGTACTTATGTGCCTGCACGTGTGTAGAAGAGTGTGCATGCGTGCACACAAATGAAAACACAGTCTCCATACTCCTCTTAATTTCAGAAGGCACTAGGAACCGCAAACGAAGCGGAAAGCACCCAGTACTCTGTCAGTCAGATGCTATCTTGAGGCTCCAAGGATTTCTTAATTGACAAGGGTGAGGTCAGGAACTAAAATGATTGAGCAGCAATGATGTCTGTAAAAGCATGTTTTGCCGCTTCAGTTTCCTTTCCTGACATCCAAGAAACATCTCTCAGAAAAGAGAGAAAACCTTTAAAGGGTCACCAATGCAACAGGACAGGATTTTACAGTGAATATTTGAAAGAATATGTCTGATGCTAAGAGTTATACAAGAGGGCAGGGGCAGGACTAGTTTGCAGTTGTGAAATCAAGACACTAAGCTTTATTTCAACTTCTTCTCCCAGTGTTCAGTGTGATCACTTCATCTTTCTTTATCTGTGCATCTTCCAATGCTTTGTTGCAGGCATTGAACTCTGAACAGCTCCAAAAAAACCAATCAAATCTCAAGCCAGCAAGGAGGCAACTGAATTGCACCTGTTTTGGGTAAATGTAACAGGTATGTAAAAGTACAGTCAAAGCTATTGATTTCAGGCTTGATATGGTTATTAATCTAAAATAGGAAGCGATGCTAATTAAGACTAATTTTGCATATCACTGACAGCAGTATTCCCCTCGGTTCACATTCAGAAAACAAGTGTTGTACTTTGTGTATTCATGTTGATTTTGACTGCTTGTGTATAAACTATTCATGAATATATGCAGGAACAGACATAAACCATGAGCCATCATCATAACCTCACTCCAGTTTTCTACTACCAATTGTTTAAATGTTCATCTGCTACCCTTTGGACCTGATAATTCAGAAACTGAAGAATTAGAATTCTGCTTTTAGTTTATATCTTGGACTACATATATGTGAAATTATGTGTTCTCTGAACTTGGCAAATATTGCACTTTCATGATAGATATTGTATCCAATGAATGATAAATATATATTTGATTACTTCTTACAACTATGTATCTTGAGGAAAAAAACAATATTATCAAGTAACTTGTAAGAATGTCACAGTTGATTCGCCTCATAGGCTATGTTCCAGGAGACTGTAACTTCTCCATATTTACCAGGATTACTATAATTTGTGTGGCTTTGCTTTGTCTTCTTTCCTCTGTTTGTACTAGAACTTTCTCTATTGCTTCTTCATGTCTTTTTTTCATCAGCAATGACCTTTCTATATTTTCTGTTCCACACTCTTTCAGGCTTCCTTTTCATTTCATGGCTGTTTCTTTGCCTTCCTACTGTTTGCAATTTCTCCATCTCCTTATAATACTATCAATTCCATCTTGATTTTGCTGATAGCTCACAATATCAAATTCCTGCTTCACTGCTTGGCCACCAGCTGAAATTTGATTGACTGGCTGGGAACAGATAGGATTGAGTGAGCTGCTATTTAAATCTTTTCATGGCCAGCTTTTCAAAGTGCACCAAAAAAATGGAGACTATCAACCTTCAGCACTTGTCAGCAAATTTCAAACTTGCTGTGTTTAATTGGGTTTGGAAAAATAATCCCACAAGTCTTGCCTCTGTATACTGAAACACTATGTCCATAGTCTCACTACAATCTGTTCTAGAGCACTGAACCCTGGCAGTGAATTTTGTATGTCCCTCTATCTTTCTGAAATCTTTCTCGCTGAAGTAGATTTTCAGTATCATTGAAGTCCTGGCATGATAGTTTATTTATAATTAACATAGACTACTTAAGTTTTCATTGCAGAACACCAAAGAGTCATGGTTTCATGTTATTTGGACGTTACCTTGCCAACAAAGATTAGGAGTTGAGGTTCTGTCAAGCATTGAACTTTTTTTTATGGGACCTGAGTTAAGCAGATGATGAAAAGCAGATCTTTCCTCCCAGAGAATAAATCTTCAGTGTATTCTTCAAGCTCTTTGAACACTGAAAGAAATAAACTAAAATCAAGACTTGTACCACACACTATGTTTACCCTGAATTAATACAAAGCAGACAGAAGTTAAATATTTAAGATACGGCCCATCCAATGGGGAAAGCAATTTTGCTTTTCATAAACACTGCCAGATTTCAAAGAAGTGTTTTCTCAATAAGTCATAAAATTAATATCTGAGAACATTTCTCTAATGAAACTCCCTTCCTAAATGGGATCTCATCCTTCTGATTTTTTGTTTGAAAGTTCCATTAAAAATTAGGCTCTGCAAGCCTGCTTGTTTTTTTAAGGGGAAAAATAATGACTTCTCCTTAATGAGAGGCTTAGGGCAAACAAAGCACTATGGATAAAACAAAAATGAGTGAACTTTTTTCTCTTTGCTCAAAGCAAACATGACCTGAACCTCTTTTGAGAACTAGATAGAATAAATATGGTTTCGTGTAACTTCTTGGTGAGATCAGCAAGAAGAATAAGTAGAAAGGTAAAATTAGTATTACAAAATGGTCTTCAATATCATCCTACCTGTTTTCTCAGGCTCTGGGTCCAACAGAATCCAGACAGCACTTTGAGAAAGAATGAAAAGGTACTGTTAGAAAAGGTGAACTTAAATAATTTTGATACAAAGAAAAAGTATGTTTCCTCTGCTCTCACAGAGAACTTTCTGCTCCATTTCCCATTTTTTTCTGTCAGCAAAGTTGTGAGTCCATTATTCATCTCAGAAAAGGAAGACAATTCCAGATCTCTGGTCAGATGGATTCCCATGGTCTGGCAGGCTCTCAGGCATTATCCGTCATTGACTGTGTGACTTGAGTAAAATACCAGCTGATTACATTGTATGTTATCCCACTGCAACAAGAACAGAGTACCTGTCACAACTTCAGGCCCATCAGAAACTACAGGTGGCTACAAATGTAAAAATGAACATACATTGCTCAAGTACCCCTTCTTTAACTTGAATTTCAATTTGGTTCATTTCTGTATTGCTAACTAACTTTCGATGTCATATGGTACTTTCCATGGCTAATATTTCATGTATTATACAAGCTGTCAGAAGAAAGCTGGGGATTTTGGCTGGGGACATTTGGAACATTTGGCAGTCAGCAAGGCATGAGAGGCAGCTCGGAGTTTTGGTGTCAGCTTGTTAAAGTCATATATCATAACAATCGGAATGGAGATTGCTATGCACTGTGAGGAAAAGGTGCATCCTCAGGTAAGACAGTTAACACCTCATTAGAAGAAAAAGATTACTTGCTTTTCAAAGGGCAGATAACATTATTGACTGATGAAGGTGAGAATGATAGAAGATCTGATTTATGAGGAGTTTCAACCATAAATTTCACTAAAAATGCCTTAACTGTGATCAGATGGCTGACATGCCTCATTCACAGTAGGGTAAGAGCTCAGTTCAATACAGAAGGACTGCTTATAGACTGCTTCTAAAAGTTTTGCTGAAGCTAAACTGAACAAACGAAAATTTAGTCTTGAATACCTAAAGAGCGTCTGAAACATTCTCAAACAGTGTTCGAATAATCTGTGAGAACTATTGGAAAACAGATACATTTTCAGGAGACTCAAAAACCAAGGTGTCTTAATCTGTAAAAGAACAGGCAGGAAGGAATATGAATGAGGAAGTTACAGATCAGACTTATAGAGTTCCTATAAAGATATAGACAGATATAGATGTAAAAATACTGATATTAAAAATCCTTGCCACCGAAAAAAAAATATCCATTTTAAAGACTCTAAAAAAATAACACAATGAGAAGTTACATCCAACACAGATTTGTCAAGAAGAAATGACATCAGACCGGTCTGATTAGGGCTTCTGGGAAAAAGTTGTCAGTAACATGTGTGAGGATGAAGCAGAAGGCATCGGAATTTAACAGATTCCTATGTATGCTGTTTATAAATGTGGAGAGTACTCAACAGAGTAAAACTATAATTTTCAAAATCACTAAATATTTGATTTGAATAAGCTGTTCTACTTATTGTTTGCAGACAGGACAGAAAGCAATGGGCTTAAATGACAGCAAGAAAGATTTGGGTTGGCAATTGGAAGAAATCTTTCCAACTTTAGAGCACTAATGTACACTGCCAAGGGAAGATGTGCAAGCTTCTGTCACTGGAAATTTTCAAGAACTGGTGAGACAAAAATCTGTCAACAATAGTTTAGTCGTAACTGATCTTGCCTTTCGGCGACTAGATGGATCAGATGACCTCTTGGGACCCTATTTACTATGATTTCTGTGCTTCCCATGTAAACATAACACTATTGACTCAAATTCAATAGACTTAAAGAAATGTTACATGTGGAAGTTAAGACAGGTTTTGTTGCTTTGCAAAAATCAGAAGGATGGAGAGTGCCCAAATGAAGACACAGCTACATGATGAACTTCTGCCTCTGTGCTGTCAGCTGGCTACATTTTTTTTCACAGCACATTTAGCTACTTGCTCGTTATGCTACCCACCACTTCTACTAGGAGAAAAATGTCACATCCTAGTTGTAGCAGAACTTTTAGCTCAAATGGTTTAGTATCTGGAAAACTGCCCAGAAGTGAAGACTCAAGCTAAATCATTTGTGTATTGGCAGTCTTCTGGAATACATCCCTCTTACTCCCAGTGTCTGGAAGTACCGTCAGGTTTGCCCACAGAATATGAGAAGACACCCAGATGGCCTATCTAGTGTGCAGCACTGGAAAGGACAGCATGGCAGAGGTATAGCTTCTCATACAGACTTGGCCAAGCCAGGGGCTCAGGCCCAGGAGCTGAGATAGCTTTAGAAAAGTCTTTCTTTGTTAAGAGCATGGGAAGTCTGAAGAGAGCCTGCAAAAGCATTGCATTCAGCAAAAAGAGGTCGTTAGCTGATGCTGGACATTGAACAGTGAGGATCTCCTGTGTGACTGCTGTGCTCCAGAGTTTTGATTTAATCCTCTGTACTTAAAGCTTAGCTATCCTAATCTCAGTTTTTTTCAACTCAATGAGAGTGAAAGATGTAGAAAATTTAAGTTACACTTCCTTTTGACTACAGAGGGAGTCTAGGAGGGCCCCTCATTCAAGCACATCAGTTAAGTCTCTCAAGGTAGGAGTAAAGAAATTAAAGTTCTGGGCCCAGGTTGTAGGTCTAAGTCAAGGGAAATGAATCTAAGATAACTCCTCAACACTTCATTCAGCATCCGGGATAACTTTGCAGTGTGTAGATCAATTGAAACTTCAACAAAATAGTACAAAGACTCTCATAACAATATGCCCTCAAAACCATTCTCCTATTTCCTTGCTCTTAGAAATGTGTGAAAGGAGGTCTCTGGCAGCAAGCATATGGCTTTCAAAAATATTGAGTTCTATATAGTCACAGTGAGATTCGAGGGTGCAAGAAGTGGGGAAAGTTACAGGCCATTGTTGATTGATTTTGTTCATTAGGATCTTTCCATTCAACAGCACTGTATTCCTAAGGCTGATCCTATTATTTCCTTTCCTGTAGAAGAAAGAAGTGTGTGCAAACGGTCAGTCCTTTTTCCTCTAGTGTTCTCATGAGGGAATCGGGCCCTACAGCACAAAGTGGTGAACATCTTGCAAGGGAACTTGAAAAAGCTGCAGCCACCTTTTGCAGACTCCAGAGGCAGGGTAAGTCCAGTCCTGTGTTTTCATATTCAGTAAACTGAACACTTACTTGAACTGAAACGAATTTCAAAAGCTATTGGAGATCAGGGATTATTATGGCAATTGTCTGAAAAAGAGAGTTTATCACAAACTAACTTTTCTGTGTGCATATATGCACATCTTTATTCAAATCGACATACAGTTATTCACTAGAGCACATGGTATCAGCTAACTGTGAAATAGAGCCAGGTGAATTAAATGTCACTTGAGGACATATCTCCTCCATTCTAGAGCAATTCAGTTGCTTCTGGTGATCCCTAGAGACCACTTTAGATTAACTGTGCACAGTAGCAAGGGAATACTCCATAGGTATTTTAGAAGATGATGTCCTAACTATGAAAAAAAACAGGCAGAAATAATAGCAAAGTGGGTGGTTGAACTTCTCGCAGTGAACACATTACACTGTCTGAAAGAATTCAAGACATTCAGTTCTGCATCAAGCAAAGATTCTTAATTTCTATTGCAGCATTGAAATGAATATAATTGCAAACAGAACTTCTTGTAAGTCTCATCTTTTCTTATGGTCTGGTAATTTCCCAATACTCAACCTTTAAAGTACAGAGGTAAAATGTGATAATCCCAGTGGAATCCGAAATCTAATTATTTCAGACAAAGAACACAAAATAAAACAAAGTCTCAAATTCCTCATCAGACTGAACAAGGATGATGCAGCTTCAGGTTTACATCAACGCAGGGAATTGAAAGGCTGATAAAGAGTTTATAAAAATGCCTGCTGTGTAAACCTGTTTAACACAGTGCTTGCCAGGCCACAACTGGAATACTGTGGCCTGTTTTGAACCCAACAATTCAAAAGAGATGTATACAGACTGGAGAGGGTCCAAAGAAGGGCTGTGAAGATGATCAAAGGGCTGGAGAACCTGCCCTATGGGAAAAGATAGAAAGACTTAGGCCTTTTCTCCCTGAAGAAGAGAAGGCTCGGTGAGGATCTCATCACAGTCTTCCAGTCCTTAAAGGGTGACTGCAAAGAGGATAAGGCTTTTTCTCCACAAGAAGCCATATAAAGAAGACAAGAGGCAATGGGAGAGGTTTCATCTCAACGTAAGAATAATTTTGTTATAGTGAGAACAATCATGTACTGGAAGAACTTTCCCAGTGATGTGAAGGACTCCCCATTGCAGGGAGTTTTCAAGATGCGATTGGATAGAGTGCTTAGGTGCAAGGTACTATGCGTCAGCATTGCTGGCAGCAGTTAACCACGGAAACCACATTGCCCCGGCCACCAAGGACTGCCTGTTAGAGGCGCTGTTGCCTTGCCCTGCGCGTCCCACTGCCTCAGGATAAACCGCCTCCCTCTGTGCATGCGCCCGGGGTCAAGGGGCTGCGACCCTCACGGACTTTTGGGGGCTTTCCAAGACCCTCTAGAACTTTTCAGGACTTTCCAGAGATGTTCCTGGGCCTGCGGCAGCACGAGGAGTGTATGAACGAACAGGACGAGGGGACATGTGGTCTATTTTTTCCCCTCCCTTCCACCGGACCGGGCGGATTCTCGGAGCTCTGGCAAGCGGCTGCCGGGGCCGCTCCACGTGGGCTCGCGGCGGTGACTGTGGTACGTTTCTCTCTCTCACTCTTTTCTTTTATCCGTTCTCTTTTCATAGGGGATTGTTGTGGGTGAAATTGCTTAGCGCTTGACTCCGTTTTGAGTCTTAGTTCTGTTCCCGGGAACAGAGCGAAACCTGATGAGGATCAGCTGTTGGATTGGACATCACTCAGGAGTTAAGCCCAGCCGCACCCAGCCACCCAGAGCTGTCTGAGGTCGGTTGGAAAGCAAGGGGGTTTAACTTCTGCCAAATTAAACCCAACAGGGGATCGTGACACTAGATAATCTCATTTAGGCTCTCTTTCCTGCAAAGGCTGGACCAGGTGGACTTTCAAGGCCCCTTCCAGCCCGGGCAGTTGTGATTGAGTCTATGAACACAGTGAAAGCATAAATATGTCTTTTCTCGTTGCTGTTTTCACATATAGTTTTTCTTCTAAATAGTAAATAACGCACAATTTTATCAGAAGAAAATAGTCTTTTCCTTCAAAAGAATATGCTTGACAAGTGTTTACTAGCAGGAGCGAAGCCTACAAAAGTGATGGGTATTCCAGCTCTGACTGCAGGACCTTGTGTCTATCTTTTTACTACCTACTTACAGGACATCGTGTTAGGCTGGAGTAATTTGTTATATACTGTGGATTATGTACAGATTGCTTAATCTGGCGGACAGACTCAGAACTTATTCAGACTGCAGAGAGCTGCCTGCTCCAGAGTTCTCAGCCCTGTTTTGTAGTTGTAGTCCTGAGTCATTACCGGGTTTTGAATGCAGTGTTCTCCCATTATTTCGGAATAGACTAATCCCACAAATGAGCTGCTAAGCATCCAGGCAAGGAGAAGGTAGATAACCAAGCTCCACTTTGAGTCCCATGGCTCGCTCTGTTTTAGTGTATACTTTGCAGTCTGAGTTGATCTGAAAACCCGATTTTTTTCTACCCCACATTTTTGCACAATGGCTCCCAGGTGGCAGCAATTGCCGGGGAAGATAGGTTCTCCTTACACAAAATGGCTTAATGCTTCGTAGCCTACTGCTAATGAGCAGGCTCTTAAGAAGAGAAAGAAACAAATTGAGGTTTTGGATTCTGTTTCAAAGACGACATAAAATGGGGAAGATGTGGAAATAGTGCTGGGAGGAGGGAATCTCCTGGACTGATGCCTGGATTCTTCTCTCTGTCTCTTATGGAAATAAGGAGAACAGTTAGACAAGATGTTGGTATACAAGGTTTTTAACAGTTCTCAAAGTTCCTCTGCAGCTGAAGTCCAACCTTGTCAGTGCTTGCTCCTTGTTCCTAACTGCTTGCTCATGAACTGATTGGTTTTGAAAGGACTGGGCAGATGGGCTCCCGGCAAGTTGGTGACTGAATTCTTTTGAGGTGCATGTGCTGATCTTTTTTTTTGTTTTTTGCCTTCAATGCAAAGGATAATCATGAAATAGGTCTGAATGCTCAAAAACTTTCCATGAAAGTGAAGAAGGAAAGAAGTTTTCCTAATTTCATCTAGTAGCTCAGGTTTATGAAGTCTCACACAGGATGCAAGCATATTTTTCTACACATGCCCTGTTGAATAAAGGTGTTTGGACAACTGGATCCTGTCCTAGGTTTATGTATTTTACAAAACAAAGGCTTTGATGTAAACTGAAAAATGTACATTACTTCTAGAGATCATCCTCATAGAGCACAGATATATACAATGTGCATATATACAGTTCACATTGTCCCTTGTAAGAATTTAGTGACAGATGATATTTAGATATTACTACGATCAATCTAAAAAGACTGAACAAATGAACAGGACTATGAGGAAGTGTGATAAAATAGTTTGTATTGTCTCTGTAAAGCTGACAGATCACTATTACATTCAAAGGTGATATTCAAAATCTATACACACTGCTCTATCTTTTTTATACTTTTGGTCAGTGTATTCGACATTGTGTTCTAGTTATTCTGTGTTATTTAGAAATGATAAAAGAGTTCAAAGCTATTATAATCGTGCTACTGAAAGAGTTCAGCACGCAATATGCTATGCAAGGGAGAAGAAATATGAGGATATGTTAGAAAAATTGTGATACATCCAGTTCATAGGAGATTCTAGGGAAAAAACCCTGAAAATTACAGTTAATAATTTGCAGTGAGCTATTAGAATAATAACTTTGGAGGATAAGTGATTTTTTTTTTTTTTTTAAAACAAGAAAAACAGTGAGGCAAGCAAGTCCATCACTTAATACCCTCTGCTCATTTTAAATGAAAACGATTTTTTTTATTCCTTCCCCATACCAGAACCATCTGCTTCCCTTTTTCTTTTTTGTCTCAGCTATTTTCATTATTTGCACAGTCTATTCCACAGCAAGTGGATGTTCTGATACAGACATGGACTAGTTGCAGCCCCCATTCCCCACCCTCCTGTACTGCTCAGGGTAGGAGGACATAGAGGAGCTGGGAATGAAGGACTTAAGTTGAGCCTGAGAGGGGCTGGGAGTGGGCCTTTAGTTCTTATCTGTTCTTTAGTCCTTGTTTGTTTTTAGCTGTTTTTCACTATTTGACTCTATTTTAATTGGCAATGAATTAAATTAATTTTCCCCTAGACTGAATCATTTTTGCCCATGACAGTAACTGGTAAAGGAACTCCCTGTCTTTATCTTGGCCCATGAGCTTTTCCATCTTATTTTCTTCTTATTTTCTTCTGTCCTCTTGAGGAAGGGGGAGTGAGAGAGGCCAAGGTCATTATACTGTACATTCTCTCATTCTCTGGAGAGTACAGAAAAACTTGAAGTCTAACAGATTTTATCTAGAAGTGAAATAATACTCTATATTTGAAATATATCTATTTCAATGTGAAACAATGCATGCTTCTCCTTCTGTCTGAAAAAAAAGGTCTGGGGGAAAATGCTTAAAACTAGCTTTTCATTTTCTCTAACATAAAGGATCTCAAAGTGTGTCTTAGTCTAATGTCATGACATATACACTCTGTTCGCAATATACATGCTAACTTGTGTGGATACACTCCTAAAAATAAACTTTTCTCCCATTTTGGAGAAGAGAGGACATTTTAGCCCATAGAGCTCAGCCCCTAATGTGTAACGTGGAGCAGAATCTAAGGCCAGCTTGAAAGACAACAACAAAAATTATTTGGGCAAGAATGAAAAATACAATTCTTATTTGGACAATAATGAGTAACTGACCTCTGGGCCAAGTGTTTAATTGGGAACAAAAGTACTCTTTTTAAAACACAGTGGCAAAATAATTGCTTCTAATAGGGTAATGTTTTGGTCAAGGCAAATGTCATGTGTGTTTCTCTCTTCTTCAAGTAGTGACTTGTAATAGAAAAGAAGAAAATTAACCTAAATGAGGCACCTTTGTATATGGACATGACTGTTCAAAATGTTTAAGAGTAGCATGCAAAAGTGGTGACTTTGTGATGAGACAAAACCAATTAGTGAACATGCTGCTCCCAGGATGACTTGGGCTTTGGCCCCATTTCCCTTTCTCATTGTTCTATTTGGAAGTATTAAATGGTTTAGATTCATTAACCAAGGGTGAAAACTCCACAGGCAGCCAACCAAACTATTAAAGTGCACCTATTTGTTAATTTATTCATTTATTTATTTTAATGAATATGTTATGTAGCTCAGCTGCTGAATGTACTGGTTTCAACAATATAAGTTCAAAGTAAGTGACTGTCTTGTTTGTGTGACTGTCAGAGAGAGTTACGTATCCATTTGTTATTCAGAGGTTTCTCTGAGGATTAACAACTCTGTATTGGCTACAGTTCATACTCTTCTGCAGTAATATTTCCTGTCCATTTGGCTTCAGAGGAATATTTTCTCTCACTGTTTTTGGCCAATGTGTAATAGAGAAATCTACACACTTCTGCAGGCCAGATTCGGACACACAAAGCTATGCCCAGCAGCACTTTTTTCCTCAGCAAAATATGACTAAAAGATGATTCTAAGTAAATCCGTCACCATCTAACGCTGGCTTAAAAAGTTTTTAAAATGCTTTATCTTTAGAAAGGAACACTGAATTGCTGAATTAATGACAATTCTTAAATGAAAACAATAGCAGTGAAATGTTTTATGCAAAAGTACCAGAAATGAGAACATTGTTTAGCTCTGAAGATTTAAATATTTTTGTGACTAGTAATACCAGAAACAGACAGGTGTAGTGATGAGGTAATTAAAGGAAATGCAGAGAGGCCATTGTATCTGACACTTTTGTTTGTTTGTTTACTAGAGGTGACAATTTATTTGTGTGACTGAGAATCAAAGCAAACTTCTCTTGGATAGATCCTGTTCTGGAAATTTACTAGGGCTGTGGGTCTTGTTAAGTGTCTGAACCAATGCTCTGCAAGAAAACTAAGAATCATGATTTCTTAAAGAGGTGAATGAATGTGTTCATGCTCTAATTTATAGACAAAGGCTGTGACAAATATTTAGTTTCAGGTATCTGAATCTTTCCTTCATTCAGAAAAAGAATTTGGGATCAGTATACTTCTTTACAAAAAATCCATGCTCACTGGTCTTTTCCGAGACCTCTCAGATAAAGTAAATATTTAGCTTTTATTCTTTGCACAATATGAAACTTTCTTCTGCTTTCCAGTTGCTCTGTTTGATAGATGAAGGTGAGATTTCTCAGATTTTTTGCAAAGGAATGAAACAATTTGATAACATTATAAAGCCCGAGTACTCATTGCAGTGTTTTATAGACTGAAAACAAAGTAGAGAAAGACATTAGAACATTATTAGGGATATTAATTATTATGTCACTTTGAGATTATCTGTACTATGTGTCATACTTACATGTATTGATCAAAGGTTATGGATCGTTTGTTTAAGTATCCTAAGATATCAGTAACTGCAAGGTTCTGCCATCTTTCTTTACTCCATTTTTCTGTGACTAGAAACACCTGAAGACTGTAAATGTAATACATGCAAGGAATATTTCACTAACTGTTGAGACCCGCCTTCTGTAGACTTTCAGATATGGCAAGAGTCTAAAGCTTAAGTCTATCTTTAGATAGGCTTGGATATGGCTAAAAGTATTTGAAGTAAACACTCTGGCTACTGTGACTTCATTGGAAACTACATTTGCTTAGAAAGATTAGAGGATAAATGTCTCTAGCTTAACACCACTGGAAACAAAACATTTCTTCATCAGATTATCTCTTGCTAAGAAGGGTAATGTGAGAGGCAGTGAAAAATAAGGACGACGCTATGGGAAACTGAACTTGGATTATGAGTTGATTAAATGAAAAACATAGGCAGTAGCAGAAAACTGATACTGTTTTTCTTTGGACCAACCTTGAAAGAATAATGGAAATTATTGATACTGTCCTCCAAAGATCTATCAATCCTACTCCATGTAAGGCAGAAAAGCATTGAGGAAAGAATTCTAGTCCTAACTAGGCAAATAATTCCTTCAAACAGACAAGAAGAGTAAACAGGGAGTCTAGAAAGACTGTAAAAAGAGGGATCAGCAAAGAAAACTCCATCAGGGAGGTGTTAGATCTTGCAAAGAATGTTGTAACAAGTAAAATCATCTTCAACTATATAAAAAGGAAACGAGCAAGCAGAGCAAAAGCAGGGTCAGTATACAACAGGGATATGCTAGAGATTAAAAGTGACCTGGGAATTGCCCTCACATAAATAAGCATTTTTGTCTCAGTTTTCAGTAGAATAATGGTGTTTGGCAATGTCTGTTCCACAGAGACTGTCCCCACTAACACAAAAGACTTTCTTTCCTCTGTTAAGTAAAAAAAGAAAAGTAAAAAGTATGGTAATTATAGTTGCTTATTCAAATTGATACCTATTTATGGCAACACATTAAGCTAATTTACATGCAAGCAAATTCAGTCTCACCCATTGTTAATAGCCTGGGATTACTGTACTTGTTGAGAATTCTGATCTCCCCTTGTTCTTTTTTTCAGTGGTAAGAATCTCCAAATGCACCCCATTTCTTTTAAGTCGATTATTCCTCACTTCTAAATCAGTGAAAGTATTAATCAGCTTTTCCAGCTGAATGAGTTTGAATTCCTTTGTTTCCTGGCTCCTTAAAAGTCAAGTTAAAAAAAGACCAAGCAGGCTGCTAAATTGGTGATTTGAAACTTTTCTCTTTTTCCCCATAGGGGAGTGAGAAGGTATAAGGGAGGAGAGATCCATCTCTTTGCACTCTGTATGTTCAGCAATATAAAAGCAAAGCCTCCTGAGAGCTGGAGCCTACTGTATCAAGCATGCACCTTCTTTTGCCAAAAATAATAGATCCTATTGTATTAACAGAGGTCATTACTTATTCTTTTAAAATTTGCAAAGTCTTCAGAAAAAAATACCCAAACCTAATACAGAGAAGCGATCATAGCACAATAGGTAATACGCTAAACAAAGACCTAAACTTCCATACAGACAGGCAGTGTACATGTATGCATACATGCTACATGTTCTAGATGCATCTGAACTTAAAAGATTACAGTAAGTCCTTGCTGCTTTGTTTCAGGTTTCTTTCAAAAGAGGCAGTTTGGGTAACCAGAATTTGGGTATGGAAATTGCCAACAAGATGTCAAAGCAGAAGCCAAAGAGTATTTTGACTTTCTGAGTACTTTTTTGAACATTTAAGGAGGAACTAGTTATCTCCACCTCTAAACTGAGGAAAAAAAATCCATACGTAATCAAATGTCAAGGAAGAAAGGTATTTTTACTTCCCATCTATCATTGAGGAACGACACACTACAGCGTTATAAGCAAATAACGCTGTAATAAGCAAAGCATGAGCACAAACTCTGAAGGAAACTATGATTAAGGAGATAGAAATAGTGAAAAATGACATAAAAGCAGGAAGTTTTTAGTGGTATATTTTTACTAGACCTTCCCTGAGTTTTTTTTCATGATTCTTCTTAATTAGTATTCATAAGGTGAAAGAGGGAATACTTGGCAGAAAAGACAACATAGTAAATAGAGCAAAAGGTATAAAATGAAAAAACAAATAGGATGGAAATGAGAAAGAGGGCTGCAAGTAGTAATTGCTGAGAATTGCTCCCTCCCCTCCAAAAAATCAACAAAGAAACTTGAATTCATTTTAAGATAGTCTAATAACCTTTGATAATCCAGACAGTCCTGTGTTTTCTCTCTGTGTAGCTCTGTTTGCTAAGACATGACGTGTTCCAGGTGAGGTTATTGACTCAACCACACAACACAACTTTCTATGGGGGTTGTTTCGCTTGCTTTACTACTGCAGCCCTCAGTATTGTCTGTGTCACTCAGGAATTTTTGGAGAGAGGCTCAGCAAAGAAGTGATGAGGTCCACATCTGGCAGCAAGTGACATCTCCGAGTTGGGTAAACTTGTCTTATTTGCTCTACTTTTTGGTTTGTTAAAGACTGAGCCCCTCACAGACTTCATGTCTCATGAACTGGTGATAACCCAGTGACTTCAGTGCAAGTTGAAGGCCATCTTTTAAGGGCTATACAAGAGCAATCCTAGTCCACGAGTCATCATTTAGAGACATAAATGCATACTTTTTTGAGATGGTCAGACTTTCTAACACCCCACATCCAAATCCCTGTAAATTCTACCTTGTTTTTACGTCTTTGTGAGCTACACTAAATTGCCAGAATGCTTTTAAGGTGAAACTTTAAACTGTTGAGGATGGATAGTGCCTGCATACGAGGGATGGGAAGATGCTGAGGCGTTTTCTGTTCCTGGAGTCTTAGATACCATCTAATGTTTGAACTCCAGTGTAATTCTTGTATTAAACAGAACTTGACGTCTCTCAGAAGGCTGAGACAGAATCTGAGGCCTCATTCCCTACTAATGAGTGGAAAGTGGAGTCCACTGCTTCCTGAGCAGTGGGGTGAGGAAAGAGGAGAGCTCCTTGGTTCCCTCCATGGAGACTGCTTTCCTTGCTTTCAGTCTACTGCTGAAACAGGGACAGTGCCCACAGATCACCTCAAATTGCAATTTCTGGAGTTAATACATTTTAAAAGAAGAAAAATATCAGTAAGATTCCAGAGCTTCTGTTGTTGAGAAAAAATAAAATCAGAAGAGGTATGGCCTTGAGAGTTCAGTAAATAAGGCGACTTAGAAAAACAACACAATGTTTTAAATGTCATGGTGAGTTTTTTTTTTGGGGGGGAGATGAGGGAACTGGGCAGAAATAAGGACAAGAAGGATTTATTTAGGTTTTTTTTAAGAAATAATCTGGGATTGGCAATCCTGCATTGTGCTCCAGATTACCAAGATGCATTCAAGAAGTTTCCTTTTGCACAGCATCATTTTGTATGTATAGGATGGAATCATAAATGAAAATTATTTTCCCACCGTTAACTATCTGTATAATGCAAAATACAGGAATGACTTTTCTGTAGAATCAGAACCAGCTGATCCCATTTCTCCCTTATGTATCTAGAAAACCTACTCTAAAAAGTCAAACCCATCATTTTAGCTGTCCCCTAATGTGTGTTTCATAATTATCTGATAAGAGTTCTTTTTTTTTTCAGTGCTATTAGTTTGTTTGAACACAGTATTTTGAGAGCCCCAGACATTTTTCCCTTTGTTGACTCATTAGCACCAAAATGCCATTTACAAAATGCCTTTTACAAAAGCCCAAGAAAAGCAGAATTAGTTATCTGCAGACAGTGAAAGCAGATAATTAAGAGGGAATATGGATATGTCAGAGCACATATTTGGTGACTATGACAGATCTTAAATAAAACCAATTAGGAATATAGCTAGAGAGGAGGAAATTATTTTGGATAAAAAGAGAAAAAAACCCAAATGACAATATAAAAAACTGTTAAGTTCAGGTTTTTTTCTCAAGTACAAGAACAAAATTGACAGAATTTGGTTATTTGTATTTCCTTAAGGTTTCTTTTAGTCCTTGCATTCAATAAATCATTTTAAAATAATCTTGAAAGCAATCAGGTTTAAAAGAAATAAAAAAGTAGAAAAAATTATTCCAGAATTTAGGATCTCATCCTCTGTAATGCACAAGAAAACTGGTAGGATTGCTGAACCCGCCATTTTCTTGATTATCTAGAAAGCTTTCTGACATCTCAAAAGTCCTGTTTGTGGTCTCTTTCCAGATAGAAGCTAAATGCTGGATATAGAAAAATACATATAACTGCAATGGAATGACTTTTATTTTGGTTATACAATATCCTCCCTAAAACAATCCCACACTTAATAATATTTCACATTTGTTGTGTGTCTTTGAGACATTTCTACCAATCTCAGATTGCCAACGACAATATTTTTAAGGCCAATGCTTCTGGGATAAAAACCCTTAAAAGTTTAAAGAAGATGTCAGAAGCTTGTTCTGACACCTCTTAGGCTTACTGAGGCAAATGCAAATATTTTAGGAAAACAATAAGCTCTTTAACATCCATAATATATAACTATTCACTATTCAGAAATTACAGATTAGGGTAAAATCTGATCAGTTCTTCAGATATGCTTTACAAAATAAACTGATACTTGCAAAGCAAGTCTCACATTGTGTATTGAAATGACTTCTGCTATTTGTTACTTCTCCATGTTTGCACATTGCAGAAGACCAGGTAAAATGAAGTGCAAAAATAAATACAGTTTCTTAAAACATTTTGACTGTTTCTTTTTCCATTCTTGTGTGGCTAAAGATAGGCTGGGAAGAGACCTTTTTTTAAAAAAAACATATTTAATTTGCAATGAATCTTGACAATGCAATATGGTTATAAAAAGTCTGTGCAGTCCTTGGAGCTTTGAGGGCTTTGTGTAACTGTATAGTTGCAACAGTGAGTTTTAGTTAAAGTAGTAACAATATCCTTTGTCATGAAATCAAACAGAACAGAAACTTTAAGCCACAATTTTTGCTGGCAACTATGATCATATTCAGCCCTCAGTAGGAAAAGAAAATAAGTACCTTCTGAACCCTAAATAAAAAATACAATCATTCCTTCACTCTGGCTTTTTGGGGAGAAAAAAATTTATACTACAATGCAGCTGTGCAAACATATCGGAAAGCAGGATTTCTACAAGGTAGCTTGACTTTGACACTGAATAATTGATCTACCTGTCAAAGTACAGCAGTAGGTGTGATCTGTAAGCCAGACTACTGGGAAATGCATGTCTAATTTTATATCTGTCCTATACCAGGTAAAATATGGCAGGTACACTACATATGACCTAAAAGACTAATCACATAGACCCATAACTGCATAGTACACAAGTGGTCATGAAACTATTATTAGCTGTGCCATCATTCTGCTGGCATTTGCTCCTTTTAAAAGAAAGTATGGCACAGAATGGCTGTTTTCTCTCTTGCACTTTTAAAGTTTACAACAAGGTTTTTCTATAGGCTAATGGAGAAAAAAACTGTGATCAGATGCTGCAACAGGACCTGAGCCAATAACATTCCACATTTTTGCAATATTAACTTCACAATAGAAAGGTAGACTTCTTTACAAATTTAAGACATTCATCACAATTGCCCTAAAGCTTACATCTCTGAAATGGCCTCCTTAATTGCCTTTCTTGGGCTTCATAGGAGTCCATGAAACCTGCACATGATAGTGTAAAAACTTCTTTTCCTATAATTAATTCCTTCACTCAGTTCTGTGTAGCATTCAACTATTAAAGTCTGTTTGATTTACGATTAATAGAAAGCTTGAGTTTAGAGAAAAACTCTTAAGATTCAGCTGTGTTTTCTGCTATAGGACTATTTGCATGAAGTAACTCCCATGCTAAAATATTAATGCCCAGATGTGAAATCTATTTGCAAAGATTATCTGCATTCCTAGCAGAAATGGTGTTTTGTTCATGTTAGCACTGTCTGTCAGAAAACAGACATACATTAATATTTTAGAGACCACCTTGCTCCGGAACATAACCCTCTCATTCCAACCAAAAACAATGTTGGCTGCTGTGCTGTCACTTCATTGCTTTTCTTCTTAAAGAAAAAAAAGAAATATTGTAAGAGAAGCATTTTATTCTTCTTTAACTTTGCTGAGAATAACAGGCTTCCTTCCTAGCATGCACTGATCAGGAAAAAAGAGAATCTGAGACTTTAGATATTTGTCATTGAGATGATGTCATCTACCTAACCCTGTAATTCCCTCAAGAGGTACAATTCTCAACTATTCTTAGGTTCTTAAGTATGTATTGAAAATGACGATGTAAAATCCTGAGAACATTAAAGTAAATGTGTATTTTTCCAGCAGCTTTGCACACAGATCACTCCTGCTGTATTGCGTGAGGCAGATGAACTATTGGGTGTCAAAATTATGCTGTAATGCAGATATTTTGCTTCCTAACCTATTTTCCACAGTTACATTACACCAGAAATGCTGTATTTCACTTCCTAGGAGTGAGGCAAAATGTTGGGATGATAGAAGAGTTTTAATCTGAATCTCAAGAGTATAAAGGCCTTGATCCTTGAGTACTTGTTAGAATCATTTTGAAGTCTATTATAACACTGTATTTGTTCTTAGTGTGTCATGGTAAATTTTGTAGCTAACAATGATTATTCCCTGAGATTGGATCAAAAAATCAGAACAACATTAAGATGGATTGAATGTAGGCTTTCACTGTCAAGTCCCCCAGACTACCTTATTATGAGATCTGTTCTCTCCTTTAGTTCATTGTTATGAGCAGCATTTAGAACCATGGAAACAATGCTGGATTAAAGTATAAGAACAGTGCAGATGGCTCCTTCTTAGACAAAAAACAGCACTTGGGCAAAATTCACACAATGCATTCTTGTAATATTTTACAGTTTTGGACATTTTACTAACAGTTAAATGTATCAACAACAGAAAATAGTTGTTTGGGCTGAAATACACCCAGTAAGCTAAATACACTGTGGCAAGGTGTAGATTCATGCATAATTACTGATCACACAAAGACCTAACATTCCTGGGTGCTGGTTTGGACATGAATACCTAACTGTTGTTACCACATAACGCATTTGAATTTACGAAGGCATGCACAGTGTGTGACAACTTGAAAACAGAAACAGGGTTTAAGCTTCACACACATCGAAATCCTTGTTACTCCTCTTTTTCTCTTTTCTTTCTCTTTTTAAATGTGTAAACATATATTTTTATTTCTTTTATTTTGCTTGAGGGTATAAAGAGGTTGAGGGAAACATTGCCTGCATGAAAGCTACCCTATAGTTTCTTTCCTTCCATCACTGTGGTGCAGATACTTGGTTATTTCAAGTGCCAGCTTTCATTAGTGCTTCCACTGCTGTGTCCTGTTCCTTAGCTGCTGGAAAAATTCCTTGCAGATAACTACAGTTGTGCTTGTGATACTATTGAACACATGGCTGCTGTTACAGACCAAGAATACATGCAGAAGCTAGGTAAAATACTCTAACCTTTTATGCGTGCAGATTTAATTGTCTTAAAACTATGTTCTAAAGATGGTTATTCATATCTGTTTATAATAAGGGAATCACAGAAACAGTGGAAAAATCTTCTAGATCTGGAGATCATCTGTGACAACCTTCTGTTGAAACCAATGCTTTATTCAGGGTCTTAATAAACCGAGTCTTGAATATTTGCAACATGGACATTCCTTTGGGCAAAGTATCCCAATTATCAGCTGTTCTCATTCTTCCCAAACTCAAATCCTTCATGCTTTCTTCATATGTCAATTTTCTTATCCTCTCAGGACATTGCTGGTCATCTGCTGGACCTTCCTCAATCTCTTAGTGTCACTTTTGAACTAGGGGGATCAAAACTGGACAGTGTTCCAGGTGTGACCTAAGAAATACCTATGTGGTCAATAAATTAAAATTGCTAATTATTCCATCTCCAGGAACAAAAGTAATTTAACAAGAATTAGTGTTTGGTTTTCGGTCTGGGATTTTTTTTTTTACCTTTTTTTAAACTTGTAAATATCACACTATTTTTCAAACCCTGAAGAGTAGGATAGTAGTGTATCAGGAAGAGCAGATCCATCTGCAAACAGCAGGCAGTTTAAAACACTCATTTTATAGTAACTTCAGTATAGTTTTTTGTTCTTTTTAGTTATAAGTAGCTAAAAAGATAAAAGCTAGAAAATGAAAAAAAGAGATCAATTTCCAATAAACACAGTTACTCTTGGCTGGTAAATATTTATTCGTAACTACTGTCATCTCAAGTGAAGTTCCAATAGGCTGCTATTCAACATTTGTGCTAAAATCTGATGGTTAACAGCTTGATCACAAAATGAAACCTCCAGTACAGATCCTAAAATCTATGGCAGGAATAAAGCATGTGAACTATATTGCGTGGAACAGTTTAGCAATTATGTGTGTGATTTTGTGTAGACATTTATGTGTCCACTGAACACACATGTAAATGGGAATATAAATAAGAAATCTGTATATTAAAAGTTTCAGGTAGGTGTTTAGCTGCTGCTGTACCTGCAGAAATGGTTAATTGACATGAACACAGTAAAGGTCTAGACAATAAAGTACTCATTGACAAGAAAACTGCTTTCCCTTATGCCTTCCTTTTTTTTTTTTCTGGTTTTGCCTTTCCTTTGCTGCTTGTGCCCATCTTCCAGGTTACCCAACAGAGCAGGAGAGCTTGTGGTAGAGAAATCAGAGCAGCAGGGTTTTTTGTTTTCCAGAGCAGCTATACAAAAAACTTCATGGAAAGTTGAGTATAACAATAATTTAAAGGTGTAAGAATGTGAAATTTGTACTGTTTGTTTAGTTAGGTTTATCCTTTTTTCCCAAGCTGAACTGCTTGATATATTTTTATTTTGGATGAAGAGAAAATAGGTAGCTGAAAAATTAACTCCATATGAAATTCTCTCTTCTTATCTTTTTGATTGTTTAGTTAGCAGTGTTTTGCTATTTTCTTCAAGAGATCTGCTACCCTGTTAAATGGAGATCTCTTTGTCCAAGCTGCAAGGAGAGAGTTAATGTGCATGTTCCTGTGCTCCTCTATCCTATATCAAATGCTCTTTCCTGTGTTTATTGATCTTTCACCCATTAAGACATTGGTATGGGTTCTTAGCAATATTTTTGTAAAGTAGTCTTGTCTAGAGAAGTCTCATCTAGTGGAAGGCTACATTGATGATTGTCTCCTAAAGACCTCCAAGAATTTCCTTCGCCCTTCCTGTTTGCAAAGCTGGTATGTTACGTCAAAAGCCACATTGTTTGTCCTAACGTGAACATTTTTAGAGAGATATTTTCTACTTCATTTTTTCTGGGTTAGATATTCAGGGTTCTTTTAAGATCTATATAAGGCATTGAGATGACATTGATTCCAGAGACGAGCAAATCTCCAGTTTGGGAGTTCTCGTCTTTGTAGCAGATGAATTTGCATATGCTGGAATTTAATCTGGAAACACTATATAAAATGCTGAAAGTTTTTAAAAAAACTCTTATACAAATTCCTGGTAAAAGAGTATATTTGCTGAGTGCTAAAGCTTTCTGTTTAAGAGGTCTCTTCTGTAATTTCCTCTATCTGTTACCTAACTGAAAAGACAGAAAATGGAACACACTCACTGTTAGTTTATTGCTTTGGCTCAGAGATTCTGGTATTAGTGTTAACTGCTACTAAGAACAGCAGGTAGTAATTTTCAAAGGAAACAAGCAACTGCTGGACCAGACAACCCTCATTTACTTACACCCTGTGCAATGATTCTCTTGAACATTATAAACTGTGGGCTCTCTCTCATTTGTCCTTGTTTCAGCTGACATTGTCATTCATGACTACACTGTGAGTGTAAATGATGATCTAATGTCACTTCTGTAATTACTTGGCACCCTGAATAAACCATAATCCTCCTGGGTCAATAACTGCTCTCAGTTTGACATTCAATAAACAAGTTTTTGAGAATTGCTGTAGTTTCACTTTTTTTTCCCCTTGATGCTTTCAATGAATACCATTCAGGAGTAGTTCAGGACCACTAAGAGAATAGGAGAAACAAATACACACAATGCAATACTGCTGAAAGGATACCTCTGATTTTCAACACTTACAAAGGCCCCTCACCTATAGGGCCCAATTCAGCTCCAAATGAAGTTTTGAGAGTGATTTTGGAGGGATGCAGAGTCATGAACAACAGTTTTAAGAGCATATACTACAAGTATTGTTTGATGCCTCATTTTTGACAGAGCTTGACTTCTGTCCCTTGTAGCCTTGGATATGGCTCTACATAATACAATGCAATACAATCAAGCCTTTCAGTCACAAAATAAAATCACTTCTGTTATGCACAAGGATGACATCCAACACGGACAAATCAAGCATTGTTGCAACACTGTCTGCATTGGTTTCTTCTGTTCTTACAACCACGTAATAGCTGCTGCTCAATCACTGTTCAGAGTCTCCCTCTACACCGACTGCTCAAACATCACAGTGACCATGAGTTTCATTCTCAGTTTTCCTATTTCCTTTATCTTCTTTGTTAAGGAAACAACAGCTTTGTTACTTGTATAGTATTATATAGTCTTAAATAACAAGCATGTATCATTGTCTAAGAAAAAGAAAATATGTAGTCCTCCTTTTTCTGCCAGTCCCAAGAAAGACTTTATTGACTAGTAGGATTAATCATGTGCAGACACAGCAGTCACTGCAAAAAAACTGCATAAATTGGGATTATCGTGAGTCTGAGAAGCAAATGAAAAATAAATGGCAAAGGTAAAGAAATACGCCAAACCTTCCATAAGGTGAGAGCTGAGAAAAGAAAAACAGGAACTTCTTCAGGAACTTAACCTTTCAAAGAGACTTGCATGGCACAGAAGGTCAGAATCACCTTGACTTCTGATCTGAATGCCTTGTTTAGAACAAAGAGGAACAGCTGTATCAATGTACATGAAGGAGAGGGGAAAGGGAGAAAAGCTGAAGTGGTCCAGCCATTGTGTACAAAATTGAAAGGAACAGCAACAAAGTGATCAGAAGAAAGTTGGAGGAAAAGCATTGTACTGGATGTAGTAGGGCATGTATTTTCATGTCAGAGACTCTTGTTCAGTCTGAGATCAATATTCCACCATTTTTAATGGCAGAATGACTTCTTAAGGGTATCTTAAAAGAACTGTTTCCTTTACAGATTTCTTCTATTTGTAGTATCCATATTTGCTATTAATTACTTATAGCTTTGTTTTGCATATAAGCTCCAGACAACTTTGGTGTCACTGTTGAATGTTGGTAGTATGAACAGTAATAATCTGGCTGCATCCTTGCCAGCAAAGCTATGCTTCATCATTATCAAAGAAAGCACAAGAACAAGTTCATGTTTGCCTAAATTGAAAGTCTGGGCTTTGATGCACCAAACCTGTGCTGCTTCTAAAAAGAAATAGGCAGCTATATAACATTAATATACAGTATACCAATACCAGATAAACCATTCATAAATGTGCTGAGAAAGTTAAATATAGCTGGCATAGAGGCAGGGGCAAGGATGGGAAAGAGGAGTTGCTTTGTTTTTTTTTTTTTTTAAATTTGTGTTGCTGAGTGGCAGAGTCCTTCATCAGAGAGACTGCTGGTTCATAGACACAAATGTTGGACAGCCTAGCAGAAAATCTTGGGATTTTTAGAAAAAAATATATGCAGCTCTTTTGCCCAAGATCCTTTCCAATGTCAACATGCAGTGAAATTCGTGGAGATCAGTTCTGTGTTCAGTTAGGTGGAGAGAGGCTGTAAAAACTCTAGCAACATGCTCAGTACTTAAAATATCAGCCTTAATCATATAATCTGTAATAAGTTCCTTAAATTGTTCCCTACTAAGATACCCATAGGTTTGGACTGCTCTTCCAAGTGTCTCTATGTCAGGGAACTAAGGTCACCACGTAGGCTTAATTCCCTGCACCTTTACAACCATTCCTAAGGAAAAGAAGAAAAAAACTTAGATCTTCAACATACCAGTAAAATAACTTCTATAGGGGACCAAGTACAGAGAAGTAATAGAAATGCAGATGGGTTTCATCATTATTTTAACACCTTGAACAATTAGATTACCATTCTTGATCAGCATCTTTGTCAGGAATCTTTCACAGACATTCAAAGTCTGACTCAGATCAGGAAGCGCAAAAAATAAACTGCGTGAGCAACGAGGAAATGAGAGGATCTAGCACTAGAGAGGAAACCGAAGACCTGCAGCAGAAGGAGCAGAGGGCTGAAAGAAACAGAGTATAATGCCTAGGGCACCATACATCTGAAAAATGATGCAGACAATAGCATAAATCTGACCCAAACTCTCTTTATAAACTCCAGTGCACAACTGGTAATATTCCCTCTTTGTGCCGCCGTACATCTTTTTTAGGACAGTAAACTATACAACCCATATCTTTGACAACTGCTTGCTGGACAAGTGGAGTAGGACAAATCTTTGAGGACTAAAACCTCCATAAACAGCTAGCACTCTCCTCACACTTATTAACAAAACTTATTTAGCACAGTAGATAAATCCATTTGTTGCTTTTCAAAGGTCTCTTAATATGTTAATAAAACATTTAAAAAATATTTTTGTCATCAGGCTAGTCGGTTGAATGGTTCTTGATTTGTTTTTCATGGAATGATTGATTTTTCATTCCTTTTACTTGACTTTTTGCATGCAATAAAATTGTTAAAGATACAAAATGCATGCAATGTGTAATGGTTTGTGTATAAAATATTATCCAGGTTTTTCCTTTCAAAGAACTGTCAGCCATACTGTGTATACGACCAATATCTATCATTCAGACTGTATGAACAATATTTTTTTTTTCATAGCACACCACTTAGTGATTTTTTTAAAGCATATCTTAGTCTAACAGCTTGACAGATGACTATAATAAATGTCCTTATTGAAGATCACTCTGTCTACGTCCAACTGACATCTCACTGACAAGGCACCCTTCTAAAGACAGTGAAGCATGCAGAAATGCCAGGAGTATTTGCCTTCATGAGATCTAGGCTACCAAAATGTCTGTCTTGAATAAAGACCTTTCTGCACAGCAGCTACACTAATGATAAACTGAAAAAAACTGTGAAAGACTGTAAACTTTAAGCCCCCTGAAACCTCAAGATCTAGAAAGTATTTTTTCTGGAGGCAAGTAAGCAACAGTATGAGCATAATAGCCAGATTTGCACTATGCAGCATGTAGAGATATGTAAGATATGAAATGTAAGGTGACAAATATTGCTGGTGTATATTTAGACTTGCACAGTAGACACAGCCTAAGTGTTATTCTTTGGGACACCTGCAAATGTAACACATTTTTTGGAGAGAATGATGTAAATGTTCCTATTGTCAATGTCTTTATATGTGATGTATAGTATTGTGTTGGAAGATGCAAAGCACTTCTCCATAAGCTTGTTTTGAAGTCCAGGTGGTTCAGCAAGGTCTAGAGAAGCAGTCTAATTTTTCATTCTTGTCTCTACATCTGTTTTCTATGGCACTATCATGACACGCTGCAGATCTGTGTTAGATATCAGTGTCTTTAAATCTCTGGAACACTCTGGGTAAAGTAAAAAAAAAAAAATTTAGTTTTACAGTGTCTGTCACTAGGGATGGAAGAACAGATGACTAGCCAACATCCTTTGAAAGTGAACAGTGAGACAGTGTACTTCCTACGTTGCACTGAGGAACCCTTACTCCTATCACATATTGCATTTTTATATGCTTAATTCCTATATGCTAATTAACTTCCTTTCTCAGTATTTTGTTGTGTGGGGTTTTTGTTGGGTTAGTTGTTTATTTTTTAGGAAGATTATGGCTTTCAGGAATAAAAAGCCTCAAAACCACCACAAACCAAACCAGAACCAAACTAAAATTAGAGCATTTATATATGGCATCGGCTTTTTTTTTTTCTCTCTCTCGAATTGCATGGTCATTTTATATCTTCCTCTGATTCCTCCATCCTTTTTTGACACAATCAGTTGAACAGTAAAAAGGTTGCTAAGAGCCTGTGTTTCAGTCTCTAGTGTGCAATCAAAGCTTGAAACCAAGGGTGTGTTGCCAGCTGCACCACTCATTTCTTCCTGTACGCCTCAAGCCAAGGCTGCTCTGAATATCTGTGGTAATCATTGAAGCTGCAGTAAGGAGGGGCAGAAACCAGAGATGGGCTGGTTTTATTCAGGAAATGGCAACACTTCTCAGGTTTCATATAATTCATACAGAAACTGGTATCAGTTATAATAGATTATAATTATGTTATATTAGAATCTATAATAATCCAATTATAAAACACTGAGAGCTGTGTATTAAGGATCTTTCAATTGGATTGAAAAGCTCAGACCTAGACCAGGTCTACGTGGGCCAAAATCAGTCATCATTTTGCAGTTGTTCAGTGCTCTGTTTATAGTGAATTGACAGGTTCATTTAGCTTTTGGAGAAAAGAGACCAGTTTGTTTAAAGTACTATTAAAGAACTTGCTCTAGTAGCCTAAGGTTAAGACAATCCAGGCAGCATTTTTTCTTTTTTTTTAGAGCAGTGGAAATTGGGAAAGTGTCCATAACTTTTTAGGTATAAATTTCAGACTCTTGCTCTCAATTTTAATTTACTGGCACTTCCCTTTATTAAGCAAGTGGTCTGACTGGGTTTCAGAATCTTCCTTGGAATATTGATGGTTAGTTTTGGGTTATATATTGTCCTTAAAAAAGGAAACCCAGGGCAGAGATAGCTAAAACAGGAAGCTGAGTGGGGTGCCTGAGACCAGAGATTTGGAGAGTTTGGACAGGGCTATGTATAGGCTTTCCCTTTCCTCTCCTTTCCTTTTCTCAGCTTAAAAACTCATATGAAATTCTTGAGAGAAAGGCAGTTTGTACTCTCTTTCACTGTAGTCTTATGTCCTATGTTCTGTATGTAGGTACCAACAGCTTGATCACACTGACAATAGCTGTCCAATGAGGAAACCGGTTCAGAAAGTAAAATTGAAAGGGGAAAGGCTTATTTTTCCCCAAGTATCAGTCAAGAGAAGTGACTCTCTTTATCTTTTTTATTGTAACTTTTATTATACTTTTAAATTTAACTCTCTATCTGCTTTTTCTTCCTTCCCCTTTTATTACTTGAAGTAACCATCAAATTCTACTCCAACTAATAAATAGCTTTGCACCTTTGATAAATTACAGTATTTGTCAAAAGACTGCCACAGTTTTAAAGCACTAATATCCCTATCTTGAGATTCTTCCTTTCTGATTTGCTTACTTACAGAAGACTTCTACTATATCTTTGGAAACACAACATCATTTTACCTTTCTTTATCTTGTAAGAGTCTAACAAAACACTTCCAATTACAGTAATTTCAAGTTGCTCTATTCAGGGCATGTGGTATTAGAGTATTGTGTCTTTGCAGGAGCACATAGTTAATTCTTATTTGAGTACTTTCCCTCCATTGCAGCAAGGCAAATACTCCTAATTTCCTTGCACCACATAATACTAGGCTGCTTGTATGACGAAAATCCCTAATATATCTTTAAGAAAATAACATTGTTGGAGATAGAGTCTTGTCTAGAAAGAACATCCACAGTTTTTGAGAAGAGCCGTACCATCATAGACAATATATGTATTTATTTAAGAGCTTATACTCAGTTTTGGTCAGAAAAAGCACAATAGCCATCTGCAATGGCACCATCTGCTGGTCCTTACAACTTGGTAAAAATTGAGAGTCTGACCAAAAACAGTACTGGTCATCTTAGGCACTGTTTATGTACACTTACTTGTGGGGGCCTGCCAGCTTGAGTTGAAGATTTTACAATAAAACGCATCTTATTCTAGTCCATAATGATTTGTTTTTTGAGGAGAGGTCAAGAGTTAACAGAAGTTCAACTTTCTTTTAGTACTGGGCTGTGAGCTTTAAAGTAGGAATTACTGTCTCCTGCTTACTTTTCTCCTTGAAGATTAAAAATAAGAAGTTTAAGGTATATTGTGTTAGGTACGCATTTTTTTCTTTAGAGGTACTTGTACTGTGTGACTTTTTTTTTTCAGAATAGTTGCCCTTAAAACAGAAGATACATATTGTGGAAATAGAGATTCACATTTTGGATTTCATTCCATTGATTAAACTCAAGTGGTATTTCAAGAGTGAGTAAGCAAAGACAGAATTGGACTAGTTGAGTATAAAACATAATAGAGAAGAAAAGTTCACAAGTGTAACAAAGAGGAATGAGTGGAAATCTTAGTGTTACCAACCTTTATTCTCAGCAACCTTTAAAAAAAAGCAGAGAGGGATGTCTAGTTGTCTTCAGACTAATTGCATAGCTCCTTAGCCACTGCTTATAAGTGAAGGTAGCAGAGACAGCATTTCAAATAATGAAAGATGTTATATAAAGAATACATAAAACAAAATATTTTGCAAATACAACTGTGAGTTACCCAGTTTATACCACTTAGATAATCAAGCAGTCTTTTTTCAGGACTCTACTCACTTCTTTGCAAGAAAGAAAGAAAGAAAAAAAACCCCTAGTATTCAGTTAGCTTTGGATTGTCTACCAATACTCAGATCACTTGCTTCTAGAGGGTTTTTTTATATCTCACAAAAAGAGTTTTCCCACAAGATGTGCAGTATTTGCAAGTTTGTGTCAGATAAGACAGATATGAGAAGAGTCTCTTGTTCTGTTAGTGAATTTTGGATTCTTGCACAGAAACAAATCAAAATGGTGTTTCAGATAGTTATTTATCCCCTGAAAATGTGTCAGTCACAGTGGTGTAGCTCAAGAAGCCCTGTATATGAGGCTGAATTATATAAGGTTTAGCCAAAAAGAAGAAAATGTGGCAGAAATGGTGAAAGTTTGTTTTAGTAATTCTGAGATATTTGTTGTTCACACACCAGTAATAAAATCTAAGTTAATGAAGGATTAGTTACATCAAATTAGTACCACTGATGACAAAGGACAAGGAAGTGACCTTCAGAAGGTCTCCAAGGAAACCACTGGCAGACCAGAAACTGAGGTGAACCCACAGTGTCACACTCCAGTTGCTATTAGTTCAACTATAGAAAAGGTCACTGGATTTCTTAAGGCTTAAATGTTTCTTTAATATAGTCTGTTAAGAAAAATATGCTTGATTCTTATTAGTAGATGACAGGATTGTAATAATACCCTAGTAAAAAGCACAGATACATACTGACCTATCTGTCAAGCAGGAGCCAGATATTCTTAGGTTTCGTTTTTACTAGAAATGAATTGAACTCTATCTCCATTTGCCCAGAACTTAGAATAGTTGAATCCATGGAAGGATTTTGCATGCTTGCAGGTCCTGTAGCTTCTGTCATCTTTCAATTTTTTAGGAACCTACATTTATTTGCTATTAGAATATGTAGCATACTTACATGTACTTCACATTTCTTTAAAGACCACTAACACAAGAGGAATGTTTGTCAAAATCACTTACCAATAATTTGTTCTATTAAAATAATGTTGTACTGGAACGACACCTTTTCTCAGAAACATGCAGTTTTGATCAAAATTTCAAAAGGAAGAACTTGTTTTTTACCTTTACCTTCCTTTTAAACATACTCAGGCAGGATTTTTAGTCAAAACCCAAGAAAGATAAACCTGACTTGTTGTCATCAAGTTGGTCATTTGTGAGATTCAAGCTCATGCTGTTACTGTTGTTATTATTATTATGCAAATATTTTTCCAGTGCAATCAGAGCAGAAGACCATATAAACACACCTTGCTTCACTCAAGTCCTGTTCTTAACTGATAAATAAGAGCCCAATACACCACATAATCATAGAAAGTGGAACAGCAATAGCAGTACAAGTTGAAGGGAGAAGATGAAATCTCATTCTGTAGACAAATAGGATGCTCAGATTATTCAGGTAAATCTGAAGTATCCTTCTTCTCCCTTATATTTATTTCCACAAAGCATAATGAAGGTTGATTTAAATGAAAACCAGACTAAAGGCAGTGCTACAAACAAAGCATAATTTACTGCACAATTATTTTTCACGCCTCTTTTAATTTTATACAATAATTGTAGTAAAATAGTGCTTTCAAAAACAGAGATATGCACATGTAAATTTGCTAGCACTTTTTGTTCAAGATTCATAGAATGAACCTTCTGACATCCCTAGTCATTGAACACCAGAAATGGTCTGATTTTTTTGAAATGGTGAAATAACCACTGCTTTAAAGAGAAATATTCACAAAAAGAAAGAGTATTATGTTTCTCTGGGAATATTTCTTGGTATTTGTGTCATAGGTGGATCACTTGAAAAAAATTATTGAAATAAGCAATGATATGTGTAAATGGGAATATTTCTATATCGTGTCAGAAAGCTACATGGACATGGAAATGTTACAAGTTCTGACATGAAACACATGAATTTTCTGACACTTTTTGTTCAATTTTCTCATTTCTTCCAACAATCTAAAAAGATTTCTTGGTCCATGTATCTCTCCTTACAATACAAAGCATTTTCTAAAAGAAAATAAAGAATAGCTATATCTAAATGACTCACAGCGTAGCTTTATTTTGTAATATGTTCAGACGAGCTTAAGATAAGCCTAATAATTTAAACCATTTACCTGTAACATAACATACTATTTATATTGCCATCCGAACCACCAAGAATGTGTTAAACAACAGATTAGAGAAAACACCTATGATATTTCTGTCCTACTGAAAAAAACCTCCCACCAGTCTTACCATCAATATAAAGGAACACTTCACTCCTTTATTCACTGCCACTGTGTGGTTTATTTTTTTTGTGACACACATTTCATTTTACGTAAACTAGTTACAACACTGCCTGTAAAAGAAATCAATCTCATCAACTCAGAGGGGGCAATTTTTTCATCTCCAGTTTGACAGGAAAGGGTACTGCAAAATGAATTACTGGAGGAAAGATGTGAGGATTTCTTCTAAGTACTTGCTGACATATACCTCCCAGATATCTTTTGGCACAGTTTCACTGGGAACAGAAAAAGTGTTTACAAAGAACCACTAGTTTGTGTAAAAGATCTTATGAGAGCAACCTAAGCCAAAGCTATTTTTGGTCCTACCGTATGTAATAGTTTACTCTGCCTGTAGGTGCTCAATGACTAATGGAGTCAGGACAGTATAGTGCTTCACAAATACGGGATTTTTATCCCTTTCTGTTTGGTTGAAGCAATGAAAGTTCAGGACTATTGTTAGATGATCATGATGTTGAGATGAGGATGTGGGGGACAACTAAAAATGTCGATAAGCATTCTTCAGTGTGAAAAGGAGAACTCTCAGCTACAGAGGACTTGCACAATTCCTAAAATCCGTACTCTTAGTGTAAAGTATATGCTACTCCCTATAATATGACTGGTTTCTCTGGCCACACTGCAGATGGTCTTTGGTAATTCTCTATTGCTGTTTTGCACGATTGCTCCCTCAGTATGTGGATTCTTTCTCTGACTATGTTAACAGAGAGAAAAGTAGCATGTACATACACGTGAAAACCAGATACACATATCAATATCTTACATTATTCAGCAAAACCTCTGCATCCTTTGAGTATCTGAAATGGTCTGGTATAATGGATATGGGCATTAGGGAAAGTCTTTAAGCTTGGTATCATTTAATAGAAATTTTTATATATTCCATTTGTATTGTTTTATCTAGTCTATTTCAGTAATTCATGGGGGAGAGTTCTGTTGTTAGAGTTGCTAACACAGAGAATCAGAGAGAAGAAGTACCCCTGAGTAAAAAATCTTATTAACAGCTATTCACTGAATTTAATTCTTTCTGGAATTTTGCCACCAATTACTTTTTGGCATGCTGACTTACACAGTATTTTATACCATCAGTTGCCATGTGTACACACCATCAGAATCGCCGTAATGGGTTGAGCATTTTGGAAGTTTCAGCCTTGCCTGACCTGAGCTCACATGGTCAGTCTGATAAGAGAACAAAAAAAGTAGAACTGGATGTCAGTGTTGTTGAGAAGGGACACACAGCTTTTTGTTTCACCCTGAACTGTGAAGATTTCGTTTGCCTTCTCTCTCTGCCGTGTTTTATGCTCAGAGATTCCTATTTAATATAAATAAGATTTACTTTCAAGGAAAACAAAAAGCTCGTCATGTAATGTTCTGAATCATCTTTTAGTTAACAATCCAGCAAAAGCAACATGAACAAGAAGAAATGAGACTCATTTTTGTGGACTTCTAGACATGAAGGATGCATTTTATGCATGAAGTACCTATGAACACATATTTTTATAACTCTAGTGAGACCAGAGATGGTGAGATAATTCTTATTCAGGAGAGGTCACTTCTGTAATCATTCTTAGTCCAGGGCAGGTGGGAAGCTGTCAAGTCCACACATTTTTTTGTTTGTTTTTGACAATAACCAATACCATGTAGAGAAGAAACAATAACGTGCAAATGTGGACTAGGACAGTGAGGAAGCGTTTATTCATCCTAAATGTCTAATGACTGGAGTGCAGCCTAGAGTTTATGGCCTTAATTTACATTGACTTTGTGACTTTTATATTGTAATCATAGATACTATTGTTGTCCTTGGGTGTATTAGAATAGATTAAATCCTATTGAGCCCTGACCTAAAAGGTAACTTGTAGAACAAATTATCTCAAGCTAATCATGAACTGTGTATAAATTTATTTCCATTCTATTAATTTGAAGAGAATTACCTGTCACACTGGAACAGGCTGCCTGGGTGGGTTGTTGAATCTCCTTCTCTGGGGACATTCCAAACTCACCTGGATGAGTTCCTGTGTGACCTATTCTAGGTGATCCTGCTTTGGCAGGGGCTTGGACTGGATGATCTTTCAAGGTCCCTTCTAACCTTTAAGATTCTGTGATTAGAGGAGCTGTTTTTGTTTTCTGTCTTTTGAACACTTTGATACTTTCTCTGGTCCTATAAATTTACATTTCTTTTCTCTTTAAAAGCTGATTGAATTTTTAAAGTATATGTATAACAATATATAATGTGCACATTCAAGAGTAGATGGAACACTGAGATGCAATGCTAGTTGCATACCATTATCAAAACAAGGAACTTAATTTAATTAAAGGCAAAACAATTTTGTCACTAAGATTATTGTCAATTACTTTTATAAAATGTCATCTTTAGTCTTAATGTCTAGTTTCTCAAAAAGTTTTTATGTGAATCTTAGGTCAAGGTGTGTCAAAGTGATTACAAACAAATACGTATTGAAAATTCTCTCTCAATTTTCATGATCCATTATTTCTCATGCAAATTATTTTCAACAATAACATTTAATTAGTATTTTTTGTTTTCCTTTGTTAAATTTAGCTACCTTTCCTAGATATAGATGCCATTACAAAATCTATGACTATAGAGGATGTTATGAAAAATAAATTAACTGCATTTGTTTATGTCAATGGTCAGTAACCATAAATGATAGAAGTCTGTGCCCTTTTCATGCTGAGTACAACAGAGAGAAGTAGGGGCTTCCAAGTGAATTGGATCCACTTACCCAGTTCATACCCAAGATATATTTTGGTAGGTTTTTTTTCCTTATTTCTTAATATTTAGAATACCATAGGTTTAAGAAGGAACACTCTCCAGAAAACTGAATGAATAATAAAAAAGCATGCTTACCCCAAAGTGCCCATAGACTGGAAGGGCTCACAATTGAAACGCTTTGGTTGGGAAACCGAAGTAAAGATACTGCCGTGCTAACAAAAAATCATTTCATTCAATCAGCTGAAAGGGAAAGAATTTGAGAGAGGTTTCACAGGGGGGGAAAAAAAGGCTACAAAACAATACTGTCTAGGAGAAATTTTAAATTCAGACACACATAGACTACACTCACTATTCTCATTGAGAGTTGTGTGTCTACTGCAGAAGGCAGAGTTCATCTTTAGCAACTTAGGCATAGCTCTTAAGTGATGCTTTGTACATTGTACAAGGCTTACATTATTCCTAGGTTGACAAAAATAACAGACAAGATTCTCTCCTGCCTTCCTTGGCTTTTTGCCATTATACCCATTACTGAAACAAATTGTCCAATCCTCATTATAAGGATGAGGTCATGTCTTGTGATGGAGTTTTGGGGCTAATTTCCTGAGTGAAACAGGAATGTGCAGCTCACTTAGGCATGTTCCAAAATCCACTGAAATCAGAGGGCCTGTGTAATGAATGTTGGATTAAGCCCTGTGTCTCTTACCAGTTAAGAAGAAAGAGATACACTCTTTTTAGCCCTGTAGTTAAAAACAGCATCAAATGCCTTATGCATTGAGCTATTGCAAGTAGAGAAAATAAGATAACACATAAAAAGAATGGAAATCGGGGAACAGAAGATAGTTGCTAGTTTTATGATAGGGACAGCAGTATTAAGTTTTACCCTCTATGAAACTTTCTGTATCTGCTAATATTCAAATTAATGAAGCATTTTCAAATTAAAGATCAATTAAAATTGAAGCCTTCAGGAACTGAAGTGTTCAATATATATAAAGATGTAAAACTATATTAGAAGCTAATATGTTCTTTGCTTTTGATTTCAGCAACAGGTAAATCTTTCTATCCTATGGACAAAAGTAAATTTAAAAAAGACGTCAAATATGATGCAGCATTTTATATAATAATGAATTCAGTAAAAAAGTGACAAGATTCAGGGGTTTACATTCCGGTCCTAAGAAAGGAACAAATAATGGCAATAATAACAAACTCAAAGACATGATATGGAAGTGAGATATTAAAAAGTTTCTCAGAAAAACTTGGAAGATGTTTATTTGAATTGAGAGCTTGAGAACCAAGTCAGAAGCTCAAGGAGAAAGAAGTATATGTATTCCACTTCTGATGTTTTCTATCTGTGTTTGCATTGACAAAGATACAGTTCCTAGTGGAAAAAAACACGTCTGGCTTGTTGAGCCTGTGTATTTTCTATTTTCAAATGTCCCATCTATGAGACATCAAATAAAGTATATATGACACCTATCTTCAGTGTAGATGTAAGTCCAGCGTTTTATAGCAGGAACAAATTTAGCTGAAAACACTGTCAGATACTCTGGTCAAGACTAAAGCTGTCTGAAAGTTGCAAATATATTTTTAAGGGAGAAGGAAGGAAACTTAAAAGTGTCTTCACTTGAAATAGAAATCACTTTGTTGTTGTGCAAATGGTATGGAACATCATAAAAAGATTAATTTAAAATACAGCAGATATTTACAGTTAAAGTTTTCATCTCTTTGTACAGGTACATCCATACACATATCCATGAATTAATATTTGTAGAAATTTGTTTGTGTTTTCATATTCACATTCAACATGGTAGTGAGATAAATGGCCCTGAGTATAAATGAGATTTTACATTTTCCAGTTGCAGAGAGAGAATCACTAATTTGATGTGAAATTTTAAATACTGAATAAACTAAAATGCACAAGAGCACACAGTTAAAGTATTCTTTTAGGAAGGAGAAGGCACAAGGATCAGATCTTAGGGAAGCACCTTAGGTCAAAATCTTTAGTCCACATGGAGAATATAAAGTGTTGCTGTTTCTCTGATGCTGCTTTGCACTTTCACTCAGGGCAGTATTTATGAGAAAATGACAGAGTCCTTCAAAGGTTCTGGCTTGCTTTTTACGTTTCTTTCCTTTGGCATTCTCCCGTAAACAACATAACTCTGAAAAGAGTTTCCATTCTCACTCCACAGATGAAAGGCTCTTTTGGTGGAATGGTTAGTTTAAAAACAAAGATAAAATCAATTCCATCTAGAAAGAACAAGTAAAAAGACTTCAATTCCAGAGACCTTAACCCTATTTCATCACTTTATCTGTAAATATTTACTTACAAACTTTTGGCACAGATAGTGGCATTTGGTTGAAGATCAATATTGACTTATGGTCTATAAACCACTATATTAGATATGATAAAAGACCTAAAGAATCCTAACTCCAAAGTCTGATGAGACTACATTGTGATTTTTTTAAATATAGATCTGACGAGGTACTTTATAGTCAGCCTAAGCTTCAGGTGCACTCAATTTATGCTCAGCACAGCCAAAAAACTTGAAAGAGAATTAAATCTTTAAGTCATATGTATGCTTCTCTAACCTTGTGATATCCAAGACTTATGAATGCCCTCCTGTATAGTCCAGGGCAGCCTGAAGTCTCACCTGCTGTCAATTACACAGACTTCAGGGACTGCATAGAAGCTAGGCAGTATCAGAAATCTTGACCTGTTTCTTCTTGCCAAAATAGTTGATAGAAGGACTGGGAATCACGTAAGAAAGACCATGCAGAGAGAAAGACAAAGATGATTCGAACTGTTGATTGAAGACTAGAAAGTTCAAGGGTTAGAAATGTATATAAGGTAAAGTACCAGCCCTGCATCTTATATTTCACTTGGTAAACACTAAAACACTGCTAAGAATAAAGATTTTTAAAGGAGATTTGATGGCTTATCAGTATGAGCAATGACCAACACTTAGACTTTGAAAAACATCAGTTGAACTATTACCCTTTGCTTCTTCTGACCAACCAGACTCGTGGTTTGTCTCTTTGAAAAAACTAAATATACTAATGGTTAAGAATACCTCACAATATTGAACTAGACTATTGATCTCTTTGTTTTGAATGTGATTTCTTAGAATAAGGGAGTATTTATAGTATTTAGATTTAAAGAGGAATTGTACAAAGAAAATTTTGTGGAAAATTTCTGAGAACAAGTTTAAAAGTGAAAAGAAGTAGAAAACCAGCATGCAACTTCCATGAAACTCTTCTGACTTTACTGCCTCTATTACCTGTAGCAGTATTCATGTGGAAATTGAATGACCTTTTTGCCTCACATTATCCATTTTGCCAAGTAATACCCAGTGGTCCTTTGTGTAATATTCATCGTGAATGTGCAAATCTTCAAATACTTCTGCTTTGTTCATTCATAGCTGTGATTCCATTCTAGGCAAGCTGAGCTGATAAGTCTCCTGTACATATATTTTAGTAGCTTTGGTTTGGTGTTTTGGGGAGTTGTAGTTTGTTGGTGATTTCTGGGGCTGTGTATGTTCTTTGTTAGCTTATTGTCCTACAGTGAATGTGACAGTGAACCATCCATTCATTGATGGCTCTCGTACGTCTCATTATGACATGCTATTCATGATATAACAGTGCATAATTTTTGTGACAAGGGTACAGAGCATTGTATTGTTATTGCCACAAATGACAACAAGCAGATTTTGTTAAAAGTATAGAAAATAAAAGGAAATTTCAAATTTTGTAATATCAAGATTTGCATCTATTTAAAAACAAATGAAGCAAGAAATGAATTTTATCTGAAAGGTTGGTCAGTTTTCTGGAATCTTAATGAGAGCATGGAATTGAAATTGGATAAATCTACAATAAAGGTCTCATCTAAAGTTCAAGTGAAAAAATGTGAATCTTTCTATTGTCAGAAAAATGTTGATGATCATCTCATATCAATAATCCCAAATAAAGTTAAAAAATCCAGGGAAACAGCATTTTCTATTGCTCTTGCTTCTACAGTCCACCATTGCTGTTGCCCCTAATCTCATCAGAAAAAAAAAAGAAGGTGAAAGATGCAGTTTTCTTTACCTGAGTAACTTGCTTGTTGTGATGACTTAGTAGTTACCTTCTGCACTGGAATACACATACCACAGTGACTGTGGAGGTATGTAATTTATTTAAAATATCTAAATGGTGGATGTCAGGAGGTTAGGGCATCACTTTTTTTCTGTTGTATCTAATGACAGGACAAGGGGTAATGGGATGAAGCTGTAACACAGAAAGTTCCTTTTAATCATAAGAAAAAAAAACCATAAGTAAACATTGTTTTATTGTGACAGTGAGGGAGCCCTGGCACAGACTGTCCAGGGAGGGTGTGGAGTCTCCTCTGGAGGTCTTCAAAACCCTCCCGGACACGTTCCTGTGTGACGTGATCTAGGTGAACCTGCTTGGGCAGGGAGTTTAGACTAGATGATCTCTAAAGGTCCCTTCTAACCCTACTATTCTATGTTTTGATGATTTTGGACATACTTTTTTTTTTTTTTTAACAACACCTCCAGACTCTTAAGAAAACATAGCATCTTAAAGAGTAATACCCAATTCATTTTTATTTCAGAAGATGATGTAATGATTCTTTTTTTTTTTTAAATAGATTTGATTTCAAGAGCCTAGGAAGTATTACTAAGGCAATATTTCACAATGGAAACAAAACACAATTTAAAGTTTTCTGATTTTAAACCCATATTGGCATAACTAATTATTGGCATATGACTAATAGTTGACTCTCCAATGAAAGGAGAAGTGAGCCTGCTGAGAGTAACTTTAAACAATGCTCTGGTCATCTGTGCAGCTTTCTTCTGAACATGCAGTATTAATTCTGCTGTTGAGTTTAAAAATGAGAATAATTACTATAGCAACCACAGAAATCTATCTGGTGTGTAGTATGTTGCCCACAAGATACAGAAAAGGTCCTTGCAGAAATCAATTACTCTGAGTTGGATTGAGTTATGTACAATACTCTGATAAATACAATAAGAGAACCTGCATGATTTATTTTTCTCAGCAGTTTTATTTTTTTTTAGAAGATACTGGTTGCTATTTCTAACTATACTTAAATATTAACTAAACTGTCTCATTCTACTTGAGACTACTACAAAGCTTTAAGACTTACCCCTAAAGACAAGGATTAATTTGTCCTCGAAGTAATACAAGAGAGAGGATAAACCTCCATCCTGCGATGGGTACCTGATGAGAAAGGTATATTCTTAATCTCTGATTGTTAAAGTCTCATACTCTGAAGCAAGAGGTTTTTCAATCCTTTCCAAAATTCTCTTCTTTCTAGTCTGAACTTGACACCACTGAAGTCACAGGAAACCCATTTGATTCAACTGGTGCAGGATCAAAGTCTTAGACCTTACTGTTATACTTTCGTATGTTCTTGTTATCTGTGTAAATGCTAAATCTTGTTTTCAATCCTGATAAGTTCTTGGCCTCAGTTGATACCTTGAGGCAATGAGTTCCCACAATTACTTGTGTAAGAATGTATTTCCTTCCATCAGTCATATAATTGTTGCTTTTCAGTTTCCCTGAATGTCTAGTATTGAAAGTGAAGGTGAAGGAACATGCATTTTTTAATTTGTCTCTGCACTGTATTAATTTATCCACTGCCCCCTTTACTGTTTGTCTTCTTTCTTAAGCAAACAATTCATCCCTTTTCAGTCATATAGAGACAAAATTCTGAGTGCTTGCTTTTTCTGTTGAAAGTAATGCTGAATGAGTTTGTTCTTGGTTTAATTGAACATTAGGTAGCAAGACAGCTACTTGCACATTCTGTTCTAGTAATACAGCTTTTCTTGATGTTATATTTAATTTGATTTTAAAATAAGTGTTAATTTAACTAATTTGGGAAAGACATTAAATAATTCCAGTGCACAGAAATATTTTCCACCAGCTAAGCTTCCTAAAATACATGTGAGAAAAATTTATGTACAAAAAAGTCCTGAAACTATAGAAGCAGACAAATAAATCAGAAGGAATTGTGGACAGATCTATACATTTTGTGCATTTTAATTGCACTGGCACTTTTCTTTTTCTATAATTGCACTTTAATTGCATGTATTTTTCTAAATTTAAAAAAGTAGTTAAAATAGCATTGTACTAGATTAAATAATTTCAGGCACTTACTGCAGATGTTTTAAACAATTCATGTGTGGAACAATTTCATAGTCCTATTATATAAGGCATTTAAAAATTGCACTTGAGTAAATCTGCTTGCAATCAGCAAAGATCACATAATATTTCTCATAGTCATCAAAATCAGCAAGACTGAGACCTGTAACCATATAAGCCTATTCCTCTTACCTTCTGGGAGGCCTCTTGAGGCTCTCAAGTTTTGAAAATCATGTAACTTGGATGACTCCTTCTGAATTTAGGAGACTTGAGGAATTTTTCTTTCAGATATGACTCTTACTGTTTGCTACTTTCTGACCCATTTTCATGTGGTACCTGTCTGAATTTTAAGCCATTGAAAGCAGGATATCTGCCAGTTTTCTGTATGTGACTAGTGCTTTGGATTTCCCTATGAGAAACGCTTTGCTACATATTACTTCTTGAAAATTTTGGACTTCCTTTGAGTATCACTCCCATATATAATGTCTGTCATGCTTGGCAGGGACTTCAGTTAATTTGTGAAACCCAAGACCACATTTAATTTTCGAAAATTTGAGCCTTAGATAATTACAATTATCTAGCAGGCTGCCAACACTGCAGCAATTAATATTACAATTGATAGTATTTTAGTGGCCACAAGCCATAAAAAAGATGAAGATTCACTTTGTACAATGCATTAACATAGTCTACATTTATTCTTGAAGGATTTGTTGTTGAATTTAAAATTAGAGGTAAATGTGACCATGACAGAAAAATTAAAAAATGATAGAGGGGGTGAAAACAGTAAATAGCATCTCTGCCTGAAATCTATTGCTATGTATCTATGAGTTTCATTGTACCATCAATGTTTCAGCTAAATCTTTCAGTCAATTCTTTAGGCATTCTACTTAAAAAACAAGACATTACAGTATATATCTTCCTGTTTGATTTCTACATTTTTGCTGGCATACACATTGCTTTCATAGTCCAGGATGTGTTTATTAGTATGTAGATTATTTCTTCTGGTCCTATAAACAGATGAACCACTATTTATACAGATTCAGTATTGGTGAATCAATAAACTGTTTATAGGCCATCGCCAATGAGAAGTAATTATTTGTAACTTTAGATTTTGTGTTGTTTATACAGACAGCTCAGTGTAATAAAGTATATGAAACTATGTAATTTCTCACAGCCCAGTGATGTGCACCATTAGTGAGTGCCACAAAGATAGTGCAAAAAATTGAGACAATCGCAGTGGCATAAGTAAAAAAACTATAAAATGAACAGAGAAATACCCCTGATGCAATGTATACAGCAGTGAAATGAATTTGCCATCTTCATTCTGTTTCAACCCGTGTAAAACTGTCCCTTGGCTTTAATAATGGAAATAGACGGTAAGACGTAGAGCAAATGTTCTAGCTACCTACATTTTTAAATATGAGTTATCTATACATTACCCTTTCCAAGCATAAACATAAAAATGTAATGTGCAATTTACTCAAGCTTAATATATAATAAATAATAACAGCAATACCATTTAGAACTTCTATAGCACTTTTCATCTGGAAATCTCAAAGCAGCTTACACAAGGGGGATAGTAGAGGAGCTCTGGCACCAAAGAGCCTTTCAAACTCACACATCATCCGTTTGACAAATGCAAAGAACACAAAGTCTGAGTAATGTGTTCATCCCATAGGCAAAGGTACAGTTAAATCTTGCATTAGTGCTATGTGTTCAGTTTATTTTAGCAACAATCTAAATGGAGAATTGCAGCACTGAAGCTATGGAGATATGTGAAACTGTGGGCATAAAGGTTGGCATCCAGACTCCTACCAAAAAGCAGAAACTGATTTCTAGGATGGTAAAACATGCCTACAATGCTTTGAATATAGGTCACATAAATATCTCCACTTCTTCAATGGGAGGTAAGGGATGTAAATTCTACCAATTCTGACGATACCTTGTGAAAGAATCAGCCACGGAGATAAATGAACAAAATTATTATCTTTAAAGATAACCTCCTTGTATAGGGGAAGTCGAAGGTCTTAAAAACTCCCCACATTTTTAGTAAAAATATGTTACTCCAATCAACTTTTTTGGGGGAGAGGTGGTGGTAAAAGGAGCAATCCTCACCTCCACAGTTCTCCTTTTTCTCCAATTTTTCTTTATTCATCTCTTTCCTAAGCCATCTGCACTAGAAAAATTGGACAGCACCAGGTTAAAGGAAGAAGACAGAAAGAAAACAAAGGAAAATAAAAATCTTTCATTCTGATTTAAAAAAAAAAAAAATTTGAAAATTAAAGTTTTTGACTGCTCTAAGTAAAAATTTTCAGAAACAAGGACATAAAAATCACATGTTTTGCCTAGCATATTGTTGTGGATGCTAGGGGAGACAATTCACTTGATATTTCTGTCACAAATACATTATGCCTCATGTTGTTTAATGCTCCATCTGATATATAAATGTCTGATAACAGAGAACAGTCAGAAAAGATCACCTCCAATTTCACTCTTGTTTCTCTTAAAAAACAAAACCCCCAAAGCTATCAACCTATGGCATTTTTTTCCTATAATTTTCAGTTATCTCTCTTTTGAAATACTGCTAGACAGACAGGTTATATATCGATGTTTTTTTTGATCTCCTACATTTAATTGGGGACACCAACAAGACCTTTCATGTTTAGAGACCAACAATGAGTAAGAAGCATGTTTCATGTAAAGCCTAACAAATTCGTTTTTCTTCTTTATTTCTTTTTTGCTCTTTATCTTCCCCTTGGATGGAAGACCAAGCAGTGTCTTTGTTGTCTTAACACTGTCAGCTTCTGTCTCAGAGATATAAAAAGCTAAGATTAATATGAAAAGGAGAACTTTCATTCCTGCAGTGAAGTGCCTAACTTGAGTCTTTGCTGCTTTTCCTGGCGGAAGCTGGCAGATATTAGTCGTGCTAGTATATACACTAACCCACTCCACTCAAGATAAGAGTGAGAAATGTTTTGGAGTTAAGGTAAAATGAAATTAATTCCTATTTCAGAAGGCTATCTCCTTATATAATGAGATACATTTTTATGAAGATCCAATGCCTGAAAAGCAAGACTCAATACATGAAACATATCCAAGGAACCAATGCAATAGAAAAGAAGGCTTTTCTTGTGCTAATCACATTTAGGCACATCTGTACTTTAACATCCTTCTTTGGGTTGAAAATCAAATCAGAAGAGGCCTTCTGAGATGAAAATCATCTATGCATTTAAGTTTGATTTCATATGTTAAATTATTACAAGGACTCTTATTAATGCATTGCCTTGTATTTTTCAGATTTGTACGAAGGCATAAGAGAAATTAGGGAACTACTTTTTGTTACCCCTACTTAGATACTGGCATTGGAACTTTATGATGTTGCATCCTAACACAAAGTGAGTGAAGATGATATATACAAAAATTAGATGAATAGTCCTTATTTGAAGCAGATGGAATTTTGCAACACACAAAGAAAACACCACAAAATATGCTGTATAATCATCTATTTATTGTTTATTGTTGTATTTTTCACTTGTACAGCAATTACCAACATTTAGCCCTTACTTAAGAACTATTTTAAATGTTTGCTAAAGTGAATACATAAAGTAAGTAACTGAATGAGTAGTTAATTAGCAACGTTTTCCTTCAAGGTCTGACATAGAATCATAGAATGGTAGGGGTTGGAAGAGACCTTTAGAGATCATCTAATCCAACCCCCCTGCAGGTCAATCTAGATCAGGTCGCATAGGAACATGTCCAGGCAGGTCTTGAAGACCTCCAAGGAAGGAGATTCCACAGCCCCTCTGGGCAGCCTGTGCCAGGGCTCCCTCACCTGAACAGTGAAATAGTTTTTTCTTATGTTTAAGTGGAACTTTTTGTGTTCCAGCTTCATCCCATTACCCCTTGTGCTGTTGCTAGCTACAATAGATAAACTGTCCCAACTTCTTGACATATTTCTGTGCAGTAATTTTGGGTGCATTGGACTGCTCTTCTAGCATATAAATACAAACTATGGAATTATTTTTTTAATAATTTTTAAAAACAAAGCAACACCAGAAGACTATTTATAATCTCTACTTTTGGTATGGACTTTTGTTGAACAAACAAGATGGCTGCATTCTCCTAGAACAGAATTTAACTCTTGAAGCTGAGTGTTGTTGATTAAGCTATTGTTTCTGCTAAAGCAAAATACCTTGGTGGTTATATAGGCTATTTGGAAATTGACCTTTTTTAATCTAGTAATCATCAAATCTGATTGATGGGTTGTATTTTCATCTTACCTATTGCTAATAAGCTTCTTTGTATCTGTCTATTTAGAAATATTGCATTTTTAAAGCAGGTTAATTTAAAAGGTCACCTTATCAAACATCTTGCTATTGACTAAAACCTGTAGTCAGCCAATTATGCTTCATTTATATGGCTGCCTACCTGTTATCCTGTTGTTGTGCATAATCTTTTGTGTATGTAATCCTGTATATCTTCGTTCCCAACTTCGAGGTCACATCGACCTCAGGCCACAGGAAGCTGGTGACATTTGATTTCATATCAAACATAATGGGTGAGATTCTAGACTCATTAAAGCAAAAAAAAACCAAGTATTGAATTCAATGAGGCCAAACGCTCACTCACATTTTCAATTTTGAGTAAGAAAACTGACAAATCACCACTTATAGCTATTTGATTTATCATCAATGAAGTCAACTAGAAAAACTATCATTGACACAAAGAAAGTAATGGATTAGTTTCAGAACGTTTTTTTTTGAACTGTTTGAAGACTCTCCAGCCTTAAAATCACAAGGCAGAGTGCAGGAAAAATCCAAATGACTCGAGGAAAAGTAACTATTGGTATAAAGGCAATTAACCTCTCTTCTTGGTTTTGTGACAGGATTGAAGATTGATTTTCCCCGATGATGAGGAAATTGAATGATTTCATGTTGCAATGCCCACACTGAAAACTTTTCCAAAAACTTTAATAGTTCATGTGAACTAGATTATCAGAAGTGGAAACTGTCTTGCACTTCAGGATTAAAATGAAATTGGGCAACACAATAATCTTTCAGTTGTTGTTTCTAAGGATGGAAACCAGATCCATGAATACAGAGCTAATGATGAAGCATAGATATTATATTACTGGCTTGCAAAGTTCATAACCTTGCATATGACAATAGTTAGTCATAATCTATGACAATAATAGGAGCCAGATAAACATTTGTGAGTATTACAAATTAAAGAGTTGCTCATAATAGATGAACAACACAGAAGCATTAGTTTGTACTTGTTGAAATAATTTGATAGATTCAAAGTTCTTAGAGGAAAGAGATCACTGTCTGACTTCCTGTGTGTCACAGTACACAGGACCTTCTTGTACTTCATCTTGGCTTGTCTGTAGCAATTTATTAATGCTAAGTTTCAGCAGCATAGTTGTAGACATAATGTGAGATACAATAACATGTATTTCACCCACTGCTAAGACAAACATGGAAAGATAACTGAAAAAGCACTGCAACATCACACAACAAATTAACTTGAGGTGAGAAGTAGTGCAAAATTCTATCAGCAATCTAAATATGCAAAAGTAGTCACCTGAGCTATATTTTTGTGTGTTTGGTAATAGAACTGAAATCTGATTTCTTTCAATAGCTTCTTTGAGAATTTTTCAAAACTCTGAAAGCAGTTCATCAGACAGCATCTTTGAGGAACACAATCCAGCATGTTCAGTGACAGAAGAAGGCACAGATGATGTGCCAGAAATATTCCCCCTCAGATACACTGCCTACATTCTAACACAAGCACAGACAATTTATCACCCTGAGTGAAATTACAAGTTTTCAGTGTACTTTTATGCTACCAAATCAAGAATAAGATCTGCAGTATGAAACTATTTCAATATTAAATTTCCTCCTTTTTTTTGAGTTTCACATTGTTAAGAAGATTATATTTTAAAAAACATGAATAAGTTTAAGTTAAATTTTGGGAAGAAAACCCAGCACAATCTCCTTAGACAGATCTTTCCTGGGCACTGAAGAGCTCTAGTGCTAATTTACAATAGATTTTATTGTAATTCCAAAATTAGGAAAGCTCTCACGTCATTAGGTCTTACAATCAGTTTAAGGAAAGACTGAAATCAACAGAAATCCCTCTGTTTTATCAGTATCAGTGCATATTTGTGACCTATCCATCTTTCTGAAAAAACAATACATGCAAAGTAAATTTACATGACTGAAAATGTATTCTCATCACCCACTGAACTGCAACACTAAAGCAAGTGACAAAATATTTTAGCATATTTTTATTTTAAAATAGTTTGTGTCACTTATCAGTTCCTAATATTACTGCCATGATCAAATGGGCGATTACCTCTGGTTAAAAAAAACAAATAATCCCAAATTAATTAACCAAACACTAGCTGATTTGCTGTTGACCACAGTTCTTGTTCTGTTGTTACCAAAAAAAGAGGTTAATTTTGTTAGTAAAATTAATAAACAAAAATTGTTTTAGAATTCGTTTATACTTCAAGTCCGTAAAGTACGAAAGGGTTTGAAATATCCAAATTTTTTAATGGATTGTAATTATAGTAAACAAGGAATCTCATTATTTCCTTCTGGAGGGATATTAACACTATGTAGTTTACAGGATCAATTTAAAAAACACTTTCCTCAATTGCTACCTTCATGGAACAATTTATAATTACAAGTAAAGGTTATAAAATTTTAACTGCCGATAGTGACTGCTGCCAAGAAATGTTTCCCAGTAATTTAAACAATTCAGAAAAAGAGTCCAAGGAAAGAAGTACATTATAACGTTTTGTCACAGAAATTAAACAGAGAAAAGCCATGCCTGCATGGGCCAGTAATTGGAGAGAATACGACAGGCAATTGAGAAAAAAATTGAGACTGACCAAGAAATTAATTTTTATGAACTGTGTTTTCATAGACAAGATAGACTGACTCCAAACCCTACAAACTAAACCAACTTGTGCTGAGCATTTACAGAATAAAATATATTAATATGATTTCTTTCTTTAAAGAAAAAAAATGACTGAAACAATGTTTCCATTTAACGAGTTGTGTCAAACTGATACAAACTAGCACAAAACTGTATTTCAAAAACATTTTTGCTAAAAAAGAGAATTCTAATTCAGGTCACCTATCTTGCCCGTGCTCCCTCCCAGCTTCTTGTACCTCCCCAGTTCACTAGCTGGCAAGGCAGGGGGAAGAGCAGAAAAGCTCTTGACACTGTGCAAGCTCTACTCACCAAGAACCAAAACACTGCTCTGTTATCAACACTGTTCTCAGCACAAATCCAAAACAGAGCCCTGGACAAGCTACTAGGAAAACAAATAACTCTATCCCATCTGAAAACAGGAAAACCATGAATAGACCTTAATAAAAAAAAAGCCACATTTGTTCTGAATCTCTCTGGCTAGCGTTCTGATACACTGTGTGTAATGCAGCCAAGAGAAATAACTGAGTATATTTAGTACAAAGAATGAGCCTGAAAGCCATCTCAAAGGCCGTATCTTGATGACCTTTTACAAGAGAATTCTTTATCAGAATTCTTATCTTGCTTGATTGTTAATTTATGTCTCAAAAAGCAGGCCACGACACAGTCATTATTTTAGAGACTTTACAGGTAGAATGTAAATGTAAATGTCAGTTATAGTTACTAATCCATACATAAATACATACACCAAACTTTTATATACTAATTCATACTCTTGATACATTTTATTCCAATACAGCAATAGCTGGCTAGAAAAAAAAGAGGTTTCAGAGCTATTAGCACTTGGGTGGTTTTTTATTTTTATTTTTTTTTAACCTTCCTGGAATTTGATGGAAATGTAGGTAAAAGCTTTTCTCTTTGCTTCCTCCTCATGTCCACAACATGTTGACCAAGAATTCATCTCTCAGTTGGGATGAATATTAAAGGACTGAGTTTAGGTAATCCAGCCTTTATGACGCTAATTTATGTGACCCTGCCATCAAATATTTGAAAGTGTTTAATCTTCTTAGAAGAAAGTCTCTCAAGGACTTGTGAAAAGTTAATCAAAACAAACACTGGAACCTCCCACTCATAGTGTGCTACTCTTTCCTAGTCAACATCATAGGGGCACGATTACAGGAAGCAATTTTGAAATAACTGATCACATACACATGTACATAAAACTTAGGACCTAAAGTACCTTCTGAATATGCTTTCAATAAATAATTGATACGACTGGGGAGAGCTTAGCAGAAGATATAGCTGGATGCCCTTCTGAAAGAAAAGCAGTAATTCAGTCAGAAGTTATGGGTTTCCCAAGGGCATACTGTGATCGAAATTCTGCAGGAGATCAAATTAGATTGTCTGATTTCAGTGTATGAGGTATTGTATTACATGATTGTATGATTTAAAATGTACTGTTCAAACATCCCTCCACAAGAAAGGTCTGTCATAATGGAAAAATAATGCAAGCTGCATACTTCCAGGAAGTAAAACTATCACAAAGCTTAATAACACATTTGAGTTGGTGTTACTACTATCTTTATGAGCTCAGGTATCAAAAATAGTAACATCCAGAGCTTTATCATGGTGATGTTTGCGACATGCATCCTCCTCTTTCAATCTTTTTTCTCTCCACTGAAGTCAATTATTGACACATTTAATAGCTACATGATACATGAGCAGAAGACTTCACATCAATTTTTCTCATTACCTTGCTGTGCCTGGTTGGTAGTCTTTTGTGTTGGGTTAAGTTTGAGTTCATTCCTGCTTCTGACAATCATGATTGTTTATTGCATTCTATTAAATTCACTGTGGATGGCTGGGTAACAAATGGTCAAACTATGAGCTGGGCCATAGGGGCTGGTGGTTGTCAACACTGTGATAAGCTAGTGCTTTATCATCAGAAACCAAAAGTACTTAAATGATACTGGCTGTAGTTATGGTCATAATTTATTGGGCTCAAGTGACTACTTGCTGGATGGTGCCTTGCCTTTTCTAAATTTCTGTTTTGCTGTAGCTGGCAGTATAAAAATCTCAGCTTTCTTGTACAAAAGCTCTATCTCTTTAATATAAGAGAATGCAAGAAAGGATATGCAGTAGAAAGCTGGGTCATAATACATTGTGAAGTTTTATATACACCTTTTATGGAAAGAAACCAACAACTTCTTAAGTTGAAATTGAATGAACATGCTCATCTTTCCTGACATCTGTTTCCTCTTAATGCTTTTTTCAAAGGTTTTAGTTAAGCCATTTGATGGCGTTGGTATTTCAATTCTACACTTAAAAAGATAATTACATTATTTTCCTAAGCACTCCTAAAATTGGTCAAGAAATCATTATTTTGACAAAGACAAAATACCTTACTTTCATTTAGGTTTTGTCTCACCACTTTTTTTATTCTGTGAAAAAATGAGCAATAGTTACAATTTCAGAATTTTCTTCCACAAAAGATATATTTTGTCAAAAATTAACTTTAGACTTGAGTCAATCACCAGAAATTAAATAAGCAAAGAGTTCCACAAATTTAGGTATTATGAATATGATGTGAACTATGTAGTTCTGCCTCAAAAAATATTACATATAAGTGTAAATGTGAGATAATGATTGCCACAAAAATACTCTGTTTCTGCTGAACTGTGTTTTATTTGCATTTCTTGGTCTTCTCTTGACATCATAGACAAACACCAAAACTTTATATCCATGATGCTGTCCAAATATCAACTTTATCAACCAGTGAGATCAAGACACATCTTGGTACTTCAGCTTTCATCATTGCCTTTGCAGCTGTTCAAGAGAAGCAAGAAAGATGATATAATGAAAAAGAGGTGCTGAGACCTAGACCTCTTCCATCTCCATTTAAATTGCGCTACATTAATAAAAGATCAGCTAATACATCACAGCTTTGTATTTAGTGTTAAACCAGTGCATTATAAAGCCCAGTAGACAAGGTCTGTATGCCTTGCTCAGGCTAATAAATGAGTTCTTTTTTATTCTTGAGTTGTCTTACAATATTGGTCATGAAGCAGACTGATGTTATGTATCTTTACCTGTATCCCATGCATCCACACTATATTTTGGTGAAGTAAACTATCTCATTCCTTCTGAGAGGATGCCCAGCATTTGTGTCACAGCTGAATTGAGACCCATATCACACAACTCAAAGCATATGAGGACCTGAGTGTGAACCTCTCAGCTCCAGAGTGTCTGTGTGCAGGTAGCCAGTGGGAAAAACAGTGCTTAATTTACTCACATATCTATGTCTAGCCTATCAATTACCTTAGTACTCTTAGATTATCATGTCCTTAGAATAAAATAATTCTGTTACTGCTACTTTTATTAGTTTCTTACATTCATTTATATTTTGATATTGCCTTTTACAGTAGAGGAAATCACCTTTTTTTCCTCCTCTTTTTCCTTCTACTGACCTTTTCTGTCAGGAGTTTTCAAACAATGGTCTATGGTCTAGAAAAGGGAAAATTACATTGGCTTGGTTTTGTTTTCTGAATAATGATGTTCAGTAGTTTTATTCCCAAAATTCAAGAATCACTGATGTATCTATCCCATTTCAATATTTCATTTTAAATTTTCATATCAGCCCCATTCTCTTTCTAGATATTGGTAATTACTAATTTATTCACCTCTAGATGTTTTCATTGCCACATTTGTGTACAACTTTGGCTACTGTAGCTATCTTTTAATTTCAGAACAGAAGTGGCCATAGTTGACTTGGTCCCACAACTGCATACTAATTTCTTGTCTTGATCAGGGATTGCCTATCATCTTTTTGTTGTTTTTGTTTCTCATGATAGCCTTTTCCAGCATCAGTTTTCAGGGTCCTGTTTTTTTTGTTGGGGGAATCAAGAGTCTTTGCAGATTGACACGCCACTGTATTTTCCACTGTGTCTAGATCTACAAGATACGTACATCCTATATGTTAATGTGAAAAGAAATTTGAGAGATATTTTCAGATAAGAGAAATTTTTAAAGGGAAATAAAGAAAAATAGTTCTTAAATATGTCCAAAGGCTTCAAGATAATGAATTGCATATGTGATGGATCTTACTAATTTCCAAGCTTTCTATGGAAATGACATGTTTAAAAATTTGCATGGAATTTTCTTTACCACAGTCAACAGGAGTATTTCATTATTGATATCAGGGGGAGAGGTTCTAGCCATGCCTTCTAAGTCTTTGTCAGATAATTCATATTTTTTCTCAACACTTCTGGCAGAATTCTACAAGAAACACAGAATGCTGGATGAGGTTCTGAAATTCTGTCAGGGAATGGTTAAGCAGTGTATTGAAAACCTAGAAATGGTCCTTAGCAATGTCAGAGATTTGACATATGAATTCCTTCACTCTTTATTTTTGCCCCCTCAAATATAAAGCAGGGATTGATTCTAATACTTGATGTTAGTGGAACACCGTTGTTCATTTAAATTATGTGTTCCCTGGAACGTAACCTCTTTATTGTAATACGCATTTAGTTGGGTGTTGTTTTAATACAAATAAATAATGAAATTCCACTGGTATTTTCAGGAATTGAAAAAAAGTTCATATTTTATTATTTAGATAATTCTATAGAATTAGAGCTGAGTAAAAATCTGTTTCACTGTCACCTACAAAGTTCCAAGAAGAACACAATAATATTTCTACAAATAAAACCATTATAAACATTTCATACAAGATTACAGGGAATGCTACATAATTTATTATTGCAAAGGTGTATTCAGACCCCTCTTTTGCCACTTTCTGCCAGGCAAGAATGGTGTTTTATGTGCTTAAAAGCAGACTATTGGAGGGTCTTCTCTCTTCTGTGAATAATAGTGAAGAAATAAGGTTAGTGATTGAAAAATAATTTTCATAGAAACATAGAATAGTTTGGGTTGGAAGGGAACTTAAAAATCTCCTAGTTGCAATTCTCCTGAACACTTTCAGGGATGTGACATCCACAGCCTCTCTGGGCAACCTGTTCCAGTGCCTCATCAGCCTCAAAGGGAAGAATTGCTTTGTATCTAATCTAAATCTTTCCATTTAAAGTCATTACCCCTTGTCTTATCACTACATACCCTTGTAAGTTTCTCAAGATCCAGACTGCTCCGAACTGACACAAACTGCTGTTGCACTTTATCAGACAAATCTCCACATTTGGGATCAATTGATTCTTTATTTGCATCAATACATTCCTTCAAAAGCTTTGCCTTAGAATATCCACGCTCTAGGGAAAAAATAATAACATCTTCTGTTTCTGTATAGTGTTAGGAGAGAATCCATTAACTGATTGCATTTGTTTGGAATATCATTAAGGAGCTTTGTCATTTAGTGTACAGTAAAAACTTGCATGCAAAAAGACAAGCAGCTTTTGCAGAGATGGGTTTATGGCTGTAAACGTCAGGTAGATGTTTCATTTAGAGTTCTTAAGACATTTTAATTTAAATAACTAGATTGACCTGAAAAATTGTGGATGTCTCTAGAAGAAAGAGAAGTCAGAACAGATCTTCCTGAGAAGACCAGTTAGCAAAGACACTATATCACTGTACGTTGATGTAATTAAAGTTAAAAGATAAATACAGAGTTTCCCCTATTTTGTAAAAAGTGTCAAGGCTATCTCATATTTGATCCAACGCTAAATTAAAGTAATTCTCAAAGTAGTTTCAAGATAGACAAAGAAGACCTGAGTTCCCACTTCTAGGACTTCATGAATTTTGTTCTTTGGCCTTGATTACCCAGACAATTGCCTGACACTTTGCTTACTAAAACTTCCATTTAAAGTCCTGCAGTTTTATAAAGTGTAGACTGCATTACATGCTAAACTCCATCTAGAAAGTTATCTATCAAGGAATTGCAAGGAGAATGAAGTCCACTGGACTGCAATTAAACTGACATAACGTCTAAACCAAGTTTCGTCTGCAAGGTGGCTTGTGTAGCTCATTTCTTCACTATATTCTTATCCAAAAGCTTGGCTTTGCTGTTTACCAATGAAAATTTGTCTACCTGTTGCAAAGATGACCTGATACTAATAAGTCTTTTTTCTAATTGCATGTTTAAATTACATTCTTTCTTACTCTGAAGTTTAAACTAGTAGAAAGGCTGTAATAATATGCTTTATATATAAATATACATGTTTTATTTTTTTATAGCATGTCTGTGGCTCAGCAGCTTTATTAAGGTGTTATGTCTATGTAATATTTCTTAAATATGTTTAACACTTAAGCTCTGACCTGAACACACCTATTGTATTTCTTGCTTGCATCAAGAAGGTTCCACATTCAGCCATGAAAATCCATTCACTTGAAAGCCAAAACATACTTGATTACACCTAACCAGTTCTTCATCTCAGTGACCTTAAATAGGCAAATATCCCCAAGAAGTTTATTGTAGGACCAAACTTACTGCAGGCAAAGACACAAAAAAGGAAAAGTATTCCTGGTTCACCAGCTGTTTTCTGTCTATTAAGCAAGCTGAGATGGATTTTTAAATTTTACATATACAATTTCTAGCAAGAATAGTTTTTGATTTACTGCACATTTTCAGCATCTGTCCAACATACCCAGATTTCTTTGGACTCCAGGAGGCTGAGAAGTGAAATAACAGCAAGAAAATTCATGCCAGCCTTTTCTTATGGCAGTCCTAGATCTCAAGCACAGGATATTTCTGCTTGAAGGCTGGTGATTGCATGTCCAAGATGAAAGCCTCTCTGCATTATGAACCTTTTAGTTACAAATGAACATTTCTTGATGCATATTAAACTTGACACATTAACTCCTGGATGAATTGCTTACAAAGGGAGCTGCTTAAGACTATTAAGATATGTACAGTGAAATCCTAGGTGCTAAGTAGAGTTTAATATTATTCCAAAATGCATTTGTTTTTAAAGTGTCTGGTTTAGCTTAAGTTTCTCTCTTTAATCATGCATACTGCCCCAGGCTGCCAAAAAGGCATCCTTCAGCATTGCTTAGTGAAGGCAGCTTAGTGCTGTCAGCCATCTTATCTCCACTGCTGCATGGGTGATAGCTTTTATCTCTGAGTATAAACATTAAAATGGAACTATAATCCTACCTTAGTCCTATAGAAGACTTCCAGCTGTTTCTCAGATATGGAGGAACTCCTCCCATTACAGGCAGGAGTATGTGTCTGTTTGTGAGCTTATTTGTGTACACATGTGTTTAGACAGTAAAAAGCATGGTGAAACAGGAATGGAGCTGGAAAAAAAAATCTCTAGGAACTTTTTTGAAATAGCTAGCTAAGCCAGGGAGAAGGTTTTATAAGTCGATCTCAATCTAACATATAGAATGCAGTTTAAAATAGCGAAGTACATTAATGATGTGGTACCATAGCATAATTGCATCAAAAGTACCATTCAGTTTTCATTTCAGGGCTTTTCATTCACAGCACCTCAAAAAAACAGTTCAAATAAGGAAATAAAAGAGAATGAAGGTGCTAGTACATGACATAGTAAAAGTAAGTTTGTTTCAGCATTATTTCTGAAATGAACAGAAATAATTTCTAATAAATGAAGGAAGATAATTTCATCATTTCTGAATGAAAACTAGAAGTTCTTTCCTTCTAGGACATCAGTTGAATATTGCAATGTTTTCCAAAACGTATTAAGATAATGCAAACCTAGAAAATATTCTTTTATTTCTAAAATTAGGAAAAACATAGAAAATAGTTTAGAGATTTATTGTTTTGTCATTTCTGTAACAGATCTCTCTGTCCCCTTGTTATTGGCACTGCCTTCAGCTGTAGCATTATTAGAACCTTTATGTTATAGAGCTACCATTTAGAGCAACCTCCCTATGTCTTTTTACTGCAACAATGCTTCTTTTGTCTGACCTTAAATTACCAGTTTCTTACACTTGCTGGCCTCTCCTGTTAATGTTGTATGCAACTTAGCTTGGAGAATACAAGAAATGTTGTGTTGAGCTGGGGGTGCAGAAGAGAAGAAAAGCTGGATGGTATTGGGCTGTTTCACTTTAATCCCGTTTCCTCAAAATAGAGTGTGGAACAGATGAGGGAACAGAAAATGTGCGGATGTCATACCATTTTCTCAGTTGACCACTGACTTCCATTGAAGCTTTTGAAAGATTCTGACTTGATTCAGAGGTTCTAAATTGAACTCAAAATAGGATGCGAACTGTGAAGAAGGTGGGTATGTATTTAACTCCAAGAACATAAGTAGTTGTCTTAATGTCATCTCAAATATTTGAAGTGGAGTTCTTCCCTTCACATTTATAAGAGTCCTTAAAATATTTCTGTTGGGTGTTCAAAGCCATATAAAGGGTTTTGATTCCCAGTTATCATTAGAAATTAATTGAAACAGGGTATTGAAATCCCTTATGTACGGTTCTGTATATGCAATTCATGTAATGCGGGTAAGCAGGAATTTAATAAGAAATGGCTGCCCCCAATGCATTGAAAACTTGACCTTTCAGTTACACTGATAATAAAGTTACTATATTTTTGTAGATTCTAACAATTGTAAGGTTATTCCCTAGCTTTAAAATGACAATGAAGAGCTCAGCAATAAATAATAGAAATTTAAACTATCGCATTTTTAAGTGTCAAATGTGTGTTTATGTAGCAGATAGAGCTGGTTACAACAAGGCTAACCTTTGCTAATTTAACAAGACAGGAGCACATTTCTAATAAAAAAGCACACAGGAATGCATTATTATGTTTAATAGAATCTCGCTGCTTTTTCTTTCATCTCACTTAATACCTTCCACGGTATTCTGGTTGTAGCAGTTTTTAAGCTTCTGCATAAGCATTTGACATTCTTACCCTGGGATTTGATCCAGAAGTATGCCCTCAAATCGAGACAAGTCTTGTCAGACTGGGATTTCTACTCTCCTCCCCCAGTAAAATCAATAGTTTCTACCAACTAGATTATATCAGACTAGATATATGAACTGTTTCTGATGTCATTACTAACTGTATAAAAGTGAACACATTGAAATAAATTTAAATGGACTGTTTTTATTTGGAATATACTTGCTTGATGAAAAAAAAGCCCAATCCATTCTATTTTTACAGAATATTTGATATATAGGCACACAAACACAAAATAATGTGATTTTTCTATCCCCTATTTAAATTGGAAGAAAAAAACCCTTTATCTTTAGACATTATATCAAGTTACTTATAAGCAGTTGCAGTGAAAACAATGGAATTGCTCGTGACAGAAATTGGCCATAACATTTAGCCTGATAACATCTGAAGTAAACATAATATGGTGGAAATTAAAAGAAGAAAAATGCTATTTTTAATCAAACTCGGGTGGTTTTTTTTAATATAAAATTTTATCTTGTGATGACTAAAATGGAACAAATTGTTAAAATAGTTTCCAATTTCCTAGTGCTACTGAATGAGAGGGAAATTTTACACTGAAGAGATAATTGGCATATTTAGCTAATCTTTTATTAATGTAGCACAATTGTAATATACATCTTATCTCGGAAAAGTCAGCATGGAAGTTTTTATGTCATTATGCTGTGACTTTGCTATTTAATAATTCTCTGTAGATTCTCTTTTTTTGGTAACCAAGATGAGAGTTTTCAGTTTTTTGTGTGCTGTATACAACACAGTTCTGTTTAGTGACGAGCAGTTTCTTTTAAGTACCGAATCTTTATGCAAAACACTCCAGCACCACAGGAACTGTGCATAACTTTCAGTAATTCATTTCAAACTTAAAAAAAAAAAAAGATAATTACACCTTATGCTTTTGATGTTTAACATTTTACACAAAACCTTTTATAGCATGTGTAAAACAATACATTCTCAATCATGGAAAGTCACTAGATTAACAAGAGATTTGTGATATCTCAAGCTGTACAGAAAGGTAATCAGTTATAATTCTCTGCTACATTAATATGAAAAATTTTACTCCTAATTTTGCAAGTAGCAGAATAATGGACTGCATTGGTATCTACTATAAATTAATGATACATACATGCCTGACAAACTGTCACTGGACATAAAGAATAGCCAATAATTCCTTATTTATGGAAGAACAAAGATTTCCTTTCTCACTCAAGTTTGAAGAATATGTAATGTACTTGAGTGCCCATTCCTATTGCTTAACATGATGGCAAACAACTAGAAGTGAAACAGTGTTTACAGAATCCACTCCATGTTTTAACTGTAGACACCTAGGACAGGATCTGGAGAATCTGGTTAGTGCTACATGAATACTCACGTTGGAAAGATATGATCGATAAAGCCAATGGGTTTGCACTTCTGCACTGATTTTACAGTCTGGATTGTAGTACTCTGAGTAGCTGGGAATCCAATTCTCCAAATCTCTGAGCATGCAGATAGAATACATCATCTAGGAATGCAAAAACATAGTGTAGGATATCATGGGTGTTAGTAATTAGTTATTTATGTGTATGAAGTCATGTTTTCAGAATTGCAGAATGCTGAAGGTTGGAGGTCATCTAGTCTGAGCCTTTGTCAAAGCAGGGCCACAATGCACAAATGCTGAGTAGAGAGGAAGGATCACCTGCTCATGACCTGCTTGCACACTCTTGCTAACACAGCCTAGGATGCTATCTATCTTCTTTTCAGCAAGGCATATTGCAGACTTCAATTTGCTGTTCACCACATCCCATCAGTTCTCCTCTGCAAAGATGTTTTCTAATCAGTCAACCCCCAATATTGTACTGCTGCATTGAATTCCACCTTAAGTGTATAAAAGTGCATTTACCTTTGCTCCTGTCAGCCCATCTTTCCCAGCTTGCTTAGCTCTCATTGGCAACCCTGTCTTCCAGCATATTGACCATGATCCACAATTCAGTATATACTGTGAACTTTCTGAGTGTACATTTCATTTCATTTCATATTCCATGTTATTAACAAAGTCATTGAAAAGTTTTGGTGACAGGACCAATCCCTGCAGAATATCACTAAGTCACAAGCTACCAGAAGTCCCTCCAAATTTCCATTTGATTTTTAGTCCTTTCATCCAGTCCATATTGGTGGCCGGTTTTGGGCTCCCCAGTTTGAGTGACAGAGAACTGCTGGAGAGAGTCCAGTACAGGGCCATCAAGATGATCAGGGGACTGGAGCACCTTCCTTTTGAGGAAAGGCTGTGGGAACTGAGGCTATTTAATCTACAGAAGAGGAAGCTGAGGGGGAATCTCAGTAATTACTAATATCTAAAAGGTGAATGTCAGGATATTGGGACATCTCTTTTTTCTGTTGTATCTAACAACAGGATAAGAGGTAATGAGATGAATCTGGAACATAAAATTTCTATTTAAACATGAGAAAAAACTATTCTACTGTTCAGGTGAAGGAACCCTGGCACAAGCTGCCCAGGGAGGGTGTGGAGTCTCCTTCTCTGCAGGTTTTTCAAAACCTGCCTTGATGCGTTCCTATGCAACCTGATCTAGGTGAACCTGCTTCTGCAGGGGGGTTGGACTGGATGATCTCTAAAGGTCCCTTCCAACTCAACCATTCTGTGATATCAATTTACCTGCTATGACACCACAGCAGATGGGATCAGGAAAACAACCTCTGCTCTCTGCTTGTTAACAGAGTTGTCTCTCTCATCATGACTTAGCAAGAGACTATTTGCCCTTTGAAAATGCCTAATTGCTGTTCCTGATCACTATCTTGTCACTCCTGACTCTGGAAACAGCTTCCATTGAATTCACTCCATAGCATCCTCAAGGATCAAGACGAGGCTGACTAGTCTGCAGTCCCTTGTTTTCTGCCTCTCTTCTTGAAGATGACTGTAATATTTGTCTTGTTCTAATGACCAGTTCCTGATTGGTATAACCTTTTGGATATGGTAAAGGTCTGTCTGTCAGTGGCATTGGTTAGCTCCCTCAGTACCCCTGTACACATCCCATCTCAGTCCATTGATTTCTGAATGTCTACTTGGCTCATACCATACCCTAGCTGTATCTTTCCCTACTGTGGTTACAGATTCTCTCCCAAAGACAACAATCCCAAGGAGCTGAGTCATCTAAGGGTAGACATTTCCAGTATTGAAAATAAGGAAGTAAAATAGGCATAGAGTATCTTGGCCTTTTCCATGTCCGGTGGCACTAGGTTCCCCACCATCCTGAGTAGGGAATCTAACTCTTAATCTCTTTGCTGCTGTTGTGTTTGTAAAAGTAATCATCCACTAAAAATAGATGATAAGAAGAAAAATTTTCTGTGATTTTTTTGTCTTTATAAGACAGAGGGGAGAAAAGTTTCAACCAAATATATCTGTACACAAAAACTAGAAGTGAGGGAAAATGATGCAAAAACTATATTTTTCAAGTTTGCTGATGTTAAAAGACTATCAAATACACAAACAGCTTATTTTTCATTAATCTGAAGCCCATATTTCACAACAGGTTTCTTCCAGAAAATATTACGTGTCAAATATTTGTCTATTTTTTAAAAGTACAAAAGGTATGTTAATATGCATTTTCCATTACGCATTCTAAACTCGTTATTTTTCTTGGAAAATAAGAAATAATTCTAGAGTGTCATGAACTGTTTTAAATTGGTCTATGGCAGTCTCCCCCTTCCTCCCTCTTCCTTTGTAGCAGCTCCAGCATTAATTCGGCCTTCCACTGAATCAATTCAACTTACTGAGCTTGCAGGAAACTATTCTATTTCTTTCTTGGGTTAATTTTCTGCTGACTCTGCAAGTGAACTGACACATCAGAGAGCCAAGATAAGCAAATGTGCCAGAGCACAGAGTGCACTGACATTTAGGCTCACTTAATCTCTCATGAAGCTGCATCCTGAATTAGTATCCAAAAGATGCTAGTCTAGAAATTTGAATTGCTACGTATGTATAAACCTTTTGCTTGTACTTTCTGTTGATTATTACAGTAGTAGCTAGACATTAGTTGGAATTTTCTGTGAGGTATTATTCAAATGCAGAGTAAGAAAAAGTCACCATTCAAATAGACATGGCAAAGGAGAGACAGAAAAATAGAAGTATGGAATCTTTGGTGTCTGAACCAAAACCAGAGCTCGGGTCCTTTTCATTATATTTGATGCCTGTATGACAGAGAGAAAATAAAGTTATTAGTGCACTTGCTGCTCAGAAACAATTAGCTCCCTACATATGAAAATTGGACTTATTCTTTTCCCTAACTAGGAAGTATCATCTAAATACTAACAAAGTTTGACAGTGAAATCTAAAGTCCTCACCATGGTCAATAACAACACCAGTTCCAATAACAACTTCCAGCTCCAATTTATTATAATATAACCAATATCTACTGAAGCTTAGAGTGCAAGCAGATTCTGAAATAGGTCTCCCTGAGCATGAAGACCTCTGCAAGGCAAAGGTTAAAGGCTAAGGGACAAAGAATGACCCACCTTTTTATAGACATTGTTTAACTTACAGAAGAGTCTCATCAATACTTAGGAGATATGTATATGTAGGGTGCCTTGTGGTTTTATTTCTTTAGCCTATTTTATTTGTTAAGTTTCTAAGCTTATGGAAGTGGTGGTTTGGGTTTTAAAATACTGTCTACATAAAACGCCTGTATCCCTGTTCCCTATCCCTCTGCTCCTGTTCACTCAAAAGGTAGAGGACTTGAAGATGGAGTGGAATGGTAAAGGAGGGGGGAGGGTGTTCTAGTTCTTGTCTGTTTCTCAACATTATTATTCATCAAGCTGAGTCTGTTTTGTCCGTGAAGGTAATCAGTAAAGGATCTCCCTGGCTTTTCCATGTTATGAGCTTTTCCATGTTATTTTCTCCTCCTGTCCTGTTGATGAGGGAAGGTGAGAGAGTCGTTGGGTAAGCATCGGGCAGCCACCCAAGGTTGTCTCACCATATGCATTTGATTCAGGAAAGTCTGCTTGAGCTTTTTCCTTGAGGAACATAAGCAAAATATAATAAAAAGTAAGCAATTATCTGCTTTTTTAGGCTATTTAAAAAATACACTTTCTTATTACGCGGCATTATTTAAGGTCTTTTTTGACACCTCTCTCATTCAATTAATTCCTAAGAAAAGAGACTTCCATTCTGCATATAATTAAGTGAAACAATATGAGAAAAGGATGTCTTCACTTGTCTTCAGTTTCTTATTCCAATTGAGCTCAACTTATCAAAAAAGTAATAACACAGTGAAAATTCATAGAAGTACTCTACTGCAACAAAGCTAAAATACAAGTCTTTCCCATCCCTCATACATTAAGTAACATGCACTACCACTGACCTGTAGGACTGAACATCCCTGCTTCACCTTAGTGACCTTTATGTTCTCCAGAGTGAAGCATATGCTTCTGCCGAGCAGAGTGGTGTGAACTCATTGAGACCCAGCAAAAGGGTTGTAGGAGGTGAAAGGAGGAAGGTTTCTGTGACTGTGCTAGAAGTCTGCGTGAACTGTTTGATCATCAAGGAGAAAAATGTAGAGATGGGTACCTTAAGAGATGCCAGGTGCTCAGTCAGGCAGTCTGAATCTAGCCAAATACATATCCTGTCTGGATGAGATACCTTAGTGGCTAGTGTAGCTATGGAATGGTAAGGGAAGTTGAGATGGACACTCATCTGTGTTCACATTACTGTCATAGAAGATAACTTTGGTCAGTGTCATTTGACAAATGCAAAGAATGAATTATGAGATGTCCAGATACTATGGAACATTTCAGTTATAACTCCAACAGGAGTTATAACCTATAGTTTTTACTCATCCTTTGTAAAATTGGAAAAGGTTTGAGAAGCGGAAATTATAAATTACATTAGAAATGTAGAGTTTCTAGAATGTTCTACTTTGTGTTTATTTTACCATTCAATATAGAATGATATAGGTTGTAAGTCAATAGGACATAAACCCACTTTAAACTCTTTGATTGATAGGAACATGTTTAAGTGTGTACTTAAGAAATTAAGCCTATGCTTTAAAGATTAGTCCTTCCCTGCTGGATTACTACTCTGTTGGGACTTTGTGGCAATAGTAGCATCATAGATCCTTGACAGTGATATACATAGTTAATTAATGTCTAAGAGGAGCAGGTAAGATTTTCAAGCTCATCATAATAAAGCACTTTCCTTAATTATTTACATCCAAAATGAAAACACGTTTTATTATATGAACTCTCTGGGGTGTCATTTGTAAAGGAGATGGACCAGTCTATCAGGTTAGCATTAAGATCAGTTCTCCATGACAATACTCTTTTGAGCCACATTTCAGCTTACTAATGATCTCGAAGGAAGCAGAACTAGGTCAGTGACACAAGAAGACTTGTGTTCTCCTATCTATGTCTTATCTATAGTCTTTTTCAGGAGTAAACCCCTGGGCCGTCAAGCTCAGGCAGCATGTACATTAATTTTATTGGAGCTTAGGTTTCACACTGTGCAGCTAGAAATCATTGCCTGATATAGAAAAGTTCCATCAGAAAGAGGGAGATTTTGCCTTTGAAGATTGCCTCCTTCTTAGGAAGGGCAGTTGGCTTGGATGGTTTTTTGGAGAAGGAAATTTAGGGATAAGTGTTAAGAGAGTCCAGGACCATAGTTATTGAATGAAGTTCAGCTGGACACTACAGTAGTACAGACATAAACAACAGCTAATAAATAAATAGCAAATACTACCTGAACTTAAAAATCATGGTCAGATATCTCTCACAAGTCTATATTCTAATACCACAGGTTATTTGATTTTGGTGCAAGAATTAGGAGATAGAGCTCTCGAGGCTGAACAATGTCAAAAGGTCGGAGTAGTTCATTGCATTGTTCTTACAGAACATAAAATCTATGAGAGTATGAGCTTTGGAGTTGAACTCTGCATACCAAAATATTTGTTCTGCTGCATGAAAAAAAGCCTCCTTTATGTAGGACATACCAGAATAAAGTACATCAGCCTGATTTCTGTAATATTAACTATCAGATCCATTGTAAGAAAACTACCTTTTATATATCTGGCTGTACACATACTTGATAAATTGCCAGGTTTTGCAAAAACCTTTCTAGTGTCCTTTGATACAGGCTGCTTTCTTAAAAGACCTTGTGCTACTTTATCTGTAAAGTACTGAATTTTAATGTGTATTTGATATGATTTGGGCTGAAAAAAGGTTTAACACTTCTTTATTTTAGAATTATTGTTCCTGAATTTCTAATTGCATTTTGTATTAGTTACTCTTTCTGTCATTGTTTAGTACTTGCAAGCTGCTAGCAACAGACAGTTTATACTGTGTTTGATTACACAGTTAGATAAAACATTTTAGCATAACATAGTGTAATCAGAACTACTCAAAAAATGAGCTCAGCCTTGATCTTGTAAAATCATGAGTGGTGTAACTTGCCCTTTTCAATAAGACATTCTGTAGCAAGGATGTACATGAACAGAGCTTTTGTTTTATTCTTTTGTTCTGTAAAGAGTGAGTGAGTAAACTGAAATGACAAGATCGAGCCTGTATAAAATTTTCCTGTGGGACTTTTGAGAAAAATAAAAAGAAACCTGATTCTTTTCTGGTCCAGAGCATCAAAAGTGCTAGTACGTTTCAGTGCAAAGTTAGAGATGCAGGACTGGAGACCACTAGATCAGTAGAACTGAAAAGGTCCGAGTATTCTAGATTTCCAAAATATTTTTACTTTCCCCTTATCAGAATAGTTACCATAATAGTTAAAACTCTCTGTGAAGATACATTAAGGAAAGTCATCACATCCTGGTTGTGCTTTGAGACTAGGATAGAACTACTTGGCTTTGGAATCTGTTTCTTTCTCAGTCCTTATTTATAGGTCTTTATATTTCACTGACCACAAAAGTCACCTGGGATGACAAAAAAAAAAGATAATTAGCAATGGTAAATACTTGATTATTTTAAAGAGGTAGCAAAAGGGCTGAACAAGCCTTACCCATAGTAGTAAATCACCATGTGGTTGCAGTACTTACGAGGAAATAACAAAGTCTGAGTCTCCCACTTCCTAAATCAAGACCCTCATCATGGGTTTTTTGGGTTTTCACTTGTGCATAGCAAATTTCTAAACCTTGCAAAATGGATCACGCTCCTGAAGAACCGAAAAAGCTTTCTAAGCTTGAAAATGTACACAGAAACAAGTGACAGTTCCAACACAGCTCCAAGGATCTAGTTAGTAGGGAAAAGAAGTCACGCAGTACTGGACCTGAATCCCTGAAGCTACCATCACACAGGTCCTGACAAAATTCAAAGTCATGTTGCCTTTCATTATCAATAATTTTTGCACTGATAGTCTGAAGCAGCATCAAAAAGTTTATTTTGGCTATGCATTTTTCAAGTCAGATTTTTTAATGTAATTTCAATATTTCCCGATTCAGAGTAGATTAAAAAAATATTAGAAGATCAGAGTTTTTCAACAGTTTCTTTTCAAATTTTTGCTCTTGGTCTCTGGAAATAAAACTAAATGCAGCATGGTTATCTGAATCTTTAAAAACTTCATCTTCATTTTGAATTTCCAACACAATTTCAACCTAACAATGTTTATTTGATCCTTTTACAAGTTGTTCGTCTTTTTTCCCACAATTTGCGGACTACTGTGTCAGGCAGGGCTACTTGCCTACTAGTTATTACTTACACCAAGTAAAACCCTACTGAGATAGAACCTGTTTACTTTTTCCTTCTCCTTAATGTGGAAGATTACAACATGGAAGAAAAATATGACTGTTTTGAAAGGTACATCTTAAAGCAACTCTTATATGTGATGGTAGTTAGTATTCCTGTTACTGAAGGTCAGAAAATCACGAAAAAAATAGACAATTCTCAATCTTGTCCCATAATGCAAATGTTACATAAAATATATATTGATTGAACATTAACTGATCTATGTTTTACTGACTAGAAATATGAAATCAGGCAGTGGGAAGTCTTACATGAAGTTGCATTCATGAGTTCCACCAAACTAGGTCCTTGCAGTAGGCATTTCTCATAATTTTATAAGCAGAAATTACACAGAACAGTACATCTTACATACGAGTGTTAATGACCTTTTCAATCTCTCCCTAACCTAGAGCTATATATACTGACTAACGTGAGAAGCTGCTACCTTTTTCTCTAGAGTTACACTGGCATAACTATGCCAGCAGTGCCTCAGAGCACAGTCAGTGTACAGTAACAGAATGAATTTCTTCCTCAGTAATTTTACTGTTTCTCTGTAAAATATGCTATAAGCTGTCAAACCTTCTTCTGCTAGGAAAGCTATATTCATGTAAGCAGAATAATTTCAGCTGTGGTGTGGCTTTTTCACATTATATGTTGGCAAAACTAGATGGCAAAACCTGTGGATCAAGCTTAGGTATCAGCCTTTGCTCTTTTGGTCCATTTCCATCAGTCTGACGTCTTCCTGGCATTCAACTCTGTTTAGCAAATCTCAGTACAAGGAGTCTGATTTAAAGTCAACAGAGAAGAACAGGAAAAAATGATCCGTAGGCATGATTAGGCTTTAAGATAACAGATTGCTATAAATTTCCTAATTTGTATCTCCAGCAAAGTAATTTATCGTCTTCCTATAAACTCAGACATGTGTATTGATATTTCCAGATATGCTCCCTAAATAATCTATAATCAAAACAATATTCCCTAAAACTTTAGTTCCTAAACTAGTACAGGCTGTGATTCATGTTAAAAAAAGGTAAAAAGTAAAAGACGATGGAGGATCGTATCTTAGGTACATCATGTTTTAGAGACATGGTTTAGTGGTGGCCATGGCAGTGTAGGTTAGTTGTTGTACTCAATGATCTTAAAGGTCTTTTCCACGCAAAAAAAACCCAATTAAATGATTCTGTATCTTTTAATTTCTTGCAGCTTCTTAGAGACTGATATTAGTACTATGTGATTTTCTGGGTTTATTGCAATGTTCTAGCTATAGTATGTTGACATTGTTGTTGATGTATCCACATTTCCAAGCAGCTAACTTTCTGGCATAACACTCACTCACTGCATCAAGCGTGAGAAGTTTGTGCAGTTCCAACTTTAAGTGTCACTCAACTATCTTGTGTTTTATCTTTGATACATTATTGGAGCTCTCTCATTTGATGGTGTTAAGCCGTTTCTCCAGGCATAGGATGCCTTTTTTCTAGACTTGTTCCTTTGAGATCTGGGCAGCAAATTTGGGTTTAATCCACTTCCATCTTCATTACAGTTTTACAGGAAGCAGCTGTTGCCCCTTCTTTAACTGTTTGCAGCCTGAGGGATGCACCGTATGACATCCGTCCTTGGTTCTAAATAAACACCTGTGCAATGTGCTTTCTCAGGGCAAGAGTAGAGCAAAGGGACTCTCACTTCCTTTTGCACAACTGTATTTTCATGTATTGACTAGAAAACTTTTTTTATTCCCTGTAGTTAGCAACTTTTCATCTTTTGAATAGAGGGCTAAATTCACTTCTAGTACCATATGAAAATATATTGCAGCTTCATTGTCTGTGTTATCAGACGTTATCATCAACACTGGAAAATGAAAATCTGTTAGCTCTCAAATCTCATTTCAGCTTAATACATAAAATTTGAGCAAGTTTTGGTTAAGAGAACAGGGTAGTCTACAGACACATCTCATTAGGCTTGACTTAACTATCTTATTATTAGAAGTAGGCTCAGAAAAAATAAGTGTAAAAAGGCAACATTTTGCAGAACAATAGGATTAAGCATGACAGTGAACATGTCAGCCCTAAATACAAAAATGTCAGAAAGTGAAAGAGAATTCCTTAGCATGATAGGGGCAAAAAAAGACAGTAACAATACAGAAACTTGTTATTACATTTTTAGTTCCTGGGCTTACGTGAGGGCACTTTATGACAGATTGATGTGTCATAGTAATGGAATTAAGAGTGAAGGCCAGAGCACAATATTCCCCTAAAAAATAAAAAAAAGAAACAAAAAAGAAAGTAAATGTCTAGAATAATAGTACTTGTCAAAGATCATTCTGAATAGGTGAAGATAATTCTAAATAGGTGTGATACATATTACCACTTGAGAAGTTGAACAGTGAGTTTACACTTATTTTTAAAGGCTGCCTCCATTTTTTAAGACGCATAACTTCATAAAATGCAAAAAATATACAATATTTTAAAGTGAAGGAAAAAGAGAATTTCAGTTTACTAAATGTCTTAGTGAAAAAAAAACAGTAAATAATTTAGCTAACTCTATGCTCTCTTATCTAAAATGTCTTTTAGTGCTCTTGTTGGGAAAATGATTGTTTATAAGATACTGATATTAGATATTGGAGATGAAACTGACCAAAATTATTAATCAGAAGTGTAACTTTTTTTATCCCTGTATTTTCAATTTTTACATGCTTAAAAAATGGAAGTGATACATTCACATTTTTTCTTAGAACTTGTCTTTGAACAAACATTTATTATTAAATACAACAGTTTGCTTAGATAATGCTCATTTAAATCTTCAAAACTTGTTTTTGGCAAATACTTCTATGAGCTATCCTGATCAGTTCTTCACTTTGTATATCAAAAGCAAAACTCTTTAAAACACTGCCAGTATGTGCTATTTATAAGGTTGCAGGGGAAGAGCATTTGTATAACTATCTAGAGGTTTCCTTGACATTGTGCCTCTTGTTTACAAAGGTTGTCATACAGTCAGTGAACTGCAGCAATACCAAATGGTTTAAATGACAAGTTGCATACAATAAAAGTAGTCGGGGATAAAGGTGAGGCAAACAATTGTGGACTGCTTGAAACAGATGTATTAAGCCATAGCATAGATTAGACCCTGATCATGCAAAAGTGTAGATCCATTGCTCGATTTTCATGACGAGGCTCAGGTATTTTCATAGCCTGACTAGTGTCAGAGATCTATAGAAATAGCTACGAGCACACATTTATTCCTGCTTAACCTCTGAGTCCTTTCATGCACACTGCTTGTTTTTCAGAAGCTAATAGAAATCCTCTCTGATTTCTGAGCAGAGGTTACCCTCCTTCTGAAAGCTGATCAAGTGCATATTAGACCATCTAAACAACAACAAAGAAAAAAAAATCCATCACACACAAGTTTACAATAGTGAAAACCCAAACTACCGGTCCCTGTTTAAAGAAAACCAAACCAAACCAAAAGATCTGTAAAAGAACTAAAGGGATTATTTTAGTCTACATACTACTCTAATTGAATGGACAAAACTTCCTGCCTAAACAATTTTTGCTACATTGGATGGTTGTCAGTGAACCTCAAGACACACTCTTCTGCAGGTGTCATTTGGTTTGGAATAAATATTTGAACACTGAAGATATTTTCACATCTGCTTAGAAATCTAAGCTAAGTCCTATTCAAGCAAAAGAGCATATGATCTTCTTGCTGCACTTTGTGACTGGGACTCATCTCTCTAAGCCATTGATCTCTTCTGCCCTGGACTGTGAGCAGCCAGTTGCACTGCTGAGATTAACATATCGTACTGTACCACAATACAGAAGGCTATTCATCACCTCTTTCCAACAGTACAACTCTAAGGCAGTCATCTGTCATAGTTCAAGGAGAAGTAGATCCATAGGTAGAAAACAATAAATTCAGCAGATTTTTGAAACTTGAAGGTGCCATTCTGGGTCTGTTAGATTAAAATTCTATTTTTTGATGAGGATAATTACATGTCTTGTTCTGAAGTCACATTTTAAGACTACCACATAATCCTTCATGCCTGAACATATTCCAGAATAGTTATTTCATTTTATTCAACAAAGGTACATTCTTTAAAACTATTTTCAAAATACAGGCTACATGTTTCATAACAGGATCAGATACATGTTTTCAAGACAGAGATTTACTTTGCTTGATATCTGTAGCTTTAAAGGATAAATCAGATGTTATGTATCCTACTATTTTTTTTTTTGCAAAGGATTAAAAAAATATTTTTTAAATGAAAGTTCATCCTCTTATATGAAGTGGATTTATAACATGTCAAGAAAATCAGTAGAAACACATTAAAAATCCTTAGTTTTTGTTACTGGGTTTTGTTTTCTTGTTATTTTGTTTAGAGAAAACAAATACTTCCAATTATCTAGAATAAATAGCAGCTCCAATTCATGAAAAGGAATCCGTTCCAATGACCAAGATGTTTTCAATAATGTTAAAGTATTCTGAGTCCTTAGCATTTCTTTCCCTAAAGAGTATGTGGTTTGTAGATTTGAAACCTGTAAGTTCCTTTTGAAAATTGAACTCATTTAAGATAAGTTAAAAGTGAGTAAAAAAAGCAGCATGCTGTTTTGCAGCCATTCTTAAAAGGGAGGTCAAAGCGAAAAGAAAACATCTACCTGACACAACTTACAGTCTAGTTACCTGTTGAAAGTACAAGTGCATGTTGTTGAAGCGTTTCAGGCCTGAAGTCAGATTCCAGGATGAACAAGTCAAGAGTAGAGCTCAGAGCAGGTGGAGTCACACTTCTAATTTGGATTTGTGAACCTGGATGGCTGGGCTGAGCCTGTGGTCTGGAATTTTTCTGCAGTTCATTTTTCATTTGGATTGTCTGCTAGCAGAAATAGGAATGCACACAATTGACTAAATTAATTGGTATTTTCTTGTTTTCCAGTACTGTTAGTTTTAATAATCTCGTTTCTTTTCAAGACCTACCAGCAGTATGTTCATGTACTTTATATCTCTTTACATCAGTCTAAGCCTTTCAGTCAATTTACCCTACCATACGTCAGACATGTAGCTGCACTATTTATTGACTCCTAACTTCCACCCACAAACGGCCTATAAAACCTTCTCTAAACAAACTGTGTGATTTACAAGGCAATCTGAGCAAGAAGCAGCAAACGTTCTCATACATTCAAATGCCCCTGCAAGATCAAGTAAATACATTGGGTGAAATATAAGTTGTTCTGTACAATTCTAAATTGTGCCTCAAGCATTTTTTATGTACAAAAATCATCGGGTGACCTAGACTCAGATTTAAAACTATTCCTTGCCAGACAGCAAATGCTTCATGAGGGTAATCAATGTAAAAGTAATGCCCGGAAGATACCTGACTGTTAATATTACCCTTGTCTCAGGTAGGGACCAGTTCCTTCAAAAGTCATGGTTCTCCAATGGAAGTTGTTCAGGTTACTTGGAAAAACATACTCTACTTCATGTGGCATAGAATGGAAATGTTTACATAGTGCTATTTTGAACAGTGATATCAGTCCCTTTATAGTTTGAGATCAGAGCACTCACAAGTTCGCATCCAATGTGAAAATCAAAAGTATGAGTTCTGTGTTGACAACGTGGATGAGTGGAGTGAGAAGTCTACAGGATTCTCCCAAGGAAAATTTTGCACTGTGGTACTCAGCCTGATAATATTAGTTCTGTATCCTATTATGTCTTTTCCCATTGAATGAAGAAATAAGTGAGGTCCACTTCATCTTATTCAATATGAAATATGACCTGCATAATCACAACTGACAGAACATTAGGCACTTGAGTCTTGTAAGAAGATGCTCAATGTTGCTTGTGACCAAGAAATCAAAATTCTAGGAGGCTAGGAATTCTAGGAATTCACATGAACACATGTTTAAGCATCTAGTAAAGGCCTCTCGATGAAAGATGTGTATCTGTCTGTCAATAGAGCACACTTGTGAGGTTTTTCTCCCCAGATACATCTAAAAGTATTTTGATGTTTCATTTTCTGTAACATTTTCATCAACAAACTTAAAAACCCAGAATATTTAATTTTGCTCTTCTTCAGTGTACCTCAGAGGTTATAAATTCAAGTACTTTTGTTTTGACACAACCATCATGTTTTCAAGTCATCTTTTTGTTAATTGGATTCTGGAGTAAGTTTCAAAAATGTATTGTTTTTCCCAGTTCATAGTAAGAGGACGTTTTGACATGTCAGAGTTTCTTCAGGAGTTAACTCTTTATTTTACTTCTAAATTTCTGTTTGGTTATAGTATAAAGCTATAATGGAATTCCAGTTAACACAATGAAGCTTATTAGTGTTCCTAAGAATCAGGATATTAAATAAAAGTCGCTCCAGGTGTGTAAGTAATGCACTTGCTAACAGTAAATTTAGCTAGTCCTAAGAATAATTGGTTTAAAATAATGGAATGATACTGAAAAGTTGAAGATATGGTGCAGACAAAGAATAATGAAAAAGAAAAAATATGAAGGACAATAGACATATTAATGCATCATTAAAATTTTTACTATGGTGGATAAAGCATGTTAAACACCAGGCTATAAATACGTACATTTATATAGCTTCATTTTACACAAGAGACAGAAGAATATTTTCAGATTTAAATTCCTAAACAGCAGAGAGGTTTATTTTGTTTTGGTTTTTTTTTAATGTCAGGTTTAATCCTGAATTATACAATTTAGAAGTCTGTGGCAAATACAGCAAGATATATTCAATGATGCCTATTACACCCCAATGATGAAATATGCTGTAGAGACAAACACATGCTGTATTCGTTTATTATCTCCTATGAGCAGAATTTAATACTTTTTCTCTATAAGTTTCACCACTACATGACAAAATAAATTTACAGAAAGAAACCAGCTGTATACAGTATTACATGTGGATGAGAAGAGTTACAATTCCATTTACTTTCTTATTTTGGGGGTTATAAAGGGATAAAAATCAAAGGAAACCTCTTGACACTTGTATTATCGGACGATGAAGCTTTTTGAGAGAGATTACAAATGATTTATAGAGGTCAACACAAAGTAAAATTTCAAGGAGGATTTAACATTAATCAACTGTCTTAAAACTTTTTGGAAGTACAAAAACATATATGATTTTAACCAGCTATTCCCTCTTGTCGAGTCCATCGTTTACTCCCTGTTCTATATGATTGCCACTTTGAATTAAACACCTTTTCACACCATTTGCTGTGCAGATGGCAAAGTGCTCTGCGAATGACAGAGCTGAAACCCCAGGAGCTCTGAGCAGTGCACTGGAAATACATCACAATAAGCAGATACCTATTATCTACTCTTGACTTGGCTGTAATCTCCTCCTCCAAATCCTTGACTATCTGCTCTTCCCTTTGGCTTTTCTCTCAGAATACACTACCTCTGCACTTTTTTTAGAGAGCTCTGGAGAGGAGATTTCTGTCAATGTCTAGACCACCCTCCTTAAAGTTCAATAGTTCTAAAACTTACACTTCTCGCTGCCTGACAGCCAGCAGTGGGTATCATCTCTTCTGTGCTCTCAGCTTTGAACATGTTTGGCAGTAGTATGAGAGAAAGAGAGGCTTAATGCATCTGTAGAGCAGGTCCTGTGGTGCTCCCCATGCCCACGGCTATCTAGATTCTGCCAATTGCTGCTCTGGGAAGTGGATACAGAAGCAGAGACATCACACCACCTCTCTGCAATGTCTCCTGACCCTGTGGTGTTCACACCTCCTTCACACCTGCACTCATTCCTTTCTCAGCTCTCACATCTTGGTCAGGGCATATACTCCTGTCACCAGATTTTCAAGTGGTCATTTCCTAACCAAATCTTAATAATTGTGCTCTATCCATCCTTCTCATTCTCTCTGTCAACCATCTTTGACAGTTAATCATATTCTTCTCCACAAGAAATTTTCCTCCATATTACATTGCCTTCCAAGTCTGAGCCTTTTCCTGTATCTCCTCCTAGCTGTTTAGTCTCATTTGTCAGTGTCCTCTACAGGACTTTTTCCTCTTCAAATTTCTATGTGTTTTCTAGGGTTCAGTCACAACTCTTGGTTCCCTATATTTTCTTAGGCTATCTTCAATCACAAATGCAGGTTTAACTGACATTTTTACAGGCAATGCACTGCTTTAATTCCATTTTCCAAAAGTATATCTTAAATCGTCAGCTTGTCTCACTAACATAAATAACTAGCACTTCATCTTTCCTTCCTTCTCCCGTTTGCCATCCTTCACCTCTCTTCACACTTCAGTTCTTACTTTGGCATCATCGGATTTTGACAAATCTCATCATACACAGATCAAGGTTATGTTAATACTTGCAGATTTTCTGTATACTGTTTTCAACTTTAGCCTTTGAAAAAAATGGCAGCTTGCCATCTCCTTGCAACACCTTTCTCAGGTTTAAGAATAGAATAATTTTCATCCATCCTCCTTCAGAATGCTACTTAAGGAATTTCATCCTATCTTCATTAAATCAAAATACATTGCTTCTTTTCATTCCTAGGCCTCTCCAAGTACCTCTCTATTCTTCTATTTAAAAGAAAAACAATTACCTCCTGTTTCTAGAGTTATTTTTATTGGAATGGTTTATAAAAATCTGGCTTTATCATCCTTTCAATTCATCTTAAAAATCTTCCTTCTTAGAGTCACCTTTGATGAACTAAGGGGCTTATGAGAAAGATGGGGACAGACTTTTTTAGTAGGGCCTGTTGTAACGGTAAGGGGTAATGCTGTCAAAGTAAAAGAGCTTAGATTTAGGCACCTTCCAAAACACTCTTGTTTGTAAAGACTTACAGTTAATACTGCATTATATCTTCATCTTTTTTTGACACAAGTGGTGTGTGATGTGAGCACATCGTACAGCACTCCCCCCCCTTCAATATAAATATAGATTCCATAAAAAGAGATCATTGAAAATCAATTTAAAATGTGGAATTTTGTTTGGTTTTCAGATGTAGGAGAAAATGATTGATTTCAAGTTGAAAAAAAGATAAGTGCAACTGAGGTTTGTACTAAACACTAATATCTGTGTTAGTCTGGAAAAGAAATTTAAAACTGCAACCACGTTAATTAGCAATGACTTTATTTACGGCTATTGCAGCAGTGACTTGGTGAAGTACCGGGGATGTTACTTTTTACCTCAGTGAGACAGATTTCTTCCTCCTTTTTATGCCATCATGTATCCCAGTGATGAAGAGAGAACTGCATGAAACCATGCAAATGGTATCTGCTTTCTTCGTAGTAGTGTCTGTGTTCTTTTCTGCTGTATTCTGTCAACAGGATTGTTTTCCTAAAAAAACCAAAAATATGAGCAGATTCAACGCGAGGTCTTATGCTTAATGAAAGTTTCCATCTTCTTTTCAGGAAGTATTGCCTCCTGGTGCCTCACATTGTCTAAGGATATAATTATCAGAATTAGTTTTGTTGGTTTTAAAGAAACTATCAGCAGGGAAATACGGTATCTGATTCGTTTCAAGCATCTCTTGTCACCTTTGTGCAAGTTTAGAAACTAATCTGAAGTACTATGCGCCGTTACTTGATATCCTAAAGGGAAGGAAACCCTCTTTTCAGGGCAGCTTGCATCTACCCAATTGCACACTGTGCATGACTAGTTCCTATTGCATACTTGTTTCCAAGACCAGCACATAGGTGGTTTCAGATACGATCTACCAGCCAGTTACAGCTGAGACCCAAGGCCAGGCAACTTTGTCCTGAAACAGGACAAGTGCCACTGAGCATGGCTTCATCCACAAAGAAAATCTAACAGGAGAGCAGCAGGCTACAGCACCCACATCACCCACTGACTGGCACATCATGCCATGAGAGACAGCAGTTCTCTCCCTCTGATTGTCAAACAGGTAAGCCTCCTCATGAGACTCTCTTGGATTCCACAACTGGAGTATCACAGGTCAAGTAATTTATGCAGTGTGCATATAGAATGATACACTGGTCTTAAACTACTTATTTTAGAACATCAGCAATAATCTGAAAAAATAGTGCAAGTTTTCATGTGAGATGTGCCATTATTTTTACTGAAATAAAGCCATTTTTATGTCAATGAAGAGAAATTGAATGATTTATCTGTGCCGAGATGTCTAGTATAGCATGAAATTAATTATTTCCTGGAAGCATTTATTCTCTTTACTGACTATAGAAAAGGAGCCTGGGATGGTTCCAACATAGAAGTCCAGACAACAAATGTTATACTTGGATAAATGAATCTCAGATCTGCATGGCAATCAACTTCATGTGTTTAGCTACAGCTCACCTGAGACAAGCCCCTTAAATTAAACACAGTTCAAAACCTGGTTTAGCAGTGCTTTACTTCACGTCATTCAGCTCACATTTCTGTGTCTGTAAGAAGGTAAAATAAAAAGAAATGTTCTTTGATCAGCTCAGGGCTTTTGGATATATCAAAAGGATCTGTGCATTGTAACTGGACTCAGCCAAATCTCTTCTGTAGACTCTGCACTAGACAGGAATTAGTGTTCAGACATGTCCAGCTCTGGAGTGGGAGGTCCTCAGCATTTGTAGTTAGATATGCAGAAAACCCACCTCTTTCTTCTCTTTGAGATGAGCCAGGGAAAGAATATAAATATCATAGATCCTACTATGTAGGACCTAGGTATTTATCTGGAGAGTAGAAGGATCTTACCATTAATTTGATCATGAATGGCAGTAAGTTTTATTAGCCAGTGATTCAGTGCTTAACAGCAGGAACTCAAGAGCAGAACCCCCATCTGTCAGTAACTTGTATTACTGGGATGAAGCAGATGGAAAAGCTAATGGAATTGAAATTAAATTTCTCAGCCTAGGTTTACACCTGACTACATCACCTTTTACTACTGTACAGTTGGCTGTGGAGGAAGGAAAAGCTTGATATTCTGTAGTTGTAAAACACCTAAATACAAGGAATGAGAAGGGATAGTACTTCATTCCTCAGGCCACAGGAGAGGAGCTGCACACCTGAGAAGATGCCTGACATTGATGAGTTCCCAGCCTTTATTGAAGCATGAGCCTTTTTTTTTTCTTCCTCTGAGCGTGTCTACACTGAAACAGAAAATTATGTTTCTACCTCAGATAAGCCAGGCTCAGCTGCAGAATGGATAGGCACTCTCACCCATTCCTACAGTCTCAGCCATATCATTTTAAAATGATTGATTTTTCATCAGAGCTCCAAATTAAATTTGATTGCAGGCAACTTTAAAATAAAATAGATTTCTTTTTAAAGGGAATGAAGTTATATAAAACAAAAACAAAGCTGCTTCCTTCCCCCAATGTAATGGCTTGTTTAATGTATTTTGCTCCGAGATGCACCTGGTGTAGGCGTTATACTTGCAACTCCCAACAATCTGAACAGGTAAAATTAAATTAATAATTCCCATTGACATGAAAACTTAAATGCTATTTGCAAAGAGTCCTTATCTTTCTAATTTTCAAAAATGTATCTAGGTGAAAAATTAATTTATGTCATAGAGATAAATTATGTAAATTTTAAGATTGTGGGATTTTTTTTTACCTTGCAGTAGGAATTAGATGTTGCTTTGTAGAGATTGAACTCAGCATTAATTTCAAGTAGTTAGTAATTTGTAATATTGTACTTGTAGTACAATCAGATCTTCAACATTATTAGCACCATACAAAACTTAAGCAGAACAGCATAATGTAATTTTCAATTTACACTGAATTTTTTAATTCATGACACAACATGAGATTTTTTTTTTGTAGATGCGATCTAGTGTAGTCTTGACTTATCAGATATGTCACTGAATCTGGTAATTTTAAAATCTGATTTATGGAAACCAGTTAATTCAAATCTTTGGTTTGCCTTTTTTTTACTGGGTTGGGGGTTTTTGTGTTTTCGCAATCACAAGGAATTTAGTGTAAAAGTTTACACTAGTTTAAATGTAGTAGAACTACTTGGATTTTATTACTCCTCTCTTTCAAATGAAAAATTACCATTTCTTCTTTAACATCTCTTTCTGATAGGGTGGAAAAAAACATCATTGTGGAAAAAAACTGCAGCACTTTCTTCCTTTTTAGGTTTCTGGTGGCTAATTCTTTCTTCCAACATTGTCTTATTCATCTGTGTAATTTTGTTATTTCAGTAATTAGTAGAAGAGCCTTCGAAATCAAAGACTATTCTCCATAAAAAAAAAAAAAAAAAGATGGTTTTGGTCGTATGTTTCATCATGGAAAAAGATCCACTTTCATTTCAGCAACTTCGCTGCTTGAAAGTTAGATTTCTTGCCTGAGTTACTGAGATTCCCTCACTAATGAAGTCTCAAGATGCCTATCTTCAGCCTAGAAGAAGCTTAGAAAACTGAAATAGTGTAGCCTCCTCATTTTGGAATGGCTAAAGTTAGGGGATAAGAATCCCATAGTAGTATTATAACTTGGAGTGTAGTTTTCTTCTAGTGAAACATCCAAATACACTCTGGACACTACAGAATAAGAGTTCTGCAGTATGGTGGATTTAATTAGACATGTGATTTCTTAAACTTCGTAACAAATATACAAAGGAAAGTATATGCAAAATGAGCAAAATTTCTTTCCATATTAATGTCCTGCCCTCCTACTTTCCTCATGGGTATTTTTTGTGTTTCTGAACGAATCACAAACTAAATTTTACAAAAATTATAGAGAATTTTATTCTGATGAGACATTCAAATGTGTTTTAGGCTGTATTTTAAGGCTGCAAAGATTAGTTTAATATGTATGTTTGTTTGTTTTAATTATCTGCTATAATACATAGCAGAAAAAGAAGATTTAAAATTTTGCCAGAGCAACCATACCTTAGAATTTCTAACCATGTTGAACATCGCAGGGGAACCTGTTCAGAAGGATGTCTATGATTCTCCTCCTATCATGAGGAAGTTTCTGATAGCATTTACCTTAACTGAAGCTGAATCGCCTTAGTGTTCCAGGACTAATTTTGTCTTGCCTGTATTACTTCCTACTTAACTGCTTTAAAAGTTGTGTCCCCATCTCTCCTGATAATGTTTCTCTTGAGCCTGTATGTAAGTTTGGATTGAGCTGTTGGTGTGTAACCACCTTTTCATAATTTATCTCCCTCACCATTTTTTTGATCAGTGCACTCCCTCTGATGCTACAGAAGGAAAGACAGGTATTTTTTTTTCCCCTCACAGTCTTTCTGTCCTTACCTCTGTTTTCTGTGTAGAAAAGGTAGGCTCCCTAGAGAGGCCTCTCTCAAGCATCAGGACAACTCTGTTGTCCCCTAGGAGTAGAGAAGGATCTCAACAATGCAACTTGATCAAGTATTAGAACCATGAGTTTTATGCTTTAGGTAAAGTCAAAGACTACAGCAGACTGAACTTAGTACCACCTTAGGGCAAAAAAACAAACCAAGAACACAAAAAAATTCCCTGCAAATGCAGAGATGTACATGAGAGTAAACATCAGATTTACTGGTTTACTGTTCCTGATCTGACTTAAAGGAAGGCATCTGAATTTTCACAGTACTAGTATGCCAAGAACTACCTTATTAAAAAGGAGAGTCATCATCATACTGTTAACAATACAAGAAAGCATTTTATTTTTTCATGATCCGGTGTTATTTAACTATGTACCTCTATTTGATATTTTTATTAGCCATAGGACTAAAGGTTTGTTTGCCATGCATCTTCCCTGGAGTCTGTGGTTAGCTTGAGGTTGTCTGCCTATCCAGATGATCAATGTGAAGTGTCTGTCTGACAGTACACATTTTTAATCTTTGCTGCACATATAGGTTAGAAAGTTCTCTTGAAACATTGGCTGAGTTTCTTATGCAATCTTGTGATCACAAAACACAAGTGAGACTCCAGGATCAGGCCTTTGTTGTAATCTTAACTTCAGCTGGAGGGTGGAAAATTACATTGCTACAAGAGAGAATTACTATTTCTACTACTGTGCTCCTATGAAACTATCTCATTTGAAGTAACACATGTTGTTTTGGTTGAGGTTGCTGAGTTATTTCTCCTACTCTTCAGATTAAATTTTTAAATCACTATCTTTTGTTTTGTGTGCACTTCTGTCATGTTATCAATATCTACTGAGAGAGAGAATGCGCAGCAACATGTCTTGTGTAGTAACAAAGAAAGTTCTAAATGGTGTAGTGCAGTAACTGAGTGGAGGATAACAGAGCTAACCCAAATCCTTTTAACAATAATATAATTTATGCTATGCAAAAATACCAGCACGAAGCACACAGGCATAATACCTGAGCGTCTATCACAGCAGCTTTATTAATGAAATATATATTGATTCTATATATTGTCACTTAATGCTTTAAACTTTTTTCTACAAGGAGTCATTTGTTGACTGGAAATGTATGGTTCATACCTCACTGCTCTTGTATGCAGATAAGCATCTACTACAAAGGTGAATTGCAACCAATAAATCATCTCAGCATATTAACAAGATACAAATTACCTTGTCCTGCTTTTCCCCCCAGCACGCAAATAGAACTCCGTTACCAAGAACGAATTCAATCATTATTTGATGTTGTCATTATCTTGTACCAAATCTGGAGTTACTGTATCACTGAAGCTCTCCAATGAGTGATGTAAAAGGAAGTTGTGTCCTCTGTTTATTCCCAGAGGTCTAATTGCCATCTTATAAGAGAACTTATGGCAAGATATGGTTCCAAAGGACTTGTTAACAGAAGATAACGTGATTTATGCTCAGTATCTATCATACTGACAGACTTTGGACAGACCACAGAGTAAAGGAAAACAGAATATTTTAACCAGATAAGAATATTTATACTTTCTTTTAAGACAGATACTATGTACAACTCTCTACCACATCTTATCATGGAAACAGAATAACAAAGAGTCATAGCTACTCCAGAGACATCTCAGAAAGACTTTTGTCACATAAAATACTTCTTGTGCTAGGACTAAGGGAAACACAGATAGCAAAATAGACCTTGGGTTCTTTTTACTTGACAAAAATACAGAAGCATCCATTAGCTCTCCATACACTGTGTCATCTGATGTCTCACATCTTTTAGCTGTGCTGTCTCTCTCTTGCCTACCAGGAAACTACACGGACCTAAAGCTGCTTTAATTCATAAACAGAGGCCTTGAAGGCAAATAAAATTCAACCAACAATGTCTCCCTTGGTTGCTCTCTCACTGTCTGTGTAACAGGACTTTTTGTACCCGGTTATATTGTGATATTGAGCTTAGAAATAGTTTCTTGAATGCACAGTCTGATACTGCTATGAGTCCTGAACTAAACATATGTTTCTTTTAACTACTGCTGTTCAGTGGGAAGGAGGGCATCATACATTTAACAACTGTCTAAAAATCAGATCAAGCCAACTTGGTTGCCTCAGTACACACGCACAAAAAACTGATAATGATCCACTTAGAGGAGGAGAACACACATGAAAAGTAAAAAAGACTGTAATGGTCTTACATGGAGGTAACAGTGCTATGCAGTGTATAGCCCTGAACACACTTCCCGGGAACACTGTAAGTCCTCGGGCTTGATCCTTATAGTTGGATGAGGTTTTTTTCAGCTGTAGATAATTTTATATCGTATCCTTACATTGTTTGGTTGGTTTTGTATTCAGTAAAGCTGCCATTGTTTTGGGAATAAATGCATGATGGTTAGGAAAAAAAACCCCAAAACACAAGCCTTTTGGGGATGGACTGTTTCATAAGTCAGTAAGAGCCAGCCTGCCTTCCTTCCTTCCTTCCCTCCCTCCCTCCCTCCCATTACAAGGTACTTAAATTGTATTTACTTCTCTTAAAATTTTATTCTTTGTTTTGCAAAATTCAGAATAGAATTAAGTCTTTCCCTGTATAGTTTCTAACTACATACCAGGGACAAGTCTGCCCATAGCTATGGGAAAGCAGAGGAGAGGAGTACAATGCAAAATGATGGAAAGCATTAATTTACCTCTCATCAGGTTTTGAAAGCAGAGATGCTAGATGCTACTGCTAACTAAACTTGGCTTTTGTGTCTATCCATTAGCTTCTTGTAGATGTAACTCACGACCTATTTTAGTAGCAAATTGAGGTTAAAGGCCTTCTTTTTGTTCCCATTCCCCCTTCCATAAAGTTAAACCAATCTCTTCTTGCTACAGCCTTGCTATTGGAGTTCCTCTTGCTATTGGAGTATGCTATTCATCTCTTTGAAGCCTAGCTCTAGGCAACAGCTGATGTTGAGGAAGCAAGGTGGTAGAGAAGCATCTGTTATTTCAGTCTGCTGTCCTGATAAACAGACACATGGCTGCTTTACTTATCTAAAAGGGCACCTGGGTTACTTGAAACATATATCTTTTTTTTTCTTCTTCTCTGATGAGGATTCAATCATCCAGGAAATTTTGTCAAGGAACTGACATCCAAATACAGAAAGCTGCTAACAGAAGCTGGGAGGCAGCCAACTGGTTGACACCCAGCTATGACAAAAAGTGAAAGCAACGTGCAATTCAAATTTCAGAAAAGGGCAGAGAAATTTGTTCCATCAGTGCTGGTTGTCCTTCAAGGAGAACTTGTCATGAATGTTCTTCATCTTCTTGTCGTGCACAGTCTCCATATTGAACTTCATTACAGCTAGAAAGTTGAAGTTTATAATAGTTTTCAGACACATCAGTCTCTTAAAAAACCGCTTCAGGCCACTAAATATTCATGCAACTAAAGAACTGAATGATTAATGGAAATGCTTAAGAGTAAGAAAAAAACCCTCATTTGTGATATCCTCTATTATTACCACTGGAAAAATGAACTGTGGCAAGATCCAAAGCCAAGCAGAATTAAATTTTCAAATGAGGTTGAGGAAACTGGACATGACTTGGTTACCTATCTATTCAGAGTTAAAAATATATACCTAGGAACATTTTTACAATCTTTTCAGCACTGAAACTAAATTTTACTGTTTCATTCTGTTGTATTAATAAAATGGCAATATCATTGACATAAGGCAAGATGGCAAGTGGTAGAACTTGCTAAGTGTAATGGTCTTGTTAAGAAGGAATTTACCTCAAGTACTGAGGTGTTTTAAACTGTATGTTGACTGTTGAGCCTTGTGGAACTGTGACTTCTGAAGTGTACAGTTTGGCCAGTTTGGCCATTTTACCGAGTCCTGAGCCACTGGGTTTATACTCAACCTGTGGAACCTCAGTGCATGGCCTGTCTGACTCCATATCAAGGCAAGGTCTGCATGTGCCCCAAATGCCCGAGTTCACATCAAAAGGCAGCCTACAGGCACAGGCTAGTAGGAAGCTGGGCTTGCTCTGGACATGTCTATAAACCTCCATCAACCTATCAGTGTACTCATATAATGTACAAATTAGATACAATATAAAATTCTTCTACCTTTACCTTATTAAGAAACATTACACTTGACAGATAGGAAAGCTGTTCACAAAGCAAGGAAGTTGCATTCTACAGAGCAGGCTACTCCTCTTCTTTGTAATTTGAGATTAGGAAGAGCAAGTTAGAGAAGACTGAGCCAAAGAATACATTATAGCCCTTCCTAGTTTCTCTTGAGTCATGCATAATGCTCATATGCTACTTCTAATTCCTCAAAATACTGTATTTGCAAATGAGACTACTAGACTACTGGAATTTGGGAATGGCTCATGGCCACTCTTCTCTGGTTTCTTGAAACTGGAGAAGCATAATCCCTGAGTGTATTTTCCACCCCACCAGCACAGATTACTTGTCCAAACATAACAGTCACAGTCAATGTAGTCGCATGAAACTGATTCAGCTGGTTGTATTTTCACCTGTTTATTCCAAAGTGTACAAAAGTACAAACACAGTGAGACACAGCATACTTGGGGTTGCAACCAAATAGTGTGAGATTGTAAGCAAAAAAGTAATTAAGATAGAAAAATGAGAGCTCTTTTTCATTGTTGTGAGGGGTTTATTTTGTTAAGGGACAGATTTAGATTTGTCTCAACATTTATGAAATAATTAGAGTTGAGTACAATATTTTCTGAACCAAAATAGTGCAATCACTACAGATACTCTTAACAGTTCTGCTATCACAGTAGTCAAATATGAACAAGCTATTCCACTAGAAATGTTTTATACCCATTCATTTTTATCCACCACAGAGCTTGTGACTTTTTTTAACTATACCAAAATCAAGCTGATGTAGTTAAAGAGGACGTGAAATTATAACTCACAAACTTCAGTTCGCCCAGGAATACTCACCTGTGCTGTTTTCTCATTCATCAGATAGGATTAACACTGTTTATTTACCTCATGGCCATGCAAGAAAGACTAATTGTTGTTTGTAGCTTTTCAATCTTGCTAATGAAAAGTGCTACACAGATACTAACCATGACAAAAGAAGCTGTAATGACCTACTGAAAGAGGTACTGCTTAACTATGTGATGCTTTCCACTGAAACTGTTCACAGACATAAATGTTTTCCTGAAACCTATAAAGTAATACTTTTCAGAGTTTAGGGAATTTTTAGATCCTAGTGAAACCAACTACAATGCTACTCAGTGTGCAGTGGATACACAAAAGGTATTTAAAACCATTAATTGTGTCTCTTCCAGGGTGCGGCATTAATTTTTTTAAAAGACAATTTGCATTCTCTTGCCCTTTCTCTAAGGAACTCCAAAGTCTGCTCTGTGTTCTACATCTGTAACTGCACATTGGGTAAGACTTTGTCTTCCCACTGAGGAGCAGTAAGTGCTTAACCTACGACTTATAGCAATTATTATTCAAAACTCAAATGTCACTACTGAGAAATCTGGTCCTCTATGTCAGTATACAACCTTGGGCAAATTTTTATGTTCTATCACTCTGCAGTGGACATACATCTATTTTCCCTTTATCGGGATCTGCCTGCCACGTGTATGTTTTCAAGTATTTTTACATGACTTAGAAGCAAAGATGCTGTTGATACACCATAGGTTTTACCCAGCAGTGCCACCAAAATAATTTAGAAATTACACTCTATAACACTGTAAATCATTAGTTTCATTTTCCCAGAAATTTTATCAACAGGCCTAAGAATAAATATAGTGTATGCTCCAGATCTGGCCTTGATCTGTATGAACAGCCCTCATGCTCATGATGAAGTATAAAGGATACAGATAGAAAATTGTCACAATAGTGACCTATGACAGAAGAAAAGCAAAGGGCTTATGATTGTATTTCTTTCTTAATTTTCTTCTTATTTTTGAAAAGTGAAAGGAAAGCGAGGGTGATAGGATGTGCATCTTCCCACAAAACTACAGGGGTAACTCACCGAATTAACTGTTACATAAAGGAAAAAAAATGTTGCAGAACAGTCTACAAAAGGAGCAGTTGTGTGTCATTTGACCTGGTATTGAGCAGATATGACTAATATTTAGATTGGTAGTTCATTGCTAATTATTTAAAATGTACTTGTTTGAGAAGAATCTATTGCTACTTGGATACTTCTCTATTTGAAAGGAAAAAATCTTTCAATTTATTGCTATTATTTTATTGTCTCACTAACTGCATGGAAAATACTTCTCTCAACATGCTTTTAATAACCGTGCAGGACTAATTTCCTTCAAGTTTTCATTTAAAACAACTTTTATTAGTTAAGCTCTGCTGCCGTTACTTTGCCTAGGGATTTATTCACTCTTCTTAGTGTACACACAATTTCTGTTAATGCCACTTAATAAGCATTGACTGAAAAAAAGAATCATATAATTGTTTCTAATTTTCCTTTTTTCCCCCCCTGAAATTATTTCAGCAAAGTATTTGGTACTTTTACAGAGATTTCTGTTAAAACTATGTCAACATCAGAAGATTTAGATGTATGTGTTTTTTCTTTTTCTTCCTGTATTGAGTATAAAAAACCTATTAAGAATGGAAATGCACAAAAAAATCAATGAAGTTGGCTTGACCATTGCTTTCCCTGTCAACAGTTGAGGTATTAATTATGTCTGTTAGATCTGAAGATCTAATGAAACCTGTAATACTAGTAATTTTGGGGTGATCTCAAAGAGGCAGGACCAAAATTTCAGTGAAATTTGAATTCCCTTGAATTCTGAAGGATAATTCAACCAAGTGAGTACTGTATTTCAGCATGTTTCTTTGGAAGCTAACATGCGAAAAGGATGCACTTTGCTCACATGTATTACCACTCCAATGTGAAAATCTGAGTCCAACAAAAAAAGCTGCTAGAAATTGAGATTCAATTGTTGATTCCACTTCCTACTGAAAAAAATGGCTTGTGTTTGGACTCAGCTGGGCAGTAGTAAGCATTACTTGTACAAAGGACTTCCCCTACTGCTCTTCTGTGTGCACTGTTAAACATTTATAAATAAGTGCACTGAAATGTATTAAAAAATCAGATACTTTTAACAGTTTTACCTTTGTATTGCTACACAGTTTCAACTTTCTCCAAGCTTTGAATCATACATAGAATGGTAGACATGTAAATTTTATCAGAAATGGGTTTTTCCATACTATCTATATTTCTCATATAGATATAGAGAGAGATATATATATATACAAAACCTATATTTAATAACACAGACTTTATATTTCACACTGGATCCAGTAGGGGAACAAGTTAAAGATCTTGTACAAGTTAATTTTTCATGTTTGACTTAGTATTTATTTTTCCCCTTTGGGTTTCATAAAACACCACTGATATTCTGTATTTTTTTACTTACAGAACTTACTATACTCTTTTAAACAAATGGAAACAATACTGTGTTCTGACATCTATCTATCTATCTGTCTATGTATCTATATCTTACAGTACTATACTAACATATATGTGTCCACCTTAAAATATCACATATGACTGGATACATATGCACATATATTCTGGATATATCCTGAATGTTCCTCCACACGTTCTTCTACATTTTTACTGAATTTTTAATTGAGAAAGAAGTTTTCATGGGTGGAAGTGTTCTGTATTAGAACAGTCTTTTTCTCTAATATCTACTTTAGTTTAAAATACTTAAAATAGTTTTTTTTCCAGGGAGCTTTTGTGGTTTTAAAAAAATAAAAACTTTAAGTGGGAAAGAATATTGTTGTAATTTAATCTTTTTGTCACAGACAAATTAAATTGAAAATACATGACTAGTACAGTATCAAACGGCGACTGTTTATAAGTGTGTACATCAATTTCAGTTTGCAGCATATGTTACTTTACTTATTTCCAAAGGCTTGATAAATCTGTCTACATAGATTAATTGTAAAGCTCCAAAGGTTTGGTTGTGGAGCACTGTAACTGGTTGAAGGTCTGATTTATCTTAAAAATGCACCAAACTTGGTGTACTGCTGATTCTTATCACATATTTTTCTAAAACTCATCTGAGCATCAATGTACTTTTCCTTCAGAGTAGAAACTGAAAATCTGTCTCAAATTTGTAGCAGTATGCCAGAGTGGCTCAAGATGTGAGACGGTGTCATAGTATCAGTCCATTCTTGAGATGTTTTTCTCGGTTTTTCAGTAGCATTGAAAGGGATGGATAGAGATCCTTCAGAACAAGATAGAGATCCTTCCCTAACTGTGCTTATGGAAAAGTAGAAAAACCAGAAATGTTTTGGTGTGTATAAATATATTGAAATGTAAATTGCACTATACAAGCATAGTAGATGATTGTTACATTTAAAAATTACTTCTTAATACCTTTCCCATCATATTTTCTATTTTATAGTTGTTCAGTGAAGATGTTATAGATTTACTAAAATGTATTATTGTTTAACTAAAGCCTGAATGAATTTTGTGCTTTTCTGCTGTTACAGAGCAAAAGATTCCTTAAAGTACAGTCATTGTTGAAGTTTTAGTTCAAGATTGTGTAAAAATAACATGCTTCAGACAGGCAAGTGGGTAAAAAAAATTACACTACGAACTAGACCTCTACTGAGAAAAGTGAGACTACTGCCCCAATCCTAGTTGGTCCTGTCTCTCCTGAGAATAGGCTACCAACTACATGACATTTGTCTTTCCATCTGGGTAAACCAGTGGAAATAAACTAGACCAATGGATGCACAACTATATGTACAATCCATGAATTTGTCTTGAAGAGGTATTCTTGAACAGAAAAATTTGTTATGTATGCATAAACCTGGTCAGTGGTTGTGTTCATTCATATTGATCATAAGATTCTAAAAGTGTGTTTTTACTCTTTGTTTTTACCACAGTTTGGTTTTGTACAGACACACAGATTTTATTCTTGAGTAAGAATTTTAATTCCATTCTGTTTTCTCTATTTTAAGCTTTATTTTGGAAAAGAAACAATATACATAAAGGATATTTGGAAAACAAGGCACCTTTAAAGAAGGGATTTTAAGGAACAGAACAATTTCCAGTTATTCTCCAGATTGTTCTGTGGGTCTTAAAATGTTATGTTTTCAAATTAAAAGATACTTAAGGAAGATGTGAGTGAAACTGAGAATCTGGTTTGTACATCATAGTAAAAATATAGAACACATCTTTTGATGTGAATCTTTCTAAAAACAGAATGAAATTTCTCTTCATGTTTTTGAATCCATGTGTTCAAGATACTTATTCAAATGTAGTTTATTTTTACTCTGAACCCAGCAAACTTTGCTCATATTAATCTAACCACTTTCAGAAAATGTGATTATAAATATTTACACCATTCTGTTAACTATTTCTCATGTATTTCACGAGACAAATTACATGAATTTTAACATCTTCTAATTAACCGAAGTTCAGTAGTAGTCAGTTTAACCTGTTATTTTTTCTTATTTTTTTCCTCCTTGAGTGAAGCCACCTGGTAGCTCTTTCCCTTTTTTATTTTTTGTTCAACGTTATTTGTAAATTGGTGTTTGAAAGGTTTGAAAAGAAATACGATAATAAGAATAATATGAAGAATAGCATTCGGAGGATGATGAGATAATACCTGGAGTTATTCGGAATAAATCTGTGTCAGAAAAGCTATCACATTATAAACAAAAGGTGGCATAGTCAGAAATCATCAATAAGGAACAAGCAAGTGTTCATATTCTCTAGATTTCATTTATTCATGTAATAATTGTTTTCTTTGCCCTGTAGCTACTGGTTATTTATTTGAAAACCAGAGTAAGAGAAAAGACAGATGCATGTCAAAGAGATACTTTTCAAAGGATCTCTTCATCTTTGTGGATGAAGAAAATACACAAGAACACAGGCAAGTGTATTTGTAAGAACTGATCATCTGAGCCAGATGTTCAGTAACGCTTTGTGTCCAATGAAAGATCTGTTTGTTTCCTAACTTTCTGTGAAAGCAATTCCTGGCTTCATAAGTTCTACAAGGACATATTTTTCTTTTCTTTATTTTTCTTTTTTCCCCTCATACTGCTTTTTCTAATTACATTTCCAAAGTTTTGGTTTTTGAGGAAGGAAACAGAGATGAAGTAAGGAGTCCTTTTAACGTGGATTTAACTTATCTAACGAAGACAGGCGGGCAGTAAAAGAGATGTGAGTAACTAATTGGTTTTCAAAATGACATAATCAAACTTTACACTTTGCATATAAGGTTAGCACACAATCCTGAAATATAAGTATGATTGTCTAGGGCGGGGGTGCCAGAAACCTCATACAATGCTTTGTGAGACGGTATGAACAATTGTGCAGTATTGTCAGGGATTATGAGCACAGTATGTGCCCTGTACATATGTGGAGATGGACATAGCTTTTTTCAAATCCTTAAACCCTCCTGCCAATTTCTTGATATTTTTTCAACGGGCAACACGTTGGCTGCAATTTTGTGTGTGTTGACAGCTTTCTGAACACACTGGCTATACCAGCTGTAGGCTGAGAACATGGTGTAACTAAGTTGTGAGGTGATTCTAAACTAATCCCTAAATAAAGAGCTCTGCTAGAGCAAAGCATAAAGATGAAAACTACCTAACCGTGATAACTTCAAAAGTAAAAACCTCTAGCTGATTTCCTCTCTCTGTTTGAAGACCATACCTGGCCCTTGAAAAAACAAAGTAGCAATGACCCATCCAGCCCTCCAGGTTTCTGTGGCCAAAACTTTCCTTTAAAGCAAGGATAGCATTATCTCTGTGACCTCCTCCCAAAATATTTTCCCTCCTCCACAATCAAAACAGTGAGAAACAACAGAAATAAATATTTGACTTAATTTGCAGGATGCCCATGTAGTTGTAATTGCTATTCAAAGATGGGGAGATTATGTGGGCAGATGACTTCAGGGATTTAGCTATAAAAATGGCTGAAGTTAACATGCTTAAGATGGGAAAGGAAGCCACCTTCACAGAGAAGTATACTTGGAAACTTGGAGAATGTGGAAACTCCTGGTTATAGAACAGATGCTTATGTCTCGTTTCTCTTTTTCCTACTGTGTCTCTGTAATGTTCCCCAGAAAGCCATATTCCTTTCAGCTACATAGGATTTCTAACAGTGAAATGAGAGAAAACAGAGAAAGAAGAAAAAAAAATGTTTTCAAGATTCATATGAAGTATTTCATCTCTAAACCTAAATTACAGTCTTCCTTCTGCATGAATGTTTTTAAAAGAACAAAACCAAAACAAAAAAAACACCCCACCCTACCATTAAACATTTAGTTATGCCCAACTGAGCATATTAACATTTGAAACCTTTTTAAAAGCTGTTTTGCTGGCTTCATAGAAAAGTGCATGGCATGCACTGCATAGTCCTGGTCTAATCAAAAATAATTTCATTAAAAAATTGCTGCATAGGTGTTTTTTTCCACTAGACTGCACACAGCATTTTAAGTTATCTTTCACTTTTTCCCTTTGGACTTTAACACTTACAAATGGAGTTTCATGCTTCATGAAACAAAGAGTTTTAGGCTGCTTAGGCAAGCAACAGGACAGGGAGATGCCACTCTGGTGTAGAATCTGAAATTCCAAGCAAACCACATCAGACTGAGAGTCCACTTAAAATTTGTCCAGTGCTCACTCAACTGAGTACAGGAATAACAATGATTTTACTGTGACATTCTTTACAGGTATACAAGCCACTGGCTCTGTAGATTGTGAAGATTCAGCTCCTGGAGTCATTCCACTATAGAAAAGATTGGTTCTTTCACATTCTTTCCAGGTATCCTCTTATTCTTTTTCAGTTATCCTGTTAGTTTTCCAACCAATTTTGCTCTTTCTATGTTTGTCGAAACAGTACTCATCCTGGCTGCATAGTCCTACACCCAATGATTAAATGTTTAGCCCAGAGATGACTCCCTTTGAGAGAACAACAAAGAAGGCTCCTAAGAATAATATGAATGAAAAAAATATTTCTGCTCCACTGAGCAGACCATCGTAGACCTAGAGTGCAGTGAACAATGTTAACTCACTGAAAAGCAAGAGAAATCATATTATCTTGAGAGAATGAACCTCTGGTGTCCTAATATGCACATAACAGGTGTTTACACCTTTCGTATTCAATCCAGTTCACTGCCTCATTTTTCCTGGAATGAATACTGAGTAGCAACTTGATCTGCATGGTTTATTTCCTGTTAAATAAAAATGATTTAAAAAATCCTCTAAACTAATTTACATAATTGAAAACTACGACTTCCTCGAACAGCATGAGGAAGTCTTGAATTAAAACTATCCTTTAAACATGGAAAGGTGGTGTTTAGTCAGGCATAATGTGTACTAGTAAATTGCCTAATATGGCTTTACATTAGAGTGATGCTATTGGGATAGTTGAACCCTTGCACTTCTTAAGCTTGTGAGGGACCACCCTGGAGCAAAGCTAACAGGATAAATCAGAAATTACTTCAAGATGAGGAGTAATTACATTCACAGTACTGGATAATGTAAGAGAAATAACTGAGCAATTATACAGCCAGAGTAAAAATAATTGCTCACACAGTTACAGAGCATAGCGAAGAATTCACCTGAAGATACACAAAACCTATTAAGATCAAACAGAAGATTTAGATGTGTGTTTGACATAACATGGAGTTATTGTATACGTTGCTGTATGAACTATATATTATGGATTGCACTGTTTTTAAAAAAAACCTGTTAATGAGTTGTCTGGATAGTGTTAATTCTCATCTGAGCGCTGGCCTAATGCCCTCTGCCTGGAAAGCAGTTCATAGCTTAGCAATTTTGAGAAGAAAACACAGACTGAGCACTGCCTAGGCTGTTCTCCAAAGTATTTCTCCTGGCTGCATCCGATCAGCATAACCAAAGCCACGTAACCATTCTCTCTCATAAAGCCAGTTAGTTTTATTTATGGAGACAGTAATGTGACAGGAATCAGACTAAAGTATTTTCCATAGTGACACCTTATGTCTATTTTTGTGTAGGAGTTATTCCTGCTCTTATGGTTCTCACACTCAAATTAATATGTCTGAAGTTTCCCTCTCTAGAAATATTTCAGATAATCCTTTGTATCAATAGTATTTCCTACCTTTTACTTTTGCCACAGTTTTATAGGTGGCTTAAACTGAGCTGTAGACAGTTTCCCCATGACTCTGTATCCTCACATCTTCTGTGTTGACACCTCAGAGCACCATGACAGTAGTTGTCACTATGTCTGGACCACGTGGCAATGAGGCTCAATGACACAGGACTCACTTCAGATGATATAATTGAACCTATCCCATAACTAAAACATTTGGGCCTGTCACCGGTGATAAAGTTTAACAGATTTTTTTCAGGAAATAAATTAATGAAATCACAATCATGTTTCTGCTACTTGAATATACCTGGGTCCCATAGCAATGCAGTACGAACCAGAGGTATTAGAATGATTTTAACTACTTAATTTCTGAGAAAACAGATTATTTGCTGTGCTTAACACACGTAAAAATAATTAAAAATTAAAATTAATCAGTCATTTACAAACTACAGTGCAAATGTTGCATTAAGCCTGACTGATTTTCTGTCTTACTTTGATGGTAGAGATTTCTGGAGATTTCAGTAGGAGTCTGCAACACACATCAAAACATACATATCTGCTTGTTTGTTTTCCCAAAACCTTGCCTGATTCCCATTGAGTGATTAGAAACATTCTGGCTCACTTAAACAGCTTTTTCTCTAGACTTGTCTCCTTTGGAGCAGATGAATTCTGTTGAATAAGAACTAACCCCCTAAGAATTATCACTGCCTGCATCTATTTCCTTGCTTCATGGAATGTGTGTGGGGGGAGTTCCCTGCCAGTGCTATTAACTTTTTGAAATGGTACCAAACCTCTTTTGCTAATCAAAAACCTTCATTTTCAATTCTCTCTCCAACCATCCAACTCCAAAGACAAATAGATTATGATTAAAACTGTGAGATACTATGTATAAGAAGTTTCATTAGAGAAATATTACAGATTCGCAAATTCTTTGACATCTTCTAGTTAACATTTTTTTTTTTCCTAATGCTGGGGTTATTTTCACTTCCTTTTTTAGCTGTTGACTTTACTTATATAGTCCTCTCAAACAGAAAAAAACACCAAATCACTAAGAGTAATGACCATCTACCTATAAGTTGACCCAAAACGATCTGTACACTGTGCTGTGCCTGCACAATTAAAATCTACTTTATAAAAATTGAAACTTGTGTATTTTAAAGAAGAACTCAAATCTATTATTGGTACTTGACTGTTACAACGCATTACAATCTAGAAATAGAGAGGCAAGAAAATGAGTTCCTGTACTCAACACAGATCAACCTTTGCACTTTGTTTAGTCTGCTTTCTCTGGGCAGAAATTTGTCACATTTTTGGGGCATTTCGTAGTCTTTCATGGCATGGCAAGTGACAGATGATTTTATTCTATCAGATGGTAGCAAAAGAAACAGTTTTAAAATGTTATTAACATTGTAATCTCTAAACCAATCCTTCACTTTTCAAACATTATAATAATCATATTCAATAATGTGTTAATATTTCAGCATTACAATTTTTATCTACGTAGGATTATCTCCCTTTCTAACAGCAAATTTTATAAGTCTATTACAGTCTTTCGCTTCCTAAGGTCTTTGACACTAGAATCCTTTAAATAACAAGATTAATACATTTTAATTAAAAACCTTCAGAAGATTGCAGCATCCTGTAATTGTTGATGATCTGCTCTGTCAAGGCCAAGGTGATGTCACAGTTATGTCACATTGAATGATATTACTGTTTCTCATGTAGGATAATGCACATCCTCCAAAGATGGACTTTTCATACAATGGAAACGTGAACTTTGTTACCAGTTCAATTATAGTAAGTTTGCTATTTTTTTCCGTTTGTAAATTCTCTGTGAACTTGCAGTTCATTGCAAATAGGCTCATTTCTTTCTTAAACACTGTTTTCCCTTATGCAAACATGGCTAAATTGTGTCACCTGAGACTTATTCATAACTGCATTGCAGTTTGAACTGCATGTCTGTGTTCAGGAAAGAGTTGTAAATGGGAGGGGAGGGGTCTTCCACCTCCTGCAAGCATACAAATGTATTTGACATACCACATACACAAAAAGCAGCAGCTCCCACTCAAGGAAAAGAATTCTGTAATGGATTCTCTAGTGGACAGAGACAGCCAGCCACATATGGACTAGAGGCTTAAATGTTAATACCTAATATGCAGTGGAGTTTTCCGTGAAGAAAAAATGTTTATGAAATTTTATACATTTCTGTTTTAGAGTGTTTGAAATGAGCAATTCATTTGGAAATAATATTTTTAGAATGTAAGACAATTGTTTTCAATTGCAAATGAAAGAAATCCCTTTACTTTGAATTTTAGAGTTTGATTTTACAGTCTACCTGTTTTGCTTTTTTTCATTGGACTATGGGAAAAAAGAAAGATAACAGAGAGTGAAAAACTAATCTGTCATACAAGTTTTTGATATTTTTAAAAAAACCCCTGTTTTCTGGGTTATCCTAATTGGAAGCCAAAAAACATAGAAAGCAGCTCTTACCATGTTTTTCCTGTTGCCTTGCTCCCTTCAATACTCTTGATCGATGGCAATTAACTCTTCCACAAGAATTAATGCAGGGGAGTGGTATCCATACTGTGGCTAGTCATAACATGGCCTGGAATCTTTTATGACATTTTAAAATGAGAAAGAACGGGAAACACGTCATTGCTCATTGTTCATTGCCATTCCCGGGCAGAATATCTGCCTGAAAGCTAACCTATACGTGGCAAGTAATAGCTAGTAGGAGTTATCATAAGCTGCTTTTAAGTCATCTCCAGTGAAGCATGTGACTATGATATTCTGCTAAATTATATGTACTAGTCTATATATAAAAATACTGTTGTTATGAGTAAACAAGGGAGGCCTAGGTAGCAGTATATTATGTTATTTTGTACATACAAGAATATAATGGACACTGCATGGGAGTTTGGCCCCCCAGTCAAGAAAGTGTAAAAACTTAGGCCCTGATTTTACCTCATAGTTATTTTTTAAAAAGTATGATGTTTGGGAGTTTGGACTAGATGATCTCTAAAGGTCCCTTCCAACCCCTACCATTCTATGATTCTATGTTAAATACCAGGTCTTATTTGTTTGGGTTATAAAATGTTAGGCAAGAGTAACAAACTAACCATGAGCCAGCAATGTGCCCTTATGGCCAAGAAGGCCTATGGCATCCTGGGATGCATCAAGAAGAGTGTGGCCAGCAGGTCAAGGGAGGTTCTGCTCCCCCTCTACTCTGCCCTGGTGAGGCCTCATCTGGAGTCCTGTGTCCATTCTGGGCTCCTCAGCTCAAGAGGGACAGAGAACTTCTGGAGAGAGGCCAGCGCAGGGCCACCAAGATGATCAGAGGACTGGAACATCTTTCATATGAGGAAAGGCTGCGGGAACTGAGGCGGTTTAGTCTAGAAAAGAGGAGACTGAGAGGGGTTCTTATTAATATTTACAAATATCTAAATGATGGGTGTTAGGTTGGGGCACCCCTTTTTTGATGGTGTCTAGCAACAGGACAAGGGGTAATGGGATGAAGCTGGAATACAAAAAAAAACTGTAAGAAAAAAACTATTTTCAGGTGAGGGAGCCCTGGCACAGGCTGCCCAGGGAGGATGTGGAGTCTCCTTCCTTGGAGGTCTTCAAGACCCTCCTGGACAAGCTCCTGTGTGACCTGCCCTAGGTGGTCCTGCTCTGGCAGGGGGGTTGGACTAGGTGATCTTTTGAGGTCCCTTTCAACCCCTACCATGCTATGATCCTATGAATAAGTCAAGGCAAACAATAGGCTATTTTTAGAGCTCTCTGATATTTTTCCACACATAAAATTGTTGCATATGTGCATACACAGTGTATACTGTAGAGCATAATTGTTTCTGTCGAATCTCAAATACGTGTCTCAATGTGCCAAAGTATGATGAGTCATGCTTTTGGAATAAAATGCTTAATTACAAACAACTACAACCTGTGGTACACAGATCAATGCATCGCAGCTGAGCTACCTCCAGCACCTATCAGAAAATGTGTATCATTCCTTGATGCCCTTCCAGAGTTCGGAAGAGAAAGCCAAAACCCTGTAGTCCATTAGCAATACAAATTCAATATATTTCCTCTAATTACTTTTAAATTTCCATCTCATGTATGTATAGTAGCTGCAGAAGGAAAAAGAGTTCTATTCCTTATTATGCTACTGCTTACTTATTTGACTTTAGACATATTACAATTTCTCTGTTGCTTAATTGATTCTTCTGCATCATATGCATAATTAAAATGACTTGCCTTTTAGCTATTAAGTGGACCTAAGCTTACCTTTTACAGTCTGTGAGAAATTACTTAAAGAAGCTCAAATTAGTATGAATTTTTAAATTTCATATTGTTAATTTAAAGTCCTGGACTCAAAATTAATTCATTAGATTATGTAGTTTTATCCACTGGCTACAAACTAATTAAAAAATTTCAAATTTAATGTAATTTAGTTTAAGCTTTGTTTTTAATACCAGAAATATTTTTCTCCTTTTGTTTAGTCAAGAAAAATAACGACTCAAAAGTCTATGGAAGAATTTCTTCCTTTCCTTCTTAATATGACTCTGTAGGACCTTACTTTTGTTGAAAAGAGAGTCTCATTCAGAAGCTTTATATAAGATAAGTAGGATTGCAGAACACAGATCAAAGTGTACAGGATCTTCCTGGAAATTAAGACAATGAAAATCAATGACCATTACAGGTGTAATTTATATAGATAAATAATCTTTTTTTTCCCCCATGGACTAGACTTTATTAAATGGGTCTATTGACTTCTGTGTGATCACCTACAGTCTAAGGAAATAGTCAGTGCCATGGGGGTTTTCTTGTGCCCTTATTGTACTCCAAGTACAGACAGACAAAATATCCAAAACTGCCTGTGACTTAAAAAAAATGGGCAAGTACAAAGGGAAAAGAGACCGAATATAATATGTAGAGACTAGATACTAAGTATAGCACATATAAATTTAGGTATATTGTGGGTGCTGTGCTGAATGGTAAGACAGATGAGTGACTAGTACAGTTATTGTTACCTACATGTAACACTAACACACAATTTCACTTTGAAATGCTGAACCTGCCATTTCTCTTGTGGATAAATTATACCTCATTGTGAGTTCTGTGCTTGGAGCAGTGTAGAAGCAGCCTTCAAAGGAAAATGTAATTTCAGATGCACTGTATGTACAACAAAACGTAAATCAAATCTTCTCCCTTGATTCTCTTGTTCTTCCTCCTCCTTTGCAAAGCAGTGGTACTTCTTGTCAAGATAAGTGACCTCTGTCACTCAGCCTTCATCTTTGTGAAAGCAGTCAAAGGATAATCCAAGAGTGAACTCCAGAAGATTGTTGTGTGGACAGGAATACAATATCAGTGCTATCTGTTCCTGTGCTTACTTATCAGCTGGTAGAACATTTACTTAAATACAGAGTGTGCTGTGCCATAAGTGTGAAGTTGTGCATGAAAGCAACACGTGTCGAGGGGTCAAAAAGGAGAATTAACACAAGTGTTGACAGCAATTTTACAGATATATCCTCTGGCTTATGACCACCATGAAACCTGAAACTGTAAGAAAATTTTCTTTGGCCAACAGAGACCAGAACGATAGAAGTAACAGGGCAAAACACAGGGCACAAAGGAGATGCACTTTAACATTTCCCCGATTTAGGGGTGAATAGTCTGCATTTTCTGATCTGTTTGATAGACAAGAAAGGAAAGCAGCAAAAAGAAAACCAGATATATGAAATTTAGTAAATCTTTTGTGCTTAATGGTTTGCAGCTTCTATCTTTCCCATTAGCAGACATCAACATCAGGTTCCCCTGTTTACTTACTTATAAAAGATAGAAAATTTAGAGGCATTTATCATTTTTTCGTACTGTAACTGTGGATTTCTGTAAGTAATCTAAAACCTATAACCTTACCAATAGAGTGGTAAAAGCACATTTTCATTTGATAAATACAGTGTTTAACATCCTCTATGTATTCATAGAATCATAGGATCATTTTGATTAGAAAAGACCTTAAAGATCATTGAGTTCAACCATTAACCCAGCAGTGCCACATCCACCATATCCACTGTACAAATGTGCCACATTTATATGTCTCCAGAGATGGTAACTCAACTATTTCCCTGAACAGCATGTTCCAGTGCTTGATAACCCTTTCACTGAATAAATTTTTCCTAATATCCAACCTGAATCTATGATTCTATGATCTTATTAATGTTTACACATATTGAAAAGGTGGATGTCAGGAGGATGGAGCCAGGCTCTTCTCAATGCTGTCCAGTGATAGGACAAGGTACAAGTGAGAGCATAAGAGGTTCCAAAGAAACATAAGGAAAGACTTCTTCACTGTGAGGGTGACGGGGCATTGGAACAGGCTGCCCAGAGGGGTTGTTGAGTCTCCTTTTCTGGAATTATTCAAAAACCACCTGGATGAGTTCCTGTGTGACCTACTCTAGGTGGTCCTGCTCTGGCAGGGGGGTTGGACTAGATGATCTTTCAAGGTCCCTTCCAGCCCTTAAGATTGTGTGATTCTGTAAACTTTCCCAGTGCAACTTGAAGCTATTTGCTCTCATGTTATCACTTGCTATTTTGGAGAAGACACCAATATTCACCTTTCTACAACCTCCTTTTAGGTAGTTGTAGAAGGAAGTTTGTCAAAGAAATTAGTCAAATAAACTAGTTTGAGGCTCAACATTTATTTTCTCACTAAGCCACATTTATAATTTAAATGATTAACGATAGCTTTAATTGTATTAGAGCATGATAAATCTCTCACAAATGTGAAAACAAATAGATAGATAAAGAGGATCTTTTCTTACAGCCACTATATTTCCACTTGACGTAGGGCGTTAAATAAATCTGAGCTCAACTAGTATCAGCAAAACCACCTTTAAGAACATGAGCTTAAAAGTTCCATATACAACTGCCCACTCTCATTAGAATGACTGGAAGAATGCCAAAGAGCATTAAGTAGTTAATGAGAGCAAGTAATTTAATTTCAGTGAAGTAACATGTCTTCTGTTGCTAAAGGCTTTTGGAGACTGAGATCAGTAATATCAAGTGAAGAAATTTTTTCTTCTTATTTGCCTCTTTCTCTCAAGTATAAAATGATAGAAATATAGAATGACTAGAGTCCAGGGTGGTTGAACAGATTGAGAAGGAGATGGTAAACTATGAGTGGTGCAAGTTGGCCTCACCGCAAACCAACCAGCTATGCTGAGTGAGATGGCTCTTTGAGGTCTCCAGACATCAGCAGAGCGATGCAGGATACAGTACCTCTTCATTACTGTGGCATGGATTCCAGCACACCTGGAGCAGTCAAGCTGAGCACAGGGAACAGGACAGGAATGCTGCAGCTGTTCTGGATTTTCTGTACCTGCTACTCACTAGCATCCTCAGATAAATGGATAGTCGTGGTTGGACTAACACCACCAAAATAATTCCTACGTCTTCTTCCTGGCTGCCACTTCCCTCTTTGTTCATCTTCTTATGGGGCAATAACCACTTTCTGAACAATTCATTCAACTTGCTGCTTACTGTCTCCGCAATCTCTTACTGGCTTCTTTCCTCAGGGTAAAATGGGTCTCAGAAGTAGCCACAGTCACTGAAGAGACTGACGTTAATGATCCCAGGATATATCATAACAACTGTTTACTGTCGCACCTTCACTTCTCTTTGCTATAACCAGACTTTACAGAAGCTCTTTCCTCAGCCTAATACCAAAGCAAGAGTAACAGGTTAGTGGTCTTACACGTACCTTTCTTCTCAATGTCAATTATTACTTTTAAAAACCATAATTCTACAGTTTTGCTCTGAAATTATCAATGACCTCAAACAGAGACCATATAAATTATTGATGAATCATCATGTACTTTCACTGACCATGATTTAAAAGTCCATTGGGAAAAAAATCCCTAAAGCCATCAAAGCTGAAAAAGAAAAGGCTTCTGAAAAAGATCAGAAACCAAAACAGCACATGAAATACAGACATGGGGGCAGGAAGAAAAATGGCAAACACACAGATATTCCACTCAAGGAAGAAATAGTTAATGTCTTTTAACAAATCTGATTTTCATCCCAAAGATATCACTGTTCTGGAGAATTTGTAAGAGAAAGCAGACAAAGAGGGTTTGTTTTTTCACAGCATTTGTGCTTATGAGGGGAAAAAAAAAGGAGGGGAAAAAAAAGGTTAAATTTATTCTCTTTGGAAAAGGGAAGACTTTGAGGTGACCTACTTAGCTTCAGTGGTCTTTGTTACTTGGCAACATATGAAATAAGATGGCAAACAGAATAAATGTGTTTAAGAGCCAGGAAAGACATTTTTATAGACAAAGGGGTTAAATGATACAGTTACAAAGCAGAGAGGTGAGGTTAAAATAAATCTAAAGGACACAATCTTACTGAGGCATGTGGCCTTTTCCTGACCAGCAATCTTTTATGTCCTTATGATAGGTTTATTAATTAAAATAAAAGAGAGAGTTTTACATGTGCTGGCTCCAGAAAATGCAGGAAGTGAAACAGTAGGTTTAAGAAAGAAAAAAAATATGAGTTTTACAAAGCATTTTTTTTATTAATTCTGACGTTTTATCTTCAGAAGTGATCATGTGGTTTCCAGTTTAGAGGTGAGGAGGGACACATTTTTAAGTGTATGAGGGCTTACAATACTTTTACCATGTCAGCCCCTGCCTGTTTCCCATTCCAGTTCTCTGCTGTCCGTGAATGTCATTATTCTAATCAAAGGCTTGTGAGTATTGCTTCTCAGTAACTGCTAGTGGCATCTACACACAGAACTGTGTTTTGAACCTTTAAAACCTCTCCAAAATGCTTCAAAAGGCTTTATGTTCTGTGACGAAAACTAAGGAAGATTAAAGTGGTTAAACAACAACCACAAAAAGGGATTTTTAAGGTTGGGGAGCAGAGATGACTGCTGCAATCCTGCTCGACATCTGTCTTCTACATTTTGGTGTGTTTCACAGTACTTAATTCTACTAATTGTCACCTGGGACTACTCTGTAAAGCATCGTTTCAGAAGACCAAATGAAGATCAGCATCAACATACTTTGTGAAAATAATTATTTTAAAATATGTCCCTTGGGAGGCTCAAGGTGAGCAGAAAGGAGGTAATTCTGGAAGCAGGACCTGGTAGTGACTGTGGACAATGCAATAAAACCCCTTTCCTGCATACAGAAACCAGGAGGATGCTGACCTCAGCAAGGTCAGAAGGGTTTTTGGGTGCTTTCTCTGGGAATTTACAGCAGAAGGAGACATTCAAGAGCAGATGGTGCAGCCCAGAATGCCATGGCTGTTGCCTGCGATTCAGGCACCTCTGACAAGTATTTGGCTTCTGGCCAGTCTGTCTCTTTTCCTCATACCTGCTCTGAAAATAGTTACCATGTGCCCCCTCAGGCTGAGGGAGCAGGAAGGGTAGGGGCAAGATCTATGTAGATGTGATTGGCTCCTTGTGAGTTTGGAAGATACAGACTCAGATATGAGAACTAGAAGGCTTACATCTAGGCAAAATAATTCTCTGTGTACATAAAGAGACATATATATGCATATCCCTAGAGTGGAAACAGTAGTATATTTTGCATTTCTTGGAACTAGAGAAAATTATTTCTTTTTACCTGTGAGGAAGTTTCAGCCAGCTGTAAGCCTAAACAAATGTGACTATCTTTCAACAAATTCTTACATTTTAATGTCCTCATAGAAGGAGAGACAATTAGAACTACAATTCAGTGAAAACACTCAGGGTTTTTAGGTGGAATTTGATAAAATTCAGCAAATTAAATACAATTACAACATTTAAATTTAGCAGAAAATGACATTAAAAGTTTGCAGTTATGGAAATGTTAAGTTCTAACTCTTTTAACAGTAGCTGTTGAGGTGAACGGTTAGCTTGGAAAAAAACTACTACCAGAGCATAATTTGAAACAACATGGAGACATGCTAGATCACTGGTATAAAAAACGCCAGCAGAAAAATTAAATCATCAAATTCTACCCTTCACTTCCTTTTACCTCCAAGCCGTAGCAGATTGGTCTGTGATTTTTTTCACTGTTTAAAGCAGATTGCCCGTGAAGGAAACGTAGCGAGGATGATCCAGTACTCTCTGATCCTGTCACAAAGGAATAGGGAAATGGCAAATCACGACTGCTGCCTTATTGATAAACAATCCAAAAGATGAGAGAAATAATGCAGTGCAATGCATTTTAAAAACAAACAAGCAAACAGATGAAACACAACTAGGAGATAGATGCCAATCTCAATTATTTTAGCTTTGATTATCCGAAAGTCACATTGCTCAAAATTTGGACATATTGTTCCTCTCCTGATTCAAACCTCAAATAGAAACATATTTTGCTTACAATGGTCTGTAACTGCCTGGATTTTTCAAAGGACCCTTGAGTCAGTTAGATAATTGGGATTAAGCTCCATTCAGAAAATATAAGCAGAAAATGCACATCCGTAGAGAAGCATAATGCAGCTCTCACTGGCTCAGAGAACAGCAATGCTGCTTTGCTAGATGTCCAAGCTTTTATTCCATGAGGGTCCTGCTTTAGATCTCTCCATGGTAATAGGAGAGATTAGATACTCAGCTAAGAAAATCATCATAATTACATGGATTTTAATGAAGGTAATATACACGACTTAAGAATCGGTACCCCTTATGTTAGCAATAACCTGTGGTCCAAGAAAATCTCCTTTCTCTATCAAAGTCCATTTTAATGGTTGATTACCAGTCTGGAATATAGCAGCAATTTTAAGTGTAAATTGTAACTTTACAGCCTTTTTCCCCCCACTGTAATTCAGATTTGGTTTTAGCCTGCCATTTGTGACAAATATCTTAAATTTTACCCATTGCAGGAGAGATTGTGTTCGATCCCTGAGCATGGTGTTATTTATGATAAAAATGTAAAAAAGACAAAATGCTGAGATGGATCTTAAGTTCCCTGAAGGGTGAATTTGTAGATCAGTAGCAGAAAGTCATGGCAAGAATTGATACAGCTACACAGAAAAATCAGACAGATACGTCTCATGCTGTCTACCTACTAACACATCCAAACTTAAATGTCAAGAGTGTTTTATAATATGTTTGGATTATATGTTTTCATCTTTAAACGCTAGAAATGTATTTTGTAGATCACAGGACTCACAGTTAAAAGTGAATATACATTATCCCCTTTCTCTCATGTGTTTACTGGCTATTAGGAATAACATTTTCTTGTGCATTCTAAGTTTGTCTGTACCCATTTATGTATACATATACGTATACTGCCGAAACAACAACAAACAACTCTCCCCCAACTTTCTAGGAATGCTAACGTGTATCTAATCTTGTCATGGAAAAAGGGCAGAGAAAACAGTGTAAAGATCCACAACCTAAGCAAAACAAGTTTCACATCGTTGCCTTCTCTTCTTTTTTTCCTCCCAATACCTGCCACTGCTTCCTGTTGTTGCTTTGTTGCTAACAGTTCCTCTTCACTGCTGTACCACTCAGCACTTCTGATCTGTGTCAGCCTTTACCCCTGAGCTCAAGCTAAGAATTTATTGGGTTGATTCCCACCCTGCCAGTGGTACATACTTCCAAAATTAAGGGGTTTTTTTGAGCAGTTTTACTGGTGAACATGCAACAGTGAAATAGATTTTATAAGCAAATTAATGTGTCAGGAAAAAACTTTAGGGACTATCCATTCCTAGTCAATATCACTCGTCTACAGGTGGTTGGGGTGTAAAGGGGAGGAACAGTTGACTTTGGCCTTTAAACTGTGGTGTTGTCAAACACATTTTTGAGGGTACATGAGCCTGCCTGCATACAAGTATATATATAGGCAAAACTTACAGGGAACTATGGGTCCTCTTCCTTTTAGAGATGTACAATTGAAGATATGTAAATATATACAAAATAATTCTGTTACTGACTGGGGAAACAGCAAGTATTTGGGCAGAAAGACCTTTAAAAAAAGGGAATGGAAATATACCTAACAACTTCACAGATTTCTGTGTACTGGAGACTAAACTATTAGCTGAATGTAAGCTTTATGCTACTTTTTTCTTTCTAATAAGAAAAAAATGTTATTCAATAGCATGTTTCTTGAGAAAAAACATATCCCCTATAGGACAGGAAAACAAGGCTTGAGAACTGTAGTAGCTGTGAATATTAAAACTTTCTACACTCACATGCAGAAAAACAGAGTCCAGTGATTTTTAATAGGAAATGAAAAGTGAATTGTCATCTGAAAGGATTAAATTAAATCTTTAATCTCCCTATTTCTCCGTATGGAAAATACCACTCAAACAGTTTCTCTCAAAAATGATGAAAAACATTGAAACATTTTTCACAAAGGTTACTCATTTTTATCAGCACATTTTTTTTAATGGTTCTATCATCTTTATCCTGCATATGTTGCTTCTTTAACTCTCTTGGAGCACGGTGGGGGAATGGACAATGCCTACTTCTTTAAAACAGAGTTTCAAGAGTTTTGGTATTTTAGTACATTCTCAACTCTTGCTATGTTGTTATAGTATTAAGAGTGACCAAAGCCCTGTGCCTTCATCCTCCAGAAGGAACTTGGAGCTCTATCCATTATCCATATAATTATATTATCCATATAATATGATGCCAGTTTTGCTGCAGATAGTCACTGGCAGTTGTAGACCAGCACAGTAGAAGCATTTGGCTAAGAAGCTACAGTGTAAACTTAGATGATCTTTAGACCCACGTTTCTCTAAACTGTTCAGGCCTCTAGTGTTAAAAAATAAAAGTCTGCTACAAGTTAATAAGAAAAAGAAAGATGTTCCTTCTGAAAAATACTGCCTCCTTGAGCACTCATTGCTCCCCATCTATTCTATAGTCCAAGAAAAATTAGAAGTAGGGCCAAAAAAAACAAGGAGTCAGAGAAAAATGTTCTTTGTAGAATCATTTCTACTACACAAAGTATCTCCCAGCAATTGCTCCGTATTGACTTTGTATGCAAGCAAAGTTGCATGGTGGAAAAATTTTAAGCATCAGCCAAGACAATATATACAATACATGGCTGGATAGAAATCTGTGAAATGGGTATTTCACCTGTTTGTCCCTATATATCCTAAACTATTTCTGGTAATTCTTGTCTAATCTTAAAAATATCCATAGATGGAGATTACCAAATCTCAACACACTTCAGTGCTCCAAGGCTCTTCTGCCTCACAGGATTCTACAAACACGCAGTCTGGAATTAAAGCCCACCCTGTTCACATGCAAGAAGAATGATATGAGGTATAATTGAATAAATGTTACTGTTTGTACTTAAAACATCGATTGTCTATTTGCAGAGCGAGGAAAGTGTAGCAGAAAAAATCTGAAAAAAAAAAAAGTCCCAGAAATCATAGAGTCTACATCTGTTGTATAAGAGAAAAATACAAAATTAACCTGTGAGACTACATTGACAAATTAAGTCCAAGTAGTGTGTCAATGGTACAGGAAGACCTCACAATCTTTTCTTTAAAAATGCAACTATAAGAAGGGAAAATTAAGTGGTTTCCAAGCTTTAAAGTGAGCAGTCTCAAGTAAACCAACTTTGTTTTTTTGGGCAGTTTTTTTTTCCACTTTCTACTGCATCACTGTAAATCTAGAGTAATCTACTAGGGGAAAGCAGAACAAAAAAGGTAATCTGTTTTACATTGGATATGTTTCTTCTGCAGTAAACTGTCATTACAGTTAATTGCAAGCACTAAATGGAAGACAAGACTGAGTCTGTTTTGCAATTTTGACTACTGCATTAGCATTTATATTTGATTCGGTGTTAATGATTTTTCATTTTCAGTATATGTCCTTCACTTTGAAGCTTTATCCACATGCCTATTGCCAATGAATCAAGTTGTGAACTAAGTAACAATGGTAAAATGCAATAGCTCAAGAAGTTATTTCCTATTGTCATCTCAAAGCAGCTGCTGATTAGAAGGCTGGGTAGCTTGTTCACATAGTGAGGTTTTGGTTTATTCTTGTTAAGCAAATCCTGGCCTGTTTTGGTTTAGTTTTGTTCAGCAAATCCTGGCCTACCTGGTTAACTTTTAGGGGGAAAATTTGGGTTTAAGTGTCCATTTTAAAGAAAGCGAGCTGAGAACTGAAATCTCATTTAACAGGAACACAAAACCTTCACTGATTGCCTGAGCTTAAGTGAAACTTCTACTTTATCTTTCCTGTGAGAGCCATTTCACTTTTTATAAACACTGAAGGACAGAAGCAGAAGCAACTAGTGGTTCTTATAAGCAGAATTTTTTCCTACTCACCTCTAGATACAGCCCTTCTTTGCTTCAAACCTCTGACCTGTCTGGTGTTATAGATGACCAGTATCTATAGATGTATCTGTAATTCAGTCTCAGGACTCTTGAATAGTGGGAGAGCATCACAGTAGCTATAGTAAGAAGAGGCCAGATTCCTTCTGATGTATACTTAGAATGCTGACAGTGGTACTGTCTGTTACTTATCTCAAGAAAGCATAAATGATTCAGGAAAGAAAAGTATGTATTTGTAGTCATTTTCAGTTAGGCCTTACCCAAAACTCAGAATCTGAATTCCCTTGATGTACGGAATATGCAGAATCTGACTTTGGATTTTCATTTGCTCAGTGGTTTACAAGCATCACTGAGTTTAAATTTCAGATTTGAGTTCTGAATAAATGTTTTTAACTGTGGAGCCATCATTTCTCCCTTCAGCGTACATATCAGTTCTTAGCAAAGCCTACAGCGCTAGGTTAAATGCAACCATGCCTTACATGTGGAAGTTATCTTTGATTTTAAAGAATACTAGATGAGGAGTGCAAACAAGCTCATATTCTTAGGTGCTGCTGAATCTAGATATCCTTGGTAATAGCTATGTCTAATTATATGTTACTGCCTAATCCAACAAGCTGCCTTCATAAGCGCTTCTGGCAGTAACTTTGTTATTAATTTATATGTTAATTTTCTAGTGATGTTAAAAAATTGTAGCCAAAATTTTCTTACAATACGTTTCCTTGAGTAATCTTCTGATTTTAGATTCTGTGACTTCATTAAACTTGCAATTTATTGTAATGCTGTGTAAGGTTTGATCCAAACCCATCAAAGTCAACGCATACTTTCATTTCAATATACACAAGCGCACAAATGTATTCATGCAAGATTTTTTGCTATTTGTATGTACTTAACTGAAAGAGAGAGAAATGTGATAGGAAGTTACTGCAACTGATAGTACTTCATATTTCACTGACATTTGTCTCATATTTGAGGACTTTTTTTCTGGTTCCTAACTTACCAAAGCCATTTTGAAAAATATTTAATAAGAACTGAACAGAAAACAACCTCCCACCATTTCTAGGAGACCAATACAGCCAGCCCTACTATTCAATTAAACACTGAAGCCTAAATTTTGAAGCTTTATCTGTAACTCAACTTTTTATTCTAACTTTGACATCTTTTCTTAATTAAAATCTTAGAACTCATGCGAGAGTTTGAAAAGAAAATGAAAGGAAGGTGAGAAGATATAAACACATTTATTATGAGGCTGTTGTCATATGTAAAATTTGGGGCTGAGTAAACTTTAGACTACTTTCTTCTTGTGGAATACTAAGCAACAATTGATCTTTTTACTCTGAGGTGTTTTCTACAAGAAGTTCATTGATACAGGGCTGGGCATTGATAGATCTTTCTCCTCCCACACATTCTGCATATTCTTAGTGCAGCATTTTCATTATTTCACTTAAATTGTCATTTCTTTATATTGGCTGTCAGCATTTTATTATGAACTCTGAGTTTGGAAGGTTTGTAATTATAAGTAATTTGAAAACCTATTTTAAATACAGGATTGAAATATGAATCTTGATATTTATTCACAGAAATATCTTCTTTTGAACTTTCAAAACATCCCTCAAGCCATTGTACCTCAAAGCCCATATGGTGATATTACATGGTCATAAGAAACCTCCAGTTGCCAAATACAGGTATGTATACCTGAGCAATAAGATTTTCCCTGTGAAATAACACAATATCTTTTTTAAATACTAAAATAGAATACAAACCTGATTTCAACACGGTATCATAAAATGTAGTGCTGGCTTTTTACTGGAAGCTCTTGGCTTTTGAGTCCAGAGGTTGTTTCTTCAATCAATGCAGAAGACAAGCCCGACACGGAGAAAATTTGATGGTGAACCAATGATCCACCTGCAGTATCTCTGAAAATCTTCCCTGAAGGGAAAAAGAAATACAAAGAAATCATTCTCATATTCAGATTCACCCCAATGAAAGGTTAACAGTCCACTAAGCTTAAAAACCGCTTGTCCTTTTTCTTCCTCTGACAGAATCCTTCTCTAACCTATTTATGAAAAAGTATCCTCATGTTACATCCTGCCTGTAGCATGGCTTTCCCCACAAACGCTGTTCTTCTCTGTCTCCCATTTCAACTGTCAGCACACCTAGTTCTCTACAGAAAGAGAAACAACAGATTTAAGCAATCTTTCATCCTAAATTCTGAGGAGGTCACTTTTACAGGCTTTGAGGATCTGTCTGTAGTTAGAAAATTATGAAATCCTAAACAGAAATTAGTCAGTGGCTGTGCCTCACAGAACTCTTACCTCAAATTTCAATATTTTTCCATTAAAAGAAAAAAAAAATATATTTGAAAGTGTGTGACACTTTGCAGTTTAATATGTGAACCTGCTTCCTTTATTTGGTTTGCCTGCCACATGTGAGGCTTGATTTTGGGTTTATTTTAGTGGGGTATTTTTTCCTCTATGTTTGATTATAAGAAAGTGTTTAGCAGCAAAATGCATGGTCAACCATGGATCAATGTCACCAGGGGAAACGTTACTATATATTAAATATTACAAACTGCAGATGAGACAGTTAATAAGCAATATCTTGCATACAATCATTGCAAAGCAGGCACATGAAAGAATTATACCAAAGTGGTAAGAGAAAAATGGGCATTGTTTTGTAAATGAAGTGATACCTTCTTTCATGTGGCACCTTCCTCTGTCACTCAGTAAAGCCTACTGCTCAGTATTGATGACTGGTTTCCATTAAGAAACTAGTATCTGCTGTCAAAGTTGTAGTCACAGTTGTTGTTTCCCACCCCCACAGAGCCTCCCCTACAGATTTCTCACTGCAGGTGAGTCAAGAAGAGGAAATAGTACTATTTTAAAAACTGAGATGGTGAGTGAAAATGTGGAACAGATTGCTTAGCAGAAACCTGAAGCTTCCCCAAACTCCTTTTGCTGTGGCTCCCCAAAACAGTACTTTCAGAGTTGCATTGAACCAGAAAGAAGCATCTGTTTTTCAGTCTTGGTGTCCCAAATGCATCTAGGCCTAAGCTAAGAAAAGGCTCAGGAAAAATTGCTCTCATTTCAGGGCCCTAATTTAGACCAAGACTCCTTGGATTCTTAGCAATCTTCAGCCTGTTCCTGTACTGTGCATAATTTTCTTTTTCGTTATTATAGAGACACTGTGCTGACAGTAACTCTTTCCCCTTTTTGAGTCTGAAAAAAATGAAAACTTTACTTTTTTTTTTTTTTTAGTTTATTTTTTCACTTGAGTACACATTTTTGCTTAATACTCTGCCATTGTGGATGCCAGGGGTTAATAGGACAGCACTTTAGTTCATGGCTATTTGCATTTTATATATCTTGTTCTCACCTCTTGTCTTCTGACATTACCAGAAGAGGAGATAAATACATTCTGTGTTTATTTTAGGAGATAAATTGTGCTTACATAAAAGATATGAAGTACATCAAGGCTTTAAAAATCACTGCCATCACTGTTTTCTTCTAGTAAGGGATGAGTAGTGAATGAGCTGTGGAATAGTTCAGTTTGCTGTTTGTTTCCTGTGAGATACTCACCAGTCTCTGCACTGCTGCAGCGGTTGGGCTCCCAGGCAGCAAAAAAACCTGACAAAGCAATGGGAATCCTCTCTACTGTTTACCCTGAGGATGTCTACAGCAAAAGAAAAATGAAGAAGTTGACCTTAACGTTTGACTTGTTCTGAGCAGGTTGCAATTACAGGCCACCTATCATTTCTCTATACACAGAAAATACAGAGTGCAAATGCAGTTAATGAGAACCTAGAAGCAGATATCTTTTTCCCAGCTAACATAGTGATAGAGGTAATATCAAGAGCCCCTTATTTTCATGCTAGAGCTACACATCATTTTCTTTACTAATTTCTGTTTTTGTTGGAGACGTGCATGGCAGGAAAAGTATTTCAAAGGTTAATTTATAGTAAGAAGCAGTAGTACCATGCCTCTCAGGCAACACCCACAAAAAGTAGTTTCTGATCGTGACTTACGTTTGGCTAAGTTTTCACCTCAGGTCTTACTAAAGGAAGGAGAGGAGTCTTGATCAGATAGCAGTGTCTTGGATGTTGCCACTTCTGAATAAATGAAGTCAAGCTTGGAATTGCCTGCTGCTAAAAAAGACAGGGCTGTGAAGTATATGAATTGCATCTCCCATCTCCTCTTGCAGTAGTATATCCCAACTAAAATACGTGCAGTTTTAACCAAAACATTGAAGAGTATTTTTTTCTAACCAGGAAAGGAAAATATATTAATTTCCCAAAAGAAAGGACAAACAGCTTCAATAGTAATGTTTTGATCAAAAATTGTATTTGGGACATAGGCTTATGATAGAGCATTTCCTTATTCAATTGTCCTTTAAAGGACAGATGAAGTTAGTCCATGTCTGTCTTGAGACAGATATTCTAAGGATTCCACTGAATCAATTTTCCTATTGTATTTGGGTTTTTGTTATGGTTCTTTCCATTTTTATCAGAAAAAAAGTATTAAAAATGGATTTTAAAAATAGTTAAGTAACGACCTGCAGGAAGTGACAACACTGAAGTGATCCATACAGTTATGACATTTTCTATACTTTACATGGCAATCTCTAATTACATGTTATTATTTCCACGGGACATAATGCCTCTGTGAGGGAACTCAACAAATGAAGACAAATTGCGTAACTATATAACTGAATTTCAAATTTTTCAGAACGTGGTTCACATTTCATTATCAATATAAGGAAACAATAGAATTGAAGAACAAGCAGTTTTGGAAGTCTCCCTTGAGGAGAAAGCAGGCATGACATGTTTGATCTTTACATGTAATCCTTTCAAATGAGAGGACATTCTGCAGCTGTTGAGAACAAAATTGATGTTTACATAGATAATGTAGATATTCACATAAGACTGGATCACCAACAGAGTGAAAATATATAGAAGCAAAATGCAGTCAGATTGCGGTCCTGGGTACAGTAGGCAAGTAGTGGGAGGAATAAAAGAAAGAAAGGAAAAAAGAAGAAATTATTAACAATTGCATTCTTCTCATTGAGCTGCAGTACATAATAATCTCTGCCTATTTTCTGCACTGAAGAAACGGTAAGTACAATATCCTTCCTTTTGTGAATATATTTGAGTGAATAATAAATGTGTAACTAATGTATCTACTTCAAAATGTTCTACAAACAAACAATACAGGCTTAGTCAATAGAAGTGTATTTGTTGTGCTTGTCTGCATGAAAACATTTAGCTAACTGGAATATTCCTGCATATTCCAGCTGTCTTATGACCATGTATCAGTGTTTAAAGTTTAAAAGACGTAGAACAGAAGAAAGAATACTGCTATCCTGGTCCACTTAGAAGGAGCTCCCCTTTCTGAAGAGGGAGTAAACTCTGAATGCCAAATAATAATGTCCTCATAATGTGCTATTGCCAAGACACTGCATCACCAAGCTGTGCTACTGAAGATGTTAGAAAGAGACCAAACAAGAGCAGGTGTAACCTATACATGCTCTCTCCAAGAATATCTCTAGGGAAGAAACTACTTTCTACATACCAGGCATGAGATATAAGCATCAGCCCAAGGCAGTTGCCAGTCTGTAATATCCCCACTAATGGATGAAGGAACTTCCTTGGTCTGCGCAGCACCTGCTGAAGATGACTCTGTGTACTGTACATAGTGCAAGGTTGCATATAGGGGCTTAGTTATGGCTGTCTCCCTCTCCAGAACATGCAAGACTCTGTGCTTGCCAGAGGACTTGCATGCCATGGTGCAAGCTGGCATGTCACAACACTAATATCTTTCCTTTTATATCTCTATCCCTATCCACAAACCCTTGATCCTCTTCCTTCATTTTTCCATCTCCCTGTTCGATTTTGTTCTGAAATCAGCTTTTTCTTTCTGATGTTTCCCTTAGTATGTAAATACAATATAACTCTGCACAAACAAAGCAGCAAGAAAGCTAAGGAAGCAAACACTATTGTTGTTATTTCATGTTTCCAATTAATTCAAGTGGCAAATTTATTGGAAATTAATATTGTGTATTGGAAGTAAATCATTCAAGCAACATGGCAAGCTAAGGAAGATAGCCCTTTTGGTAATTGAAAAGCTCATTGAGCAGGATGAACCATAATTGATCACATAGGTAGCTTAAATAATAGATATATTCTGTTTTCCTGTCTATAGGCTAATTTTATTCCAATCTGGAGCCTCACAAAGGATTGGAAATACATTACTATGTATATTTACCATTTTCATTAACAAGATATTGTTAAAAAAAAGATAAAAGGTTAGATTATCAAAGACTATGCAGATTTTATTTCCATTCTCCTCCTTCAGTCCCTTTATGCAACACTTTACATGTAATGCATGTAACTTCTTTATTACTATGGCTAGTCTGATCTACCCTCACCTAGGCTGTCAAAACCTACTTAGTTCTACTTAACAAATGTAAATAAATATAAAACTACCAAGTAAAAATGGTTGTGCTACACCTCATGAACATGGAGGTCGCAGTTTTCTACACCCTTTCTGTTGGCTCTGGGCAGATTTCCACTTTCTTCTGCAGTAATGTTTCAGTGGATTGCAGCCTCGTTCCTCCTCCTGACCAGCCTTCTCCTACAATCCCTTCCTACTTTGAAACATGGGTCACTCCTCGTGCCAGATAGGAGGATTAGCATTTATTTAATCCTATTAACTTTAATATCAATAGGTTATTTTCACAGAGGCATCTTTTCCTAAATCCTTTCCTGTGCAGTGTTTAAAGTTATGCCTTGGCTGCTTCTTACTGTGTTGCCTGATGTGTGGGCACTCTCCTTATAGACAGGAGAAGACTGATCAGATACACTTTCAGCTTGATTTGGAACACAAATCTCTGACCTACCAGAAAGATACAACCTGTATCTAACTGCAGGAGCCAGTCTCTTTGAAAGCTGTTCAGCTTTTAAATACAGCAGAACCGAGACCAACCTATGCTCAGCTCAGTCAACAGTCTTGCAACTCAAGCAGGAGGAGGGGAAAGGTTAAAGAGGAGTGTGGAGACTTTGTGTCCTCTCAGAGGAGAAAACTTCACTGACTGTTATATCCTGGGTGATTGCTTTAATCAGTTAATGGGAAGAGTCTTCCTGAAACTTTGCACACTTTGCTTTGTAGGCCTTAATTACAAGGGGCCAACTTTCCTGTTGGAACTATAAAAAAACCATTTTTTGCCTGAAACAAACTCACGTTTTTGCAAAATCTGTTCAAAGAATGTATTTTGACTTTAAAATGATTCTTACTAATACAATGACTACTGCATAAAAATATTCACTAGTCCTTACTGCAGTATTTCTTACAGCAAACCACCACAGTACTCAGCTTATAGTACTTACAGAGACATACAACCGTTACACAAGTAGCTTCAGTATGTACCTATGAACTCATTGAACGTTTTGTATGACTTACACCTGGAGTTGATGGGTTTTATTACTTCTGTCAATAATTCTTTTTCTTCATTTCATTCCAGATATAATGCAGCTAAACTTCTTTCTTAAACCTGAAAACAACTTGCAGCCATTATATCCTTTTGTTTGGCATCCAGTGTAACTAATGACTGAAATTTTCAGACCAGAGAGTTTAGCTTGGCTTGTATTACATTTAACATATCCAATATCCTGAGTTTTGTCTGTTTATTGAGACCAGTTTATCAGTCAGTAAACATACTGATTGTGAAACAAGCAAGATATCAGTATATATGATCTTTTTTGCTTTTCTCTAGCACCACAGGCAACACAATTGAAAGTGCATTTATTTCTCTCTAAAATTAGAATTTTAATTAAAAATAAGATACTCCACTACTAACTAATTTAGCACACTAAATGTTTCTATGGTAGTTAGCAGTCTCTTACAGGTGTAAGGCATAGTGTGAGAAGAAAATACAGAGAAAAAACAAAAAAAGCCCCTCTTTCACCCACAAATATGAGAGATTACGGGAGAAAAGAATTTGCCATTGATGGTAAATTGAGGTACTATCAGTTTCTAAAGTTTAAAGAAATGGAGGAGGAATATGAAACATTACATTGTGAAAAGACTCTTTCAGCAGGTTTGGGGCCAGGAATAGTATTCGTTTTGTGTGTCCTATTTGTTTCTTAGCTTTCAATTCTCTTTCTGTCTTAGATCTCCTTCCGTTGTAGTTCAGGACATTAATCATTATAGTTCTAAACCAAAAATTTTAGCTAGATCTGCACAAAACTTTTGTAGCGAAACTGAAGAAATCCAGACTAAACTTGTTTTGGGGTTTTTCTCCTGGAAGCAGGAAAGAGAAATTCAAAAGTAAGCGAAGAAGGTTTGCAAAAGTGAGCTATATACTTGATTTCTGAGTTTAATAAAAAATTCCAAGGGTTCGTATACATGTTTGTTTAGTAAATGGGTAAAATTATTTCTGATGCTACTTTTTAATACTTTTTGTTACCACTTTCTATTGGAAATTATTGGCCTTACAGCAACAGAAAGCAAAGCCTGGAACACAGGAGCATCTCCTTTCCTGGCCAGCGCACAGCCAGACAATTTGATCTGTAGCCACCAATAAATGGCCATATGAACCAGCTGAAATGGAGTTATCTTAATCTCCAGCTGTGAGGTCATAACCTCCCATTCTTAGGCAGTGTTATTTGCTCATGTCCTCAGTCACACGGATTTCAAAACAGCTAATGTGGAAAAGCACGATCCTGCCCTAGGCCTACTGACATGTGCATATACTGCATGGACCTATCGTGCTGCAAGAGGCCAAATTTTAGAAGAGAAAACCTTAAGCAGCCATAAAATGAACAGCAATGTTGGAAACAGCGACCAAATGAAAAGTGACAGGTTTTGGCAGAGTTCTGGCTTTCTGCAGCTGGTCACACTGTTCCTAGTCAGAATCATGTTCTTGGAAATTACCTGACATTACAATTACAATGAAGTTTTCATGGTCAACATTGTAAAACATAATTGGAGTATAAGATTCATCACTCCACATTTGCACTGTAGAGGAACGTTGTGAAAGCAAAAGTTCATTCGGATTCAGAATATGCTGGTAATCTTTTAGGCAGACCAGTTCACAGGGCATATAAAGTCACAGATAAGAGAACAACCCTGTGTTTTTTAAAGATTACATCTCCTCTTACAGTACAAATACAACTATTTGTTAGTGATTAGTGAACTTCAGGAAAAAAAACAGTAAGAAATTCAAAGAAAACAAAGTTTTTGTCCTGCCAGGTATGGGAAAATGGCTAATGGGCTCAGGTGTTCTCTGTGGTTGGAGCACTGTGGAGTTGGCTGGCTGCTTTGGGCTTGTCACAGACATTACCCCTGCAGGCACCTTCCTCTCCTCCACCTTTGCCCCTACTGCCAACACCAGAACACTTACACCCAATACAGGTCAAGAGAGACAACAGATTGGTTTTAAGATAAAGTTTAAAGTTTAAGATATGTTCATTAAGAAGTCTCTATTTGGGTGAGATAAACTGCCTTGAGGAGGAAGATACTTCTCTCCTGTGCCTTGAAAGGGACACTAGACAATTTGCTCAAATGTAGACTTTCAGGTAGTGGTTATCTGAAACTAGGTGAAGAGAATGACATCAAAGAAGCTCAAAATAAATATCTCTGTACAACATTCTATAAATGAAATCACAATCACATTCCTGGGAACCGATGATAATGCTTCTAAACATTTGTAAAAGAAAATGAAAATACTTGACACTGGCAGTTGACTTATACTCCAAGAAAAATAATAAAATGGTTTAATTTTGATTTTTTTTTTGTAATAGTGTATTTTACTCAGATGCAATTTTGTATGTTAAAGGTTATGATGCCTTTTGGTATTTTATTTCTGGTGATATTCTGACAAATGAAAAGAAATTAAGACTTACCATCTGATCATTTCAAATAACTTCTTGATGCAAATTCCCACTTCAAGGGAAACTTCAGGAAAGCTGGTTTTCTATTCTGATACAGGCTGCTCCCCTGACACCTCTGCAAACACAGGCATACCCTTAACTTAAGATACAAAGTATAACATGTGAAAAGAAGAAGCCTGAAACAACAACATCATCAACAAAGGGATTGACAGATCTGAAAACAAATTTACTTTCCCAAGCCTACTTAGCCACATTCTCTATTTATTAATCTGTACACATTAGGACGTACTTGAATGCACATAAAACATTATTTAACCATGCTAAAAAGAATATTTTATCACATTTACATAATCTAGGCATTACTGTTTTTCAAATAATGTTTAAAATATTATTGCATACAGATTGCCTATGCTATATAATTTTCCATTCTTCTCTTTATATTGCTATTTATAAATGTCTGTTAAATAGAAGAGACATTTCTGCCTGGAATAGTTTGACTGAACCTTCAGCTGATGTCAGTCACACTGAGCTACACAGTAGATGAATCTTAAATTAAATAAATACGTACCTTGCTGTGTTAAAAAATAATGAATTTTAATGATTCTTCTAATAAAGCTATGGGCAGCAAATTGATTTAATTTATCTGAAATCTAAACTAAGTGTGACGTTTGAGGGAACTTATATGCCTAAGGTAAAAAAAGGCAAAAGAAACAACAATGGAGAATAATCCATTTGAAAATTCTATCTTCTGAAATACTTTACTTATATGTTTTGTGCAGTTCCAGTGTTTAAAATTCCCTTGTTGACATTCTGACATTAGCACAGTGTAACAAGTATCCTGGGAATAGGATGATATTCCTTAGTAGTCAAATACATGCTTTTCTTCTCAGACATATCAGCCTTTGTACATTTTCCAGGCTGATCTAGCATTACGTAAACTTGATGTCAGCTATGTCAAAGTACTCTGCTTTAACTGCAAGTGACAGTCATTTATGTCCAAAGGTCAAGAGGGGAAAGAAAAAAAAAAACCCTCAATGCAAGATTTGACAGAACAACAATAATGTTAGTATTCTGTTTCTTAAATCATTTCACATTTCATCCTGTTCCAACAATATAGATTTTAAGTAATCTCAAAGGATGGATGTTACAGTTGTTCTATGAGACTGGGAGAAAAGTTCTAAAACAACAGTAAGATTTTTATTGTTTATGTGCACAGCACTGAGCTTTAACTGGAAGTCAGTATTGCACAGCTATCTTCTCTTCCACCTGACATATTTGGGAAGGAGAAAAAGGAGAGACCAGAAGGTCAGTAATGCTTCTAGCTTTAATTAAACAAAGCTCTTAATTTTCATGAATTTACTCGAGTGATACTTTCTACTTTTTTTTCTTCTCTTTTTAATAACCAAGGATTGAACATTTTACAAAGTATTTCTGATATTTAGATGTGTAAAAGACGAAAGTATGGGTCCTCACCTTCAGCCTCTCTTCTTTTCATGGTATGGGCCTATTTCAATCTCTATTCAGCTGCAGATACACAAAGATTTTCCTTGTGCAGCAGAAGGACTTAAAAATTGCAGTCTGATACTCCAACTACAGTGCAGGTCTGTCAATTTAGAGGATGTTTATATAAAAGTAGCCATCACCTGCACTTCGTCTCTACCACTACAACCCTTTTTCTTGTATATCTGCGTTAATGATGCTTTTTTCTTCCATATGCATAGCTCTGCAGTACAGATACTGGTTTTATTTTGTGTCTTTTTCAGTGTTTCAACTCTTTTTATCCTTTTAAAAATAATGTCATTAAGGATTAATTCTGTGTCATTGAAATCTAAGCAACCTGATGAAATCATTGTGAAAAAACTCTTCAGTCCAAAATTATTAACTGTAGACTATGCAGATGACAGTCTGTTTGTGTGGTTAAAACCAGGAACTAATACTCGCTGTTATTGTTTTCTAATGTGAAACCAGATGCCAACCATACTCATACAAATATGGAATGATTCCCCAAATCAAATTATTTTATTAATAGCTCTAGCAGCAGTGAATTTTCATTGTTTGTTATGTGTTGTATGACCAAATATACATTTCCTTTTTATATTTATAGTCTGCTAGTTTTCAACAAGACCTGATTTTTTTATAAATTGTAATTTTCATTCTCTTGCTTCTGTAAATATTGTTTTCTTTGTTAATAATTGAATATATTTTGTACATTTAATCAAAATACATATTGATAGAAGTGCAAAAAATCTAGTGCATTTATATAACAAATATATACCTGTGGAGTGTATGGTTTTGTTCTACCTGCATGCAAGTGCTTGACCTGTACACATCCATTCCCTCAGCATACCTAATCTCTAAATCAGCCTGATGCAGTTTCTTTTAGTTGCAGGTACCATGCAAAAGAATTACTTCTTGCAGTCAGTTAAACAGCTATTAGGTAAACTAAATGTTCCTTCTATTTCTGTATTTCAGAAAAAGACCTAAATATAGTATTTCATCACTTGCAACAAGGTAACTTATTTTATTTGTTTAAATCTTCATGGTAATGAATTTGGTTTTGAGCAAGTGGTAAATAATCATGACAACCATTACAGAAACACCTTCATTTCAATATTTGTCATGAATAGGATACATAAACAGTTTCTGCTACAGGTAAGTGATGCTTTATACAAACACACACAAAATGCCAACGACTCTGTTTACTTCCTGATGCACAACTGCTTGGTTACCTTTTCCTGAGTGGTATTACGTTTAATGCCAGGGTTTCTCTCTTTGGGCACTCTCTTTAAGCCTTTACTTAAGGAAGATTTTCTCCTCATATGTGGCTCTGGAGTCCTAAGAAAATCTTGATATAAGAACTCCTATAGCTTTTGATCAGATGAAATCTGTTGCAATGACTTAAGTTCTTTAAAATTTCTGATTGACATCAGGCATGTAAGTAGTTTTTTAGGGACCTGTAACATGGAGAATATCCCTTTTCACCCTTTATTAACAGCATAGTTAAGAGCATGGTGGATTAATCTGAATTGTTTGTATCATATCAGAGACATAAAGAAGTTTAAGGTTTCCTTCCCCAAGAGGCTCCATGTGCAGATTATTAAGAGTTCTTGGGAAAAAAGTTTACTGAAAGAGCACACAGGACCAGAAATTGAACTTGGGAGGGAAAATATTGCAATGAATTAAAGACCAAGAGCAAGGACATTTGTGAATAAGAGAAGAAATATGAGATGGAACAACAAACACATCTTAATGAACTTGGTCCTTGGGCAGAGAGACACTTAACTTGATTTAATAGGAAAAGAGTTGCAAAAATGTTATTTTTCTGATTACTGTAGTGTGTCACAGTATGCAAAAGTACTAGTAGTGTGTTTCAAAAGAGAAAGAAACCATAACCCAGAAGAGGAAACTCAATAGGGGACCAAATATTTAATTATGAATGTTAGTTTTCTTAAATGGACAAATACGATATGTTAGTTTTATTTAAGTTTATTCTGGTTGACAAAAAAACCGCTTAGACTGCATTTAAAATACGCTAAGACTTACCTGTAAAGAGTTGCTATTAAAGAAAAGCACATGGATACACAAATTAGTGATTGTTTCTAATTAAGAAATAAAAAGGCAGAATGTATTCAGACAGGGAGATACGTCACAACGGTTCACCAGAACATTTTGAGCCATCATTTGAAACAAATAAATATATTCACATTGAATGATCAAGGCCATAATGCCTCAAAATTGCATTGCATTAAAAATAGGACAGGTATTCTTATATTTAAAATTACATTAAGAACTTGCAAGATAAAGCCTAAGTGTCTATCATTATTCTTCTAAAATGAGCTTTATAATTTCCTTATATGTAGAAATCTACTGTGCAAGGCATGCAAAACATGAATTAGTGTTTTGAGATTAGTGAGACATTAATGCCAGCTAGTATTTTATAAACTTGAAATAGCTTTTTGAAGTTTTTTCTAAGGACATAAAGAGTTGAGAGAAGTCAAGGGTTAATCTGAGATTCAAAATCATGTAGAAAGAACAAAAGTAATGATTATTTCTATGCAGGAATAATGGTCTAAAAATTCTAGCCGGTATATGAGAAGGAGATACATGTGAGTCTAGGTGGAAAGACCAAACATCTTTGAAAATGTTCACTTTCACATTTTATGTTGGAAAAATGCTGAAGTTCTGCAATGTTTCAGCCAGGTTTGGAGCACTGCCATCATCAAAGGCCACAAATTAAAACTGTTTTACAGCAAGGAATCATCTACTTCAGAAATTCATAGCCCTGCTGGATATTCAATCCTATCTATGACATATAGACATTCTTTTTCCTTTCTGTAATTTTTTATTTGTTCATCTCTTTGCAAGGTCATAGTTTCAAGGCTTCACTGTGACTGAAGTTCCAGGAGGAGAATAAACCTCTTGTGAATTTAAGTTTCCTTGCACTGCTATATGAATTTTAGTTGTCGTAAAAATGTGACAAATAAGAGTAGCTAAACCCAAGTGTTATATGATTGTCCTTTACAGTTCCACCAAAATACTTCAGTGCTGGCCAATAACACTCTTTTCTGTAGTGTAATAATGAATGTAGCACTCCCTGTGGAGCCACTCATAGAGTACATTGCTTTTTTTCTGAGAACAAAAGGAAGCTACTCAGAGACTGTTAATCTTATTTTGTGGGACAACTAACTGTGTATTGAGTCCTGACGATCTTCGGAAGTGAAAGCTAATGTATTGGGCCCATACAGCATTCCAGTATGCAGAGTACCAGTCTATGATAATTACTTCTGCATCTGCATTTAGAGTACCACATGTAATTACTGAAGTGTATACTTTTCTCTCAGCAATGGCATGCAATTTCCATTAGTGGTCTTGGCACTCATGCACATGCATTAGAAGACCTCTAAGTAATCTGTAGCCCCTTGTAATTAAATGCAAAAAGAATTACAGCCAGTAGAACATGGTGAATAATTCACAACCAATAACTTGACTGATGAATTTAACTCCTTTTTATGTACCAAAACAGAGTCAGGTATTCTATCTTTTTTAAGGCTTTTTTTTTTTTTTACTCATTTGTTACTTTCTTAATCTTCAGTCCTTTCACAACTTTCCTTAAAATATTTCCAAATAGCTACTTGAATAAAGTTGATTGTTTACACTTCTCACTTAAATGTTACTTTCAGGGTTTGAAACTTTGAAATTTGAGGCCCTCCTCTCTACCAAGCCACTTGTTTGAAAAATTCTTTCTTCCATTAAAGAGGAAACCTCTTTATTAAAAAACTCTGTATCCTAAAAACTTGAAAAGTTTAACTTTTATCCATCAGGAAAGTCTCATAATTTGAAATTCAAACAGTATACAAGTAGAAGGGGTCTCCTAGGTCTTTGAGTCTTTTCCCTTGCACTCAGGTTTACCATTTTATGTCCTTAATAACTTAACTAATACCATCTTAAACACTAGCTACATTACTTTTTCCTCTATAATTTTCTCACACATATTTTTCCAAAGGTTCAGTAAGAAAATATGTTTGCTCTTTTGTCAATTCAGTATTTTCCTCAAATAGTTCTTCTGTTACTTTGATGATCATACACTCAAGACACATGTAGACAATGGTCATTTTTGTTTCAGAATTTATATTGTTAGGTTTAAAGAAAAAAGCCCATCCGTCGTGTTTCATCTGGAAGATTCATCTTGTTATCTAATTGGCTGTTTCCCTGTGTGTATGATATCCGTTTCCCACATTTGTTTTACTCTGCATTCATTTTTCTTCTCAAATATGAGTGACTGGAATTTTACATGGTATTATAAATTACATTCTTATGTGTCCAAAACAGAAGAAATTATCGACTCAAAACCACCATGGAAGAAATTATTTTGTAAAATTAATTTTGGAGTATTTACAACAGTACCTGATAATAACCCTTCTGCAGAAACATACCCTGGTCCTGAGTTTTATCTAGAAATTTCATCAGCAGGAGAGAAGAGGAGATGGGAAAAACTGGAATTACAGCTCCAGTGAAATGCTCCAACTGCATAGGAAATATTAGAGGCCAAAAAAGTTTTAGTCTTGCAGTACGTTACAAAGCATTTTACAAAGTAGAGCAATGTAATTTTAACCACTTAGACCAGGTGTGGGGAAGTGAAATACCTTGACAGAGATAAAAGAAAGGCCAGGCACTCATTTTTTCAAGTTCAGCATTGTGTTTTATGCACAATGCATTTCATCTGGATTTTCGAATGAGAAAATTTCAGTCTCTGGTTTTAAAACACAATATCAAATTCTAAGTCCACTTTTTTAGTATGACTTTACTACAAATACATTTCCAAGTGTATTAAATCTAGATTACATCTATTTAGAATTCTGTTGCGCTCTTCTGCCTTGAAATTACTAAAATAATTTGCAAATAATTTTTTAAAACCCTCCTTTTGTTAGAGGATGTTGTAATATTACTATCTACATTTATGAAGATCAATAATAACTAATTTGACATTCACAGACATTTATTTGTTTTGCCTCCACTCTCCCCATTGTAGAAACAATGGTTCAAAATAATGAAAACTCACATTAGTTAAATGATGAAAGTTTGTTGATTTTTTACTTTGAACAGAATGTGTACACATCTACAGACTGCTCTTTTTTGAGTTTCTTTATGTGAAACTGTTTGTTCTTCATCTCCTATAGTTTTTTGATGTAAATCAGCTATGGCATATGGCATCACATTGGGTAATATAGGGAATAAGTCTTTGCTTGTTTACAAACACTGAAATATTCTTTTCAGTGTCACTATTTTATAAGAAACACTTCTTTAATGGGAATTTTACTGAATTATTCTTTAATTATTCACAAATCCTCCCATGAAAAATGTGTTAGTTATGTAATTAAGAAAAAAATTATTTGGGGTTTTTGTTCACATTCTAATCTATATGCTTACTAATTGCAATATTACACAACTAGTCATTTAAGCTATTTGATGTTGCTCATGTTCTGTGATAAGTGGGAGGACTGACTGATCCCCCAGAAGGCTGTGCTGCCATTCAATGAGATCTTGACTGGCTTGAGAGTTGGGCAGAGAGGAACCTCATGAGGTTCAACAAGGACAAGTGCAGAATACTGCTTCTGGGAAGGAACAACCCCATGCACCAGTACAGGCTGGGGGTTGACCTGCTGGAGAGCAGCTCTGTAGAGAGAAATCTTGGAGTCCTGGTTGATAATAGACTGACCAAGAATGTACCCTTGTGGCCAAGAAGGCCAATGGCATCCTCGGATGCATCAAGAAGAGTGTGGCCAGCAGGTCAAGGGAGGTTCTGCTCCCCCTCTACTCTGCCCTGGTGAGGCCTCATCTGGAGTCGTGTGTCCAGTTCTGGGCTGCTCAGCTCAGGAGGAACAGAGAACTGCTGGAGAGAGGCCAGTGGAGGGCCAGCAAAATGATCAGATGATTGGAACATCTTCCTTATGAGGAAAAGCTGCGGGAACTGGGGCTGTCTAGTCTAGATAAGAGGAGACAATGGGGGATCTCATTCATATTTACCAATATATAAATGGTGCATGTCAGGAGGTGGGGGCATCAATTTTTCTGTTGTATCTAGTTACTGGACAAGGGGTAATGGAAAAAAGCTGGGATACAAAAAGTTCCATTAAAACATAAGGAAAACTGTTCAAGTGAGGGAGCCATGGCACAGGCTACCCAGGGAGGTTGTGTAGTCTCCTTCTCTGGAGGTCTTCAAGACCCGCCTGAACATGTTCCTGTGTGACCTGATCTAGGTGGACCTGCTTTAACAAGGGGATGCACTAGATGACCTCTAAAGGTCCCTTCCAACTCCTACCATTCTGTGAAATTCTCTATAAGCCGTGGTGTAGTTTGGGATCAATAATTTGTCACATGTTTCATGGTCTCTCTTACATGATTTTGTTTTTATAAGATACAAAAAATCACAAACCATAAAGCAAAGAAGTTATTATCCATCAGCCAAAACATTTTGAGTATGTTCAGTGTGATTGCTCAAGTCACAGTTTGGGGTGTGAAGGGAACAGAAAACATGCTTACCCTTAAGTGTAGTTCCTTTAAAAATCTTATTTTAATTGAAGTGAAAAGAAATCAGAAATCATAGAAAGAAGTGAAAAAGTGCTTTGTTAAAGCAAGATTTTATCATATACCTAGAAGGAAGGCACAAGTGCAAATCTTCGATATAGTATTAAAAATTGCACAGAGAGATGGAGGTTATTATTTTCAAGGACTTTCTTGTTTCATTTTTCCCTTTCCCTTTTTTCTTTTGTTCATTCAGTATGTCTGAAACCAGCCTTGGGAGTCTTTCTAATTTATAATTAATTTCTATTATTAGCAAGTCATTTCAACTTGTCTGGAAATTGGAATTTGATTCTATACTCTCTGAACCAAACTCCCGGGGTAAAGACTTTCTTCTTATGTCCCCAAAACATCACAGTCAAGGTAACATCAAAAGGAGCATTATTTCCTTCATTTGTCTCATTTTAGGAATCCATTTCCCTCATATTAGGAGGCCATAGACAATGAGATAAGGAAGGCAGGAGTCAGAAAGGAAGGCAGGAAGACAGATGTACTGTACTGCTTTAAAACATAGGCATAAAGTATTAAGATCAAATCCTAGGAAAGTCTACTGCTAGTTGCAATGACAAAAGAGCAAAATGGTTTTAAACTTTTCTCTTGTTCCAAAGAACATGCAAAGGGTCTATATTAGTGAAATGCCATTTAAGTTAAGTCCTTTATTCCTTCACCTATCTTTCCAGTTTATGTACCTTTTGTCCATACACAAACGCATAATTGAAGATCAAATGTAGGGGAACACAACTACGTACATAAATACCAATATGTAAAAAGAAACATGTTGACATATCCATAACATATCAGAGTTCCCAGGTTGTCTTTTACTCACTCATGTTCTTTGCTGGAGAATATGATGAACCATGCAGGTGAGGTATTATGGTCACACGTAACAATATCCCAGGTCATTTCAATCAGACTGAATTATGACTTGACTGCAATTGCTTTAAAAATGGAGATAAAAATGAAATGTTATATGCACTGAATACAGAAATGTGCATATATATGTATATTACACATATTCTACCTCTTACATGATATTTACCTGGGTCAATGGGCATGGTCCCATTCTTTTTAAGTCAGCAAAGTATTGACATATCTATTCTGTAAAATGAAAGCACCCAAGTACATGATTAAAACATCTGGTTAATTGTTCTAATAAAGTAGAATAAAAACTGTTATATGCACTACATTCTTTTTTTCATTTGACACAAGTGGAATTAATTGCACCCTTTCTTTTCAACCTGTACAAGAGTAAAATTTTCCCATTGGGTGTGCATTGGGTTATTATTTTAAAAAATCTCTTCAATGTTATTTTAAATTATATGGAATAAGTTTAGAATAAGCAAATTATTTTCTCGCTTTAAATACCTCTCAGAAACTCTATTTTCAATAACCTTAGAAATTAAGGTTATAAAGTAAATGAAATGGTATCATCTTCATGAAACCTCCTCAGTGATACAGTAAAAAACAATTTCTTTTGAAGAATCTATTAAAAAATAGATCTATATTAAATTATTATCATTGGGAAAAAAGATGTAATGATGAATCAGTTATTTGATTATGAGACAGACTAATTATATTACTAAGATGTCTAGTGGAAACCCATTAGTAACTGAATAAATCTATTGTCATTGGGGAATTTATCAATTGCCACTACACACAAATACATTGAATTTCCTTGATTTTTGGCAAGATGGCTTAAGTAATTAGGATCATGAAGAAGATGAACATTTTATGTTTTCTAAGTGACTAATTAAATGCCAAAAAACTTACCTGCAACAAATATAAATTGCAATAATATATGAAATTGCAAGGCACATGTTGCCTGTCCATATTTAATAAATGATAACAGAAGGCAGACTGTGTTCTCAGTAAGACATTTGAAAAAAACAATGCAGGCATATACAGAAACAAGTCAGACATTTGAACAAGTGTTTTTTCTCTCTTAACTGGGATAACTTTTTACTTTCAAAAAAAAAACTTGACCAAAGCTCACTCAAGCTAATGGTTTCTCATTGGCCTTGGATTGGACTTTGGGAATATTGCTTTCTTAAATCTAAATGCAAAGTACATACCTATATACAAAGCTTCACTGTGACTTACCTCAAGGGTGGTAATCTTAGTTTCAGGTCCATGTTTTACTGCAAAAGTATCACTTACCAAAATTGCACTGATGTGGAATCAACATGAAGATATACGGCACAGCACTTTCCCAGGGTATTCCTTCTACTATCGCCCATGGCTATCGCTATTGCTTGACTTCACTTTTTTTTATGGCAAGACCTCGGTGTGTCAGTAATAGGGAAATATTGCACAAGGATTAGAGATTCTCAATTTGAGAATCCCTAAATTATGACTGAAAAAGTCCTCACAGAAGTTATAGAGTCATTCCATAAACCTATCTGGATGAAAAAATACTTGCCTTGAATTGCTACTTGAAGACTGGCAATGGTGATTCTGTGTCTGCAAGGTGACTAAGTTTGGATTAAAAATAATGTTTTCCTAAACCCCTTCTCCAGCAATATTCAAAAGTGGAGGTGTAAGTATATGCAGAGGATTGTCCTAAAATGCTTTCAAATCTATGTGACTTGGCACTGTTTCCGCTACTATAAAGCAAATAATGTGTGATAGAATTAATGCAATAATTCACTCCATTGGGACATCCAAAATATTTTCAAAAGCCTTATCTGCTCTGGGACCGTATTTGTATCATAATATCTCAATGGTGTGAAAAAAGGTTTAGAGTTTGTCATATAAAAGGCACAAAGGAATTTTAAGCTTAACAATAATCTGTCAAAAAAGATTCTAAGTGCCATTTCCATATGCTGCAGTGCAGAAACGTATTTAACATCACGCTACTTCACTTACAATTCTAACACTATGCATTTTCAAGTATAACATGATGTGTAATGCATATATCATGAATTTTTAATAACTTCCTCTAGTTTAGGAGTCAGTAAACACTTATTTTACAACACTTAGATTTCAGATCCATTGAGATAAGTAATTGTGCATCTGTGAAGCATAGAATTAAGATTTAAATGTTTATTATTTTTATGGATTTGGGCTCAAATAAGTTTACCTAAATGAAGTTGCTCATGATTAAACTCCTAAGAGGATAATAAGAAATATTTATCATTTTATTTCTTTTTCCTGTTCTGAAGGGGTTAAAGTATATCTGAGTCATGTATCCTTTGGAATCTTTGTTGTGTAAAAATGAAGTTTTATTTCAGCTGGTGATTTGGAAATGTTGATTTTAATATGAGTATTCTTTTAGTCTGATACAATGTTTCATAACCAGACCAAATGAATATTTAGGTTGACCAGTAAAAAGTGCATGGTAAAATGCAAAAATACAGGTAATTTCATTTGTTTGTCACACTGCAGAGTATTTGGCATGATTCATTTTTGGTTTCCAATAGAAGTGTTTATGGGAATCACAGTTCCCAATAGAAGTGTTCATGGCCTTTGATAGTGTACATGAAGAACCAGAATCTGGTTAGGAATTTATTACAGTTTCCTTGTTCTAGTATGTATGCCAGAAGAAAAATAGATTTCATGTTTCAATCATTTTAATTTGTTCAAAAACAGTAGGCTTGCATAAGACACATTTTTAGGTGTCATTATTCTCCTTAGATATCAGTTTCTTTTTTGCTTCACTTCACAAGAAGCAGTGTTGCTAATCTTACGAAGTGATTCACCCACATAACTTCTTTCTCAGGTAAGCTTAGTTTGTGGCTAAAGATGGAGCCAAATTTATAGCATATGTTAAATTCATGGTCACCAAGGTATTTATGAAAAGAGTTGTCATATACATATTAAAGAAAATGTACTTTAAGTCCCATGTTGATAAGTTTCTGCTTATATGAATCAAGTCATTATGGAAAACCATGAAAACAGTCATAGATTTGCTTAGAACAGAAATGTTAGTAAATCTAAGTCCTCTGACCATCCCTAAATCTAAGAAGCTTTGGTGTGTCAGCAAAATATTTAGTTAGCAGTGTTTGATATCAGGTCTGACAAACACTGGACTGAGAAGTCTGCAGCTTTTAAAAGCCTTTTGAATACATGAAAGGAATAAATAAGAAGTCTGCAGGAAAATTTTTCAAAAAGGTATATTCTGCAGAATATTTGCATTCAGCTTCCCTGCTGTCCTTAGTAATATTTCTGTGCATAAATCCCCTTCACTGGTTGTAAGCATACTGCTATATGGAACATTTGTTCAAAGGCAGCATGAATTCTTCTGAAAAGTGATTCTCTCCATGCAACAGACAGTGTAAAAGTGCCAGCATGCAAACCTTTGTTTCCTTTTCTCTGAAATAAATACGTAAATGACACAGAAAACCAGAAATAATATTGTCACATGAGGTTAGTGCCCATCATTAAAGCCATGATTTCCATTCTGTAAATCTGACCATCAATTAGACCAACTACTTAGGATATTTTGATCTTACATCCTTGTGGTGCTTTGCAGGACCTCAACAAGCCTTCCTGAGCTGATTAATACTTTGGTGTTGAGAGTGAATTTATTTTCCTGGACTTAACTACTCCAACTGTCTGCCACTGGCGATAGATATGGATGACCGTCATTCAACCAATTAAACAAATGCAAATTTGTTTCTACGTCATTAATGAATCCTGGTATTCTAAGATGAAAGTCAAATTTATCTTGGATTAACTGATTGGATACTGTTACTGAGGAGTCTGTCTAGCAGATAGAGATGTGTTGTAGGTTGCATCTCAATTTACTACAAAATCTGACTTGAAGAACTATAGAAAACATCCACACTTACTCATGAAGCATGGCAGATATTAGAGATGATAAGGAAAAGCTAGAAATCCTTTGCATCAGAGTAAAGTATGAACAGAACCATAACTCAGTAGAAAGGACAGAGTACCAAGAGTTTTTTAATGCAATCTTTCCTAACATTCCATTCAAATACCTGCTTAACTCTGCATGCGTGACTAAATAGCACATATTTCTGTGGACCCGAGGGTCCTACTGAACTGCTATTCCAAAGGGAAAGGCTCAAAGTTGAACTTTTAATCTTTTAAAATCTTTCTTAAAATAATTTTGAAGTGCTTTGCTTAGTGCAAGCCTAGGCCAGGAATTGACAGAGAACTTAAAAACCATGCTGCTGCTTTATGCTCAGTCTTCCTGTCCTGTAGCTTTACATAACAAACAATGCAATGCCCTGTTTCTGTGTTAATTTTCTGTCTACTAATACAAGCAGTCAGTAAGTGTTGTAGTGGAAGTAGTTACAAGGAGATGACTAGGAAATTTGTGTGTGTAGCACATGTACACCTTGCACATCCTTTTATTAATGTACAAATCTTTTAACCTTCTGGGAAAAGCAGTAAAGAAATAACAAAATTAATACTAGATAAAATTTATACAATAACTTGATTGCCTTCAAGATATGGATTAGTCCAGGGATGCATTTTTTCATTTTAATAAATTGACCGGTGCTCTTTAGCCTCATAATCTTCCTTTTTAAATTACAATTTTACATAAAGAAGAAAAACCCAGGGAAAAATATTCAAACGTCACTGGTCATTTCTACATATTAATTTCCAATGTAAAAGGAATGTACTTCAGATTTCAAAGTTCATCGGGGCTGTACAGATCTTATCAGCTTTCTAGAAACAGAAAGAAGATCCTGCTAGCAGTAGTGATTTGATAGGTAGACAATTGAAAATTGAACTGGTTGCAGCTGAAATAAGAAATGAGCAGGAAAATGGGCTTGGATGTGGGGCCAGAATGGTTTAAAAAAAAAACCCCAAACAGATCCTCCCTAAAAGACACTGTATTTGGTCATTTTCCATGGTCCCTGCTGTAAAAAAACATACATGGAAAAGTCTGATATAAGCTTGAGATCACTAAGTAGATTTTTAAAGAACTTCATATAATTCTTTTTTTTTGTCATGAAAATAAATCCCCTTTAGAATAAATGCATAATACCTGTTTCTGATCTGTTAGGCAATTTGCATGGATTTAAGAAGCCAACTGGCTTCCAACACCTCTAGGTTTTCATATTTCAAAACAACACATACTTTGTCATCTCCAAGTCATCAAATAACCACCTTGTAGTATAGCTTGTGAGTCTATTTTCATTAAGTGAGTGCTGTGATACTGCAAGGAAATGCGGTCTATGTGTTCTGTGAGAATCAGCTGCTTTCACAAGAGGAAAGATCAGTGCTATGTAGTGCTGCAGTTAAAATTTTAAAAGTACCACAGGTTTATTGTACAACTTTATGAATGGGATCATTTTTCAAGGAATATGCCAATTCAAGTAAAATCTGTGGACATACAATATAAAGAAATGGTAAACAAAATCTCTTAAGAGTAGAGAATGTGTATAAAGAGAATGTCTTCAGCTCTGGAGAATATTTTTACATTGGCCACATTGCTGGTGAGTTATGAGTGTTTTATACACACAGGGAAAAGAAGGGAGATAATGGATATAATAATCCTCCTAATAATACCATGAGCTTCATTTCAACTTTCAAGCCTGTCTTCAAAGCTGAAAGTTAGCTTCCAAAGCTTTTTAAGAGGCTGCTGCCCTTTTCAAACCACATTTCAGGTGCATCATTCTTGCTGATTTATACATACTAAATGCTATGTGCCCTATTCTTTCTGGGTAAAGCTGAGGAAGGCTGTGTAATTTCACTCTGCACCCTGGCAATCTCATTCAGCTCGAACTGGTCAAAAAGTCTTAAGGCTAATTACAAGAGTATTGGTTATGGACTGAGCTGAGAACAGATAAGACCTATAGCTATTTCCTGACACAGACACACGAGATATAGGCAGACCGGTTGTTTGTCTAAAAAATAGCTGAGTCTCCTTCATTCAGAACTATTGAGATAACACATCAGCAGGAAGGCATGGCAAGGGGAATAATTGTAAAAATCCAGGGCAGCAGTTCAGATGGTTTGAAGTATCACAAGCAGAAACACCTTTCTTGGGATTCTTTTTTTAAAAGAGTGGATTAAAACTACTTGAGGGTCAAATGACTGAATTACATACTGGACATACGAGATAGAACTAATTGTCACTTTACAGAAAGACACATAAATCCATGTCTGTTACCTTATGTGCACACCACAACACAAGCTGCAGGTAAGGTAAACAACTAATTGCTTATGTCACAACAAGAACTTCTGGAAAAAAAAGAACTAGTAAAATAGCTGACTCTTTAGTGAACGATTCTATGTCTATATGTCTGTTTCATTTTTCTAAAGAGTGATATTGCTGAGCAATGCATACTTTGTTTAAACCCTGTTCCTTGTACTATTTGCACAGCAGAATCTGTTACCACATCTGACTGTGTAGTGATAGATTCAGGTTAAACGCCCATTGAAGATCAAATTGAAGGAAGTAGTCCTAGTTCTTTCTGGTCACAGTTGAAATACAATAATGTGACGACGTTGAGAATCCTACTTCTGTGGTGTTATTGAAAAAAATGCAGAAATGTCAAGAGACTGCACAAGTTCACCAACATATATGATTCGAAATGAAACCAATAACTTTAAAGTTTATAAGGCAGAGATGTGTGACACTTCATTTTCTTTATTCAACTGAGTTTCAGTTTCAGGCTTACTAAGACTTTTCATACAGCTGTTCTGAAGAAAGTGCTGAGGCTACAAAGCAAACTGTATTCCCACTATTTTCAAAAAGATGACTTTCAGTTATGTTGTCACAGAAGAATTAATAAGGAGGAGAATAACAGAACATTGTACCTACTGCTGGTCTTTTTACTCAGGAAAGATGATTCTTTAACATATATGACATACATATTTTAACTCTTAATTCTCAATATATTGTTGGCTATGCTGGTCTAAAAGACAGACTGCTTGGAGGCATGAAGCTAGATGCTATTGCTAGTTGTGCTACCAGTCTTCTATATGATCTTGGACAAACCTCTAAATCTTTCTGCATCTTTGACCTTCTCATTCCCCTAGGTTTCTTTACCATCCATTCTTGCACAGTTTTGACCTGATAAGAACAGGTAATGCCTACCCAAAGGAATGGCCATGGTTTTCTGTTTGTTGGTTGGCTTTGGTTTTTTAGTTTGGTTGTTGTTTTTGTTGGTTTTGGTTTTGGTTTTACATTTAACATAGGATTAATTGGTTTGATATCATACTGCCTGCAAACGTTTTGATGACTAGGAGCCTAGGCACTCAGAAGCAACTGCAGTCATTACTTGCAGCGTTCTAACAAATCTTTTACTATATATGTGAAACTGAAGAAGTGCTAGCACTGATTTCAAAAAGGTATTAGCAGTGCAGCCTAAAGAAAATGTCACTGGTTGTATGGACAAAAGAGAAATCTGCAAGCACTTGATAGACTTTGAATCTTTGCTCTGTGTGACTGAGCAGAGGATGCCTGGTTCCTTTAGGTGTATTTTGATTCAGCCACAGAGCCAGCAGCTTCTCAGTGGAGAACACTGTTCTTACAGACAGTAATGAAAACCATAATGGAAGTTAAGCTCCTGGGGAAGGAACACTTTGGAAACAAAGAAAAAAACAGCTAAAGAAGCAATGACAAAATGTGAATTTTGACATACTGTTTTTTATATAGTCAATGCAAATATCCCTGTGTGGCACTCCCTACAGCCAAGAGATGGTTTGAATGAAGCAAGACAGGCGTCAATTTCCAGCCTCCTTTCATCTGCAAGAAGGGAGAGTTGGCAAATGGCAATATTTAAGCACTCAAAAACTAATGCTGAGAATTTTTCCATAGAAGAAACCATTTACTGTCACTTTAATTAGAGCCTCCACTCATTTCTAGGAGGACTATCAGTTATATTTTGGTCAGCTTGTTTGTAACTTGTAGACTTACAGAAATCAAGAATAGAAGAGGAAGAACAAAGGGTCTGTTTTGCTGGTTTTTAGTACTGACATTTCACCAAACATCTCTGTTGTTTAAACTTCTCTGTGTGTTCCAGTGAACTTGCTCTCAAGCATCACTTAAGTCACCTAAGTAAATGCAGTTAATTAGATATAGGAAAGAGACAGGAAGTTTATAATGAACACACTGTTGCCCTATCAGAGAAGGGGTTGTCACATTTCATCCCTGTACTGCACAGCACCAGTGGTTTGGAGAAAGGAGAGAATGATTCTAACCTGTTAGGTATAAAATAAAGTATTGGCAGCATGAATTTCTCAGTTCAGTGGGCTTTGGGTCAGGACATAAGATTGCACAACATGAACAATGAACCTTAGAGAAAAGGCCTCAAGTGCTGACCTGAAGCACAAGAAAGTGAAAGATCCCTCCTTTCCATGCAAGCTCTGTACAATTTTCTTTCATGTATAAATAATAGAAATACTGCATAAAAGGTGCAAGATAGATCATCTGTAATGGCTTAAAATAGTAGCCAGATATAGAATCTTGGGAGTTTTTTTAGGTCCTTTTAGCACATTCTAGGACAAAACCCGTGTCAAGAGGAATAGACATTTTTGGACAAGCCAGCACATTTGTTCACATAACCTCAAATGGAAAATCCCAACCATCCGTAAAATCAAAGAGAAGACAGGTTCCTCCTACAAGAAGACATTTGTAATTATACTGCTTGGGATCAGCATTCTCTCTCTCTCTCTTTTGTACTCCTACTCCTTCTATTCTTTCTTGTGATCTCTCACCAGATCTCATTAGAGGAGAAAATCAAAAGGGGGAGAATAAACCTGAAAAATACATCACTTAAGCTGACTTATAATACAAGAAATATTTGAGTTGCCAGACAAGGGAGTTCATGTGAACTTACTGAACAAGTAACAACATTTCCAATGAAGTAAATATTAGAAAAAAAATTACTATATACACCAGTTGATACAGCACCAGTCAACAACCTTGTACCTGAAGGTTATCACGATACACAGGTTCCACATTCTCTAGACAATTATAGCATGTCCATATTCTATTTAAGCAGATGATTTCTTTACTGTAATTCCAGGTGAAATAAAGATACATGCAGGACGCTTCCCTGCAGTTGAAATACTACATTTACTGAATGCTGACAAAAATGGTACTGTTGGCCAAGCATGATACACCATAAGCCTTTAACCTTACAAATCAAATTAATTGCATTGTACATAGGCAGATTGAAAGGACTCCCCTGCTGTGCTTCATATCACCTGATTAGTTCAAAGCAACATGTACCTACATCCAGCCAGTGACATGTGGAAGTCATGGCTTCTCCGCATTCACTGAGGACAAAGGGGGAAGTGTGCTGTGCTACTGCCTACTTCAGTCACAGAAAGAAAAATAAATGTAATCTGAGTAAATATGACTAAAATTCAGAAGTGAAAAAACCCAAAATAAAATAAATTACTTCTGCATGAGCTGGCTGAGAAGTCAGCAGTACAGGAAAGAAGAAAGGAGGTTCAGATGAGGGCAATGACATAGATAGGTTACAAGTAGAAAAGTAGCTATTACCTTGTATTCACCTTTCTCTGTGTGTGTGTGTATGTGACATTATGCATGGCACCTTGTGAATGCCAGGATCCACGTGTCGGAAAAGGTCTCTGAAAGACAACAAACTCCATTGTTTGTCTGCAATCCAATATATGGCAAGGGCAAGGCAGCTGTTCTGTTAGTGGCATCTGAGTGCCCTTTCAAAGCCCTGCATTGTGATCAGATTTGGAGAATATGTATTTTTCCTTATTACGTGGAAAGTTATGCAGACTTCACACTTTCTGTAGGAATTTGACTCCATAATTTCCAGAAAGCAACCTGAATTAGTAACTTTGAAGAGAGGAAATGCAGACTTAAAAGTGATTGGTATCCTGTGAACTGTGGATAAAGAGCTGCAGACAGTTCCCAACATAAGAAAACTCTTCCTTACCTCTTTTCTGCCAACAATCAACTCAACTGAGCATGAAATAAGGCCTATCAGATATTTCAGAGAGCATCCATGGTCCTTTTTTTTTTCCCCTTCTCCCTTCACCTTCCCTCCTGCAGTCTTCCCAGGTTCATTTTTATCACAAGCACAGCTCTGTCAATCTGTTCCAACTAATCCCTGGATCAGTTCAGCACAGCTATATCTAACAAGGTGTTTGCCTCTGGAGCATTTGCAGATAATTCCCATTGGCTACGGACTGCCCCAGGAAAGGCAGAGATGCTGTATTTCCTGGCTTTCAAAAAATCAACACTCTGAAAAGACTGAAAATATACCAGAAAATCTTCCATCTGCTAAACTTTTTGGCTTTTTGTCATAGAATATCTAAGATGAATAAACAGGCTTAACATGGAATCAAGTCGAAATACTAACATCAAACACAGAGGAGGTGGTCATGTGTCCAAATGGGCAAAACAGACACCAGAAGGTATGTACAGAGCCAATAGTAACCGCACTGTCTAGCAAAGATAGGCGTTCAGAACAGGGCAAACAATGCCAGCTCAGCTGGTTGGAAAATGATTTTTCTCTCAACAGATAAAACAGAGGCACAACCGTATTTTTCATATTTTTATCACAGAAATACTAAAAGAGTCCAAGTGAGAGAAAAACTTTGTTGTGTTTTGTTATACCTGTGTAGCCCAATTAGTCAGTAAATGGTGATTATTCTCACTTTACAGATACAAAACTGAAGTCCAGTGACAAAGTTATGTACTTGTTCTGATTATCTGCAGCAGAGCTAGGCAAATAACTGAGATATCTTGAAGCCTGGAACTTAATGCATTGCCATCTTCCCCTGCTCTTACAGCAAAAGGAGTGGGCGATTCAATTTGATGTTTCATCCTTCTGTTTCTTGATACAATGCAATTAATTCCCATGATGAATTTCTATGTTGATACTCCTACTCTAGGTTTGATATATCTTCAGCTTAATTGTTTCTCTTCTATGTGTGTTTTAACAGCTGAAAGTGTTTGTGAAATCTCATCTTATTTTCTTGTGTAACCTGAAACATATTCAGGAATTAAAAATCTTCCCTCTGTCTTTCCTTTTTCTGTGTGATCAATGAACTTCAGGATATGATTTTAAAAATTGATGCTGTGATTCATTTCACAGCATGATGGAGGGGTAAGTTTTCTAAAGTGTTAAGTGACTCCTTAGTGAGGCCCAGATACTTTTAAATCCTTCACTGCGTTGTGAAAATATATCCATCCCACTCTGACAGAAAGATTTGTTTAATAGATATAAAAGCTTATGGAATCCTGAAGATTTGAATTCTTATAGCTGTACATGTTATCAAGCAGGCTTTGTATGATGACAAGTAAAAGTATTTTTGAGAGATTTTTGCAGTATTATGTAGAACAGATGTTCTGATGCTTTCCATTACCATTATGCACCAGTGGAAAAATCAAAGAATTAAGTTCAATGAGATCACAGTACATGGATTTACCTTCTCTTTCTCAAATGCAGAAGGTCTCTAGTTCTGGAGCTATTCATCCCCTGGATCAGCTTTCTTTGTACACCCTCCAGAGATACCAGGATTAGATCATCTATCATGAAAATGGTCCACTTAAATCCAGGTTGCTTTGCAGAGCACGGGAAGATTTACCTTATTTAGAGAAAATCTGGAATAATTCCACTGAAGTCTATGTTTGATTTCTCTGATTTTTTTTCTTTCCAATATGAATGAGAACAAAATATATCTCACTTAAGTAAATTATGAAATCCCTGCATTTCAAGAGCTGAAATGCAAAATCTAAAGGTGAGAAACTTCGTGTATCCATGCCTAATGGTCTGTAATATAAATGAGAAACCCTAATAATGCTCCTCTGTGCCTGTTCTTGTAGCTATTTGTATCAATTTTATACTGGCTTCCTTCATTTCTATAACTCCTTATTACGATTTAACCCACTTGACAAGCAGCTAAGCCGAAACGTGGGAGACAACAAAAATTATTTGAAGCAGAACACTCTTTTGCTTCATGAGCGGCAGTCTTCTCTTTTTCTGTACTGGAATACATTAGTGCATCTTAGGGACAGACCTGGCACCCTCATTACCACTGCAAAGCAGGGCTGGAGAAGAAATCATAGCAAGATTGAGTTTTGTAGCCCCTTGTGTGGATGAGCACTTACATAAGTAATTCCATTTACTTCATTGCACTGCTGTGCGTGATCTGTCAGCCTCTTAAAAAGCGAAGGATGGATATTGGCATTAATTAACTCAGCTGTTTTGCCTTGCTCCTGGATGAGAAAACATACCTTTATGAACAGATCCAAATTTTAAGAAGATCGTGTAATGTTTTTGTCATAAGGTGTCTGCATTTCTGCACAAGGGCACCTTCCTCCCCGGAATGGAAGTGTTTAAGAGAGGATCTGGCTTTTAGCCTGGTTCATCTACAGAGGAGTAACTGTTTCATCTAACCCAGAAATGAAGATTGTAACACAAGCTATTCCCAGTCCTTCTAGGAATATTACGGAGGTACGCAATAGGATACTCTTCCTCCCCTTCCCCCCACAGACTCCTTAGATCTGCTTCTCTTCTAACATTGTTATCATATGTTATGTAGTTTTTTCTATGGCTGACATTCTTGTATTCTGAAAATGAACACCTCATATTCAAACAGCAAAAGAACACTTCTCTCCTGCAAACAGTTTAGCCTTCAGGTAACCCACAGACATTAATAGTCACCTTGATTTCAGTGGGATGAGGTACATTAGCATGGTAACAAACATCTCCACCTGACTGCAACCAAATCCTTGCTGAGCTATACTTTAACCTGTAAATAGACCCACTGAAGTCAAGAGGAATAATTTTTATGTAAAGAGCTCCCCATAAGCATAAGTATCAGAGCTGGCCTTACCCAGAGAAGCTTTAGCCCTTTAATGAATGTTCTGCACCTGCTACCCTACAACCAGATACAGCCCCATTAGCTTCAACTAGGATTCATCAGGGACTAGGTCATAAAGGCAGGCTGCCCAGAATGAATAGCTTAACTAAAGGCATGATAATTAAATGATTTAGATTGACGGTTAAATTAAGTGAAACTACCTGTGTAGACACACACCAGTTCAGTATACCCCTGTAATTTACAGTTTAAAACCCCAGGAGCACCCCCACACCACCTCACCTGGGGTTAATACTGCGACATAACAGCCTTTGTTTGCTAACAACACTCGAGAGATGCATTCTACCTCACAATTAGTGAGTTAAGAAGTCAGCAGCATGGCCTGTGCCTTAATGATGAGTTTCTTTCCTTTACCAGGACGGTGCACCCACCTATCTTCTGTGCACCCCATACACTCCCTGATCACCTTGCATAGCTTTACAGTGTTCATTTCTGATCATGTTTTTTCTTTTCATGATCCCATTTTATCCAAAAGAAATAAGTGAGCTTGTGAGTAATGGCTTTTGAAATTGCATTACAGGTACTTCTAACAGAAAATAGACTTTTAAAATCTTACATAAATAAAATAAGAGATGTTTTTCCAGCCTCTCAATGTTGTACTGTATTCAGTGAACCATCTTCCATCTCTTGATACAGTATATTCTGAAAACTACTCGGAGAGACCAAAGCTGACTTCAAGCTCTATGCCAGTGGTTTTACTGAGCTATATCATCAGACCCAATTGCTGATAATTTGTTGCAGATACGACACAATGAGCTATTTTTCATTTATCCCTGTTTTCTAGTTTGCTCTTTTGGATTTGGCAATCAATAGTTGGCCCTTGATCTTGTGGTCCTTAATCTGTCACAAGCCTGTGCCAGCTACACACAATATCCATAAACACAGACTATGGTCTGGTAGGTAGCTCTGTAATATCTGTGACTTGTAGATAACCTAACTTGGTTTGATTTGTTTGTTTTCTGCTGTGGAAAAGCTGGGCACTGTTGTGTTCTGCTCAGAATGAACAGGAGAGAATGACATGGAACAGACAAGGGGGTTTATTTGCTTTCTTTTACTCAACCTCCCATGACCCCCCCAAAAAAAGTGTTTCATGACATATTTCACGTTGATTATAATGAAGATATAAAAAGCTTTCAAAGAGTGAAGATAAGATACAGCAAAAATTCTTTATCAGCTCTGTTCTACCCTTCACTGACATGTATCTAAATCACTTAGTCTCATAGTTACTAAAAGTTCAGACTAACTACAAGTGTCATCAAACATGGGTTTTTTTAAAACAAATAAACCTTTCAACATAGCAAAATACATGGATATGTTTTTCTTCCAACTTTTTCATCTCTTATTTTTCCTCTTTTGTTTTCTTTGATCTGTATTTCCATGTGTGTGTTACCTCCCCATATTGTTGAAGCACAACCCAAAATTTCTCAGGTAAAACTCTGCTATGCAGCACATCATAAAATATCCATTATGTCCAAATTACATACACCCTTCTAGGGAAAACTGGATTGTGAAATAATAGCTGGAACCTGTGGCCAACGATATTCCTTTCAGAATTACAACAGGCGTTAACAACTATGATAATAGAAGAACACAAGTAAGCTAAACAAAAAACTGTGTTAATTAAATTGGGTTAGAATTTGGTAATCGTCATCCATTTATTTCTCTTAGGAGTAGAAATCTGTGGTCTTTACATTCACCATAAATGCTTTCCAAAGTTTTTTCCTTACTAGCTGCTCTAAAAAGTCCCAACTCAAGAGACTATTTACAGGTCTACTGAGCTATATTAGTAGGCTTAATATCTCCAATCTTGTACAAAATTAAGTACATGTTTAAGAACTTCCCTGAAACAGAGCCAAAGATCCTGAATCTGGCAGCAGCTTTTAAGTCGATGGCAATTTAATACAATAGAATCCATGAAAGTCTATGAAGAAATTGATGTATAAGAAAAAAGAAGAAACCATATATAATATGAAGAAGGAACCATACATAGAAGAAAAATGTACATAAATATATACAAAAAAGCTTCCATACTCCCTTTAGGATAGAAGTCTCTTGGGGGATACTAAAATCTGTGCAATCAAGTAAAAAAAGAAAAGCTGTTTTTAATCCCCTGGCTTTATGCAGTTTTAGCATTTATTGGATCAGCCCAGAAAAGCCTAGCAGATATCTCATGGTATACTATTTATAGTTAGGGATCAAAGATCTTATGTTCTAAGCCTGTCTAATTTCAGATTTTTATTGACAGGAAAAGTACACAATGTTTATAACTCTGCATTCTTTCAGGTAAAAAAAGGAAAGACACCTCTCTAAACCCACTCATATCTCACCTCATCAGTCATAACCTACATGAATGATAATGGGTTCTCAAAGCTCTCTAGTTCTCTGTGACAGTTTTAATAATGCAATGCCAGATGTTTAAAATGTCTGCAATACCCAGAGGTTGCAGTGCAGTGACCTCCATGATCTCCCATTCAATGCAACTGGTTGGTAAATGTAAATATAATTATAGTGCAATCCACTTATAATAGGCATGATTATAATATAGCAAATAAAGGCACTTAAAAAACTAAACATGTTGAATTAAATTTATTGTTTTCTGATTATAAAAGACACTCTCCAGGTGTCTATTATTAATGCCTCCTAAGAAGAGAACAGGAAAGAAGCTTTCAGCATATTTGAGAGGTGGAAGAAATCAAGGAATCTACCCTGTGTGCTTTCATTCCCACAAGCTGTGTAAACCATTGAGTTAAAACAAATATTTCTAAAAACCAAACTACTATTATCTTTCTTTTTTCAAGCTTCTACAACTGCACATTGGGCATGTTCTTACTGTCCAGAGTGCTTGACAGACAACTGGAAGAGCAACATTCCTCTTATCACATTTTACCAGCAAACTTGCTGTTGCTACTACTACATGCTTGTTTTCAAAATTAATTTCCTAAGCGTGCAGAATTAACACAGTCTTTCTCAAGCCCCCAAGCCCAAACCAAAACAAAGAGAAAATACACTCTTTATTCTGACTGATAATAATTCTTTCAAAATAAGTAAATAAACCATGTATTGTCCTGTGTAATTGGATGTTAAGTAAGTATGCAAGTATGTAATTATGTTTTGTAAGTGACACTGCTGGTGTTGCTGAAATGACACCAGAGCTGTCTGTTGCAAATTGGTGTGGTTTGTAATGATCATCAGATTACTGTAGGTAGCTGTTCTATCTGTGAACACTGTAAAAGCTGGGTCTATTGTTGTCATATTGTTATTGTTAGGTTATTAAAAGGTATTACAGAGAGATACTGAAAAGCCTTCCTTTGATTCATTATGTCTTCACACAAAGAAGCAAGTGACAGTGCATGTTATGGATCTCATTTCAAGCCTACCACAGTCACCCCTACAGTCTGACCAGAGCAGAGTTTAGTGGCCCCTCAGATAAGATGATGTCAGTGATGTAAACCAGAGGAAGATGGTACATTAGGAAGCTGGAATTCCCTAACCGATTGTTCTTACCTTCCCTTTTACCTTTATGCCTCATGAAATGTCTATGAAGTCGAGGTGCTTTCCCGAAGCAACTGAGCAGATGATTAGCTGTTCGGACAGCCTGCACTCTCTCCTGTGAAATGTAAGGGGTTAATTTAATACAGTGAAGTTTCTGTGGTATCCTAGAGGCAAAGTTCCCATGACTACACTTCTAAAATACTGCCCTTCAATTTTTCAAGGGCTCATATTGTCTTTCACCATGAGAGTATTTGTTTCATTTCAGTCCCAACCAAGGACAACATGCAAACGTGTTTCTTCCTCCCTACTTTAGTTACATGCCTAATTTCACAACTTGGAGGGGCTCAGAAGAGCCCCCTCCCACCTCTCCTGTCTACCTCACTGCACAGAGCAATCGCAGCTGACCTGGTAACCTCTGTATGGCCAGCTCTATGGGGCTGCCTTCCCCAGCTCGCCATCTTCTCTTAGGTACAGCCTGTTAACTCCCACAGCTGCCTTCACATACACACTGGGGTAACTGAGAGCAGCATATTGCCTCTTTCTGCTGCTCAGAGGCATCTAAATTGCCTATAGCATTACATGCAGAAACAGTGACTCATCCTTTCCCACTGTAAAGCAATTTGATATTGGGGCACTTATGGGGGCACTAAATTCTGCGATTTTCAACAAGAAACAGGTACAGCAGTAGCCTCTGGAGCTTCCTGTACTCAGAAAGAAATTAAAACCCCATTCTGTAGTAACTTTCCAAGCAACACAAAATACTTCAACTATCCCTTGTAGGACCTAGGCCTCATAGACCAGGTTTTCCTATCTCCAGAGATGGAGTTTTTGGATAGTTGCCCACTTGTGTTCACAGACAAGTTTACTGCATCCAAAAAATCGTCTGTCACTCATTATCCCTTAGGTGGAGAGACAGATACCTGCTATACCAATAAGTTGTTGTGAATACAGTATGAGGATCACTAAAGGCAAATAACTTTTGTTCATAGAGTTACAAATAGTCACACTGTCATAAACCTGGGGCTACAGAAAACGAAACTGGGTTTTTTTATATCACTGAGCTATCATACAAAGTAAAAGTTTGATGGAGAAAAAAATGTGTTACATTTTTTCAAAATACATCAATAATCTTCCATTTAATTTATATACCCACAGCTGTCAGCTACCTCCAAACCCTCTTAGTGCAGTGATATGGAAACACTTTTACTGAAAACTTCTTAGCAATACCTCAGAGAATTCACATTCATCTCTATTTAAGCGAGCAGATGAATAGAATCTACCTAACCTAATTGAAGGAAAAGAAAAAAAAAATCACTAAGGAAGCTTTCTGCTTATCAACCATATCCCATTTCTTGTTTGTTGTTGCTTGCACTGTGACTTACTTGGAGGAAATGTTTGTTCAAACTTTAATTTGTTCTACTCGTTCCATGGTCACATTCCCTGGTTTTAAGGGGTTTTTTTTTTGCATATTTATGTATATATATATAAAATAAGTAAGGAGTAGTATATGGGAATATAACATTCTGGAGAACATGTTATTGATGCAATATATCCACCTGGCAAGCACAGTTTCATTTTATTACTGCAAATTCAGAAGTGTTTTGTCATAATGGTGAAAAATTGTAACACTTCTATTTAATTAATGCACATCAAACTTTGTGTCATACAATACTATTATTCCAATATTAATAATAATTATGTTTACAGTCTTTTAAAATCCTGCCTAGTGCTCCATGTCTGCCTTCTGAAATTCACAGCCAGTGAAGCCCCATACAAACAAATGGGACCTGTCATCCACATTTTCCATAAAGGTATGTGAGAGAAGGAAGAGTCTTAGCTTTAGTTTTCACAAAACTTGATTCTCTGCGTTATAAAGTTTCTAGAATTATTGCACGGGACGTAAGTTACCTGACCCTGTACCAAAAGGCTGGGGTTCAGTCCCTTGAAGTCAAAGTTTCTGTAGGATCTGAAGGAGACCATCAGCTTCTGTATTACCACCTCTCCTCCCTAGCTTTCTCCTCACATTGTTATTCTGGATCCTTTGCAAATTCTACTGCTACAGCATCTTCTTTTGAGGCATTGCCTTTATGAGTGTCCCTGAATAGAGGTGGAAGTCATATAAATGGCAGTAGCAACTCTATATGAAGCATCCCCTCCTGATGGTGTTTAAAGTAAGCAACAACTAGTTCTTCAGCATCTTACTATTGCAAAGGAAAGGAATACACTGCACCTCAACATGCAGATCAAGTTCTAGGATAAAGACAGACAAAATAGAAACCCAGTATTCACTGTCCCCAGCGTCCCCAGGCTAGATCTGTGACCCAAGGGGAAAAAAGACGATACAGTCTTGATTATCACAGTCACGGGTGTTGCAATGTGGAATGCAATATAATGCTGTAACAGATATATTGCTTCAAGGAAATCTTGCTTACCTTCAGGAATGGATTCTGTAAGTGGAGAAAAAGTGTCCACTTTGTTATTCTGAACTAGACTTCTGGGAGCAGGTTGGTATTCCAAGACTTCTGATGTGCTTGTTATCATAGATACTAATTCCCAGGGAAACAAGGACTTTCACCATGGATGAAACACAGCAGATCGTTCCCTAAATACTCCCAGTTTCCTCTCTTGCAGTAGAGCACATAAGCTTCAGTGTATCTATATTGCCTGGGAAAATAAAACAATACAGTGAAAAAAAACACCCTAAAACAAAAATTCTCTCTACCTTTGCTTACTAGTTAGGGAGAAAACTTGAATAAATTACTTTGAATTGTAGCACTATCAATTTTATGAATGATATCTAACAGTCCCATTTCTTGGGTACGTTACACATTTAATTACAAAGACATTCATTTGCAAGGCTTTTTTTTTTCTTCAGCAGAGAATCCTACATCCATTTAAAGGTTTTAAAAACAGAAATAAGCCATAAAGCCCATATAATAATAATCCCTTGTGTTCCTATTAGGAGAAAGCGTGATTAGTAATGGTGAATATCTCATAATGTGCTGCCATAATAGAACTCTCCTTATTTCTATCTTTTTAAACTTTTAATGCAAAAGCAATTGTCTGGTATGGGCTACAATTTAGCTCTTTCAATGATGTTTTCTATGCTTGGAGAAATGACCCATGGTGCCTGATTTCTATATGTTTTTTTTCCATCACTTGTCAACTATGTAAAAATCATGTAGTCACTATGGCAAGAAAATGGAAGGGTTAAATAACTAACACTGCAAATGATATTTCCCCCTTGATTTAGGAAATGGGGTATATTACCAACTGTAATTTAATTCTATGCCTATTGTTAAGAAGGCTGCTTGTAGTGTATCATAATTTCTAACAGAGGGTATTTAAAGGGCTTAGAGAGATTCTAACACATCATATTTCTGATAGATCTGCTTTGTGAATTCACATGCACCATTGCTTAGAAGTTATCTGAAATGATCTGGTTTTGTACTAGTTTAATTGTTTTTATGGCAGTCTGAATTCTGCATCAGAAACAGACTTCATGGCACTGTTAACACTGCTAATTCTTCTAAAGCTTTAGCTTTTTAAAGTTACTTGTTCATGCTATCTGCATAATGAATTGTCCTCTTCAAAGTGATAAATTATTTATTAGAGTAATGAACAAATCAATCAGGAGAGCTGGATAACTGAAACACACAGCTTTTGGCAAAGTGAGGCCTGAATGTTTACATTTATCACAGAAAAGCCTTGATGCAGACCTTTCAGAGGTGTTTATTAATCATGATCTCATTGCAGTTTTGGTGAACTAATAGCTTTTATTTGTCAGAATTGTTTCTGATGATGTAGTGGTGTCCTAAAAATACAGATCTATTTATACTATTTAACCTTCTACAAAGTTGTTCAAAGGTAGCTTATTTCTAACATTGTGCTTTATATTGTAACAAATTAATATCCTAAGTCAGAGTGTGTTCAGAGCTGGTGTCTGTGAAATGCTGAGGCGCTCAGGTCCAAAACTTGAGAGCTCCTCGTAGGTTTAGCTGCAGCACATAGCAATGATTCACTGCAGAATTGAGAGTATTACTCTGGGAACAGGTCCAATACTTTTAGAATATGGCAGAGAGCCTCTAACTGCAGAAAGATACATATTTGGTACATTAAGCATATTTTAGTGTTTATTAGTGAGAGATTGGGGATTTAGACTAGAATGTGCCCTGAAACTAATCTAAATACACATCTGCTGAAGGGTGAAATGGCATCTACTGTAACTCATGAAAATAATGAGTGTGAATTAGTTTCTGAACCACAGCTCTAGAATTTATTCACATTCGATTTGGCAGGAAGTTGTTAAAAGGGCATATAATGAAAAGAGCGCATTCAGACCTATGTAAGAATTTAGCTGCACAATTGCCATTAAATCATTCTGTGTTGTCTGATGAAAACCACTTTAACTATTTTGAGAGTTTGCAACCAGTGAGGTCTATGTTTCTTTGTTGTTGTTGTTGAGGGGTTTTTTTTGGGGGGAGTGGGGCTTGTAGGGGAATTTTTTTTGGAGAATTGAACCGTAGCACTGTGTTGAAAAAAATTACTGGAGAATGGAATTTAGTGTTTCTGTGGCGAAAGATGATTGGGAAAGTGAAATGTATAGTGGAGGGAAACCTTCTAATGTCAAACTTTTAATTTACCTTATATCAAATATTCAATGTAGAGCATGTTACCACGTTCCATGAAATTCAATTGTAAGACTGGTTAACTATGGAACCATATATTAGACAAGCGAAACGAGCCATGTTAATGGGCATGGCTCTTCCATTGTCTGTGTTTAACAGTAAAATTGCATGGTTTAGCAAAATTGCCTTTGCAACAAAGCTCAGATACACTTAGCTGTACATACAATTAATTGCAGAGATACTAAATGATTAGAAAGTATAGCCTTCAATATCAATTCATCTTGATGACACATGTTTTGGATGATGAAGTACTTTTGATATATACCTAGCTTTGACCTGTTTTTCTATGAATATATGGAACAATCTGTTTCCTTCATGACATCCTACTCCTGGAGCTGAAATCAAATTTAAAATTTAAGTTGGAATCAGGACATCTAATGAGAGGTCATAGGCAAAGCTCTATCAAAATGAGAAATGTGGGCATAAAGCATTGATCAATGAACTGTTCCCTCTTGAAAAAGTAAATGCTTTAATCCTGAGGCAGAATGTGCACTTTGTGTTGGTCTCATGCATATAAATAGCCACTTTTGAGTCCCAGTTAAATCTGACTGAGAATGTTTCCATATAATTCTGAATGTAAAAGTTTCCCACCATTCCCTTTTCCGCTTTAATGTGATCAATGTGGAATTGACTTGAGTGGAAGAAGGGTCTGACCTACAAATTCAATTAAGTAAACTCTTTGTTGTTCAGAATCAAGTGCAAAATATCTCCTTTTTTTTAAAAAAAGAGTATTTGTATTTTAATCCAGTGATCTAAGTGAAGAAGAAAACTAATTTCTACTGCATTGAGTATTGAAGTGAAAGATAAATAAATCTTTATATCCATTGGTGATAATTCTGGCTAAATTTATACTCTTATCTGACTTCTAATAACTGTTTCTTTTTGTTGCAACTTTCCCTCAGATTTCCAAAGTATAAACCACATATCATCTTTGCTGTCTTAAAAATGCTGTACAAGGAATAACAGGTTGTAGTCTTCCTTGATGAATGTGTAAAGTTACTTAAATAAAAAGAAAGAACTCACGCATAGCACCTTTAATGGCCATCGGGAGATAGTCTTGGACTGGAGGAGCTCACATTCCTGTGGATAAATACTGGAAGAGAAACAACAGAGGAAACTTTTGTTTGTTTGTTTAAAGGGGAATCTATATTAAAGAAATTTCCCAACCTGCAGAGAGTTTGTGGCAGATCTGACACAGTAAATACCTTTATTTGACTTTCTGTCTTTTATTTTGTGTCATTTGGATTTTCAGATACACTTATTTTCCATTCACTCTAGCTGAAATGAATTGGAGCTGTAATGTCTTCTGAGAAACAAACACCTGCAAAAACCAGATTGACAATGTGGAACTGCAGACTGCAGTATTAACCTTTTATTCTCCAATACCATTCCAATACAGTCTCATAAAGTCATTTTAGATAGTAGACAGCCTCTTTGAAAGTCCCATACAAGGCACCATACTGCACTTCTGTTATCTCTTGTTGCAGTCACTTTATTCAATTAACACACCTCTTCTTTGAAGACTACTACATGGGTACAAAAAAAGATGAAATGAGAGGATACAGGATGGGAGGGGAAAAAAAACCCAGTCATATCCTCATGCCACTCAGATTCTGGGCTTCACAATTCCATCTCCAGAATACTACAGATGTAACAAATGCTACTTCTCTTATTAGGATAAATTTTCCTTGATACTTATTCTGTTTTCTTTTTTTCCTTTCTGCTGTTTCAGTAAAGCACTTCGAGTCAGGATAAAATACTGATTTACATACTGCTCAGACTCTCAATCTATTTATTCAGGAAAACTGAAAAAAAGAACTTAGAGTTTCTTCCTCCCCTCTCAACTTCCACCATCTTTGCAGTATCAGTGTGTGAGGGTTTTTTTTAACTGAATAAGGAGTAGTTTCTTTTTCTCTGATAGTGATATCTCTCAGTAGTTCTCTTATGATTAAACTTGATGCCTGTGGAAGCACATTGCTCTCTTCTTCTTTTCCTCAAGCATTTCAGAATATTACCTGGTCTGAAGTGGAGAATAGTTACTAAAGTATAACTCGGGATGCTTTCAGCTAATACTGATAGTTAACTTGAATTTTATGTTATACAGGTAGAATAGAAAACACAGTACCTCTTTTTCTCTGTTCCTGCCTTAGTGTGCTGCTCAGAGGACCACATCAACAACTCACTTCCCGACAGTTTTGGATGTACAGCATCCTAAGGACTTAATAGGGACAAAATTGTTAGCGTTATCACCAAGAGCCTCATATTTGTAAGCGCCTTAGCTAAAATTCAGTATATTAGCAACAACTTATCCAATTGTGAAATGCAACCATTGTTTCAATGAATCGTGACCTCCTTTTAACCAGACAACAAACATATTTTGGATTGAGGTCACAAGGATGGACATTTGACTAGATGACAAGGCATGGTGTTGTGTTACTGCTTTTCAGAAGGAGAAAGGCGAAAGGAGAGGGTAATGCAGAAGAAAAGTGGTCTTTTAAGTGATTCTACTGCATTAGTTGGCTGCAATGTTGCTTAGAAATGCTGAGGGCATAAAGATAGGTTCATGACACCAATGAAGTTGTGTATGAGGTGCCTATAATTAAATCAGACATCTGTTGAGCAATGGTATTGAACTATACATAAGCCAATATAGAGGTTGCCATAATTCTGCTTAAGTACTGTCCTGCTGAAAATATTCAGCAATTAAGAAACTACTAACTTCAGACTGAAAAAAAAAAAGAACCATATTTTTGGAAGGTTATTATTAAAGTGGTATAATGGAAGACTGATTACACAAGTGCATAAATATTTGCAGGCTCGAGTTTTAATATACAAAAATTTAGAAAGAATACTCTTATGTTGCAATAAGATCTCACAAATGCTTACAATTATGCACATGTTATTATCAACATTTTCCTAAAAATTAAATACTGTTATGATAATCAGAAAGAGAGTGTCTATGTTTTAAATTAACCAAAATAAAGAAACTTGGGTGAGATACCAGCTGTTAGAAAGAGCAAGCCATAGCCTTTACTACAATATAACTTGGGTTGGAAGAGAACACTAGAGGTTATGTGGTTCAATCCCTTCTGTTCAGATTAGGGACAGTCAGTTGCTCAAGGCCATGTTTAGTAAAGTGCATCTCCAAACATGGCAATACCACTATCTCTCTGGGTACCTCTTGCAGTGTCTCATCATCACAGTAAGAAACATTTTCCTTCTACTTATTCTGAATTTGCTATGTTCCAACCTGTGCCCATTACCTCTCATCTTTATAGTGTGCATCTCTGAGAAGATTTTGGCTTCATTTCCTCTACATCCTTCCTTTACATAGTAGCAGACAGCAATAAGATCCTCCTCAGTTTTCTCTACCTCAGGTTGGATAAACCCAGACCTCTCAGCATCTCCTCATATGCCACGTACTTCAGCCTGTCCCTTGACCACCTTTATGGTCATCCTCTAGCATGTCCATGTTTGTTTTGTACTAGGAAGCCCAGAAATGGACAGAGCACTCCAGATGTATCTCACCAGTGCTGAGCAGAAAGACAGGGTCACCTTCCCTGACCTGCTGGAAATGTTCTTCCTAATGGAGACCAGGATGCTGTTCTCTTGCTCTGCTCCAACATTATATTGCTGGCTCAGGGACAGCTTGTTTATCAATGCCCAGGTCCTTTTTCTACAATGCTGCTTTCCACCTACTTACCCCTAGTCTCTTGGTGCATGGGTTTGTTCCTTCCCAAGCAGAGATCCTGGCATTTACCTTTTATATTCATTAGGTTCCCATTAGCACATTTGCCTCTCTTCTGTCAGTCCTTCTCTTCAGTGATTAACAAATCTGATATTGTCTAGATACTTGTGGTGTGCCCTTTATTGCACTATCCAGTCTTTAGGAAACAAAAATTAAACAGAAGTGGCCTCAGTTTCTACTGGAAACATCTAAATAACCAGCTGCCAGCAGAATTTTCTGTGCTGAATCCAGAAATACAGCCAATTTTGAACCCATCTCACAAATGTGACTAAGTACACTGTGGAAGGATAAGTCAAAACCCTTTCTTAAGCAAGTTATTAAAATATACAGGCAGAGGGCCAACTCCAGTCCCAAGTCAAATAAGTGTGATAGCAATGTGAGAAACTGCTGGGCGCTGCAAAACCCCTAAATGGGAAAGGAGTTGACATACTACAACTTGGGGTTAAAAAAGTAAGAATGAATATAAGAAACTACAACACATTACAAATGATGAAAGAGGAATACAAAGACCGTTTCTCAGTGAAAAATTTCAGAAGACGGGAAAGTACATGTTCAATGGATTCAATGTCTAAGGCCAAAATTGCCATATAAGGGTAGAAAAATCTGCAAAACCAGTTGAGCAAAGAAAGAGTAAACTGAGTAGGTTGTTGTTGATAAACAGGAGAAAAAAGAATGTATAGGAAAGGCACAATTTGATTGTGCTGTCTGAGAGTGCTGTCATAAGGAGATGCAAGGGTGGTACTACCGCACAAGGGAAGAGGAACTCGGACCCGAGACAAGGCTGACAGGGCCATGTCCTTACCAACAAAAGCATTTCCACCGTACCTGAAGAGCAAAGCAGGACTAGGGATGGTAACCTGAGACAGCCAAGGGTCCAGATTGAGCTCTCCATAGTGACAGGGCAGGCCCAAGGTCAAACTGGAAATTCAAGTCTGTAGGTCAGGCTCAGGATCAACAGGTTACATGACCAGGCACAGGCATATTGACAGTATGGCCTAGCCAAGGACCCTGCAGTGCTGCCACCAAACAAAGGGAGGCCAGGACCTTGCTGCTTCCAAATTTTGTCATCTATCTCTTCCCCAGCAGTCTGTTCCAGGATTACAGTCACATTAAATGACAGTTGGCCTTGAGCACTGGCAGCTGAAACAGTGGAAAGGACAGAATAAGGAAACATTTCCAGAGCCCACTGGTGAACTCAATACTCTGAACTATCATTGAAGAGCCCTGCACCTGATCAGTACAGCCTGCAATAGGGCAATAAACCTGTTCTAACTGTATCCCATGAGCCCAATTATCTTTCCCAGTTGCAGGGCCTAGTGCAGTGACAAAGGGGGTAGACCATATGCCCTAAACAAAGGTTAACAATAGACAGTGTTGTTTGCTTACCCACATAGTCAATGAAAAATAATACGTTGGTAAGGCACCATTTGCTCTTAGTTAATCCTTCGTAGCCGTTCTAAATCACCATCATCTTTCATAAGCTTCTGAGATGGTTTGCTCCAGAATCTCTCCAGGAACTATGGCTAGCTAACCAGTCTGTAGTTCTGTGGATTCTTCATTTTGCCCTTTTTTAAGATGGGAAAATATCAGCACAGTATTAGCAAGATTTATTAAAGTATGTTATATATTAAAAAGAGCTAATTCAGAAGTAGTATGCCTTATATATGTTTGAAAACACTCATAGAAAAAGACAATGTTTCTGAAATGTTACCTTATCAAATAGTCTTCTTACATCTATTTTCCCTTGCATCCCTTATTTGTTCCAATAGTCTCTTGGATATCCTCAGACTTCTCCCTCTATACTAAAGTATCCCTGATTCTTTGCAGATATGTGAGGATATCTGTTATCCAAGGATTTGTTTTGAAGTACTGCTTTTTTTTGAAGAGTTATATTATTTTATTATTTTTTGAGTTTTTATGTATAAAAATTATGATGATTTCATTCTTAGCTCAAAGGAAGTGTATTATAATTTTAGTACACTGACCTAAGGATGTCAATGTTGGGAATGTCAATACTATAGATAAGCTGGGGCCCTTTGATAATATTTGCATTATAACCTGATCAGAAGAGATAATCATATTAGAAGTGCACAGAAAATCTTTCTCTTCACATCAGTCCAGTCTACCTAGTATTTTTAGGTATAAATACTCTTCTGCAAGTAATCTTCCCAACATGTCCTTCACACCTGCTGGTCTACAAAGGGGAATTTTAGGTGTTCTGAGGATATCAGCAACAGACTTCCTGAGAAGAGTGCAGAATCTATACTTAGGATTACCTTTTCTCTTCCTTTAGTATGAAGAAAAGCATGGCTGCTGTACTTGAATGCCAATATTCTGCAAAAGTACAATTCCTAGGTTCCCTAAATGTTCGGATGGCTCGCTCAGATTCACCATTCCCCTACAAAAAAATTAACAGTACAAAGAAGTAAGTGCAGTATTTGTTACATAACTTATTATTTATGGGATTTTGTATCTCACAACACCTTTCTTCAATTTATGCCATCAATATCTATGCCAATATCTATGTAGGTCTCTATATGTAGGTGTATGTCTTTGATACTAGAATTCCTTAAAATTTAAAGATGACAGATGCATGTATTAAACGAATCAATACAAAATTACAGTACTTCCAAACTCTTCAGTTTCATTGCTAACTTTACTCCATCTGTCACCCCTACTCTTCCTACACCAAAAACATCTATGAACACAGGGCTTTGGGACACAAAGTATCCACAGCAACTCAATTGAGGAGAATCTTACAGTAACTGGAGGGAAGTATGGGATATGCACACCCTACCGACACTAATGTTTTTCCAGAGGACCCTAGAGAAACATGAAAAACTATATCAGGTAGCTCAAAGCCCCATCCAACCTGACCTTGAACAGTTCCAAGGATGGAGCGTCCACAACTTCTCTAGGCATTTTTTTTTCAGTGTCTTACCACCCTCACAGCAAAATATCTCCCTCCTATATAATAGTCTAGGCTGTCAAAGTAAATAAAGAGTGCTTCAAAGGACTTAGTTGAGATCATTTCCATTTCCCAGAATTGCTTGTGGATAGGGAAAACAAAGACTTCAGAAGGAAGAAACAGGGAGATGAGTGACACAACCCCCATTCATGTAAGCAGCTCTTAATTGGTCAAGTAATCTTAACAAGGACACTGCAAGTGGTGGCATGAGTAAAGACCATCTATGTCAGGACTACACACTTGGGTGATGAGGACTGACGAAAGTAATGATTCAGAGCATCAGACCTTTAAAACATGTGGAGTTCACAAGTTAAGAGAGCCTTTAACCTGCCATAAGCTGACTCTTTAATTACTCATAATTTTCAAGAATTGTATTACCTGATTTAAAGGTCTCAGAACTCAAGCCCTGATTTAGATGAAATAAGAAAGTATTTAGGAAATGGGAAAAATAAATTAAATGAACTATCCATTTTTATTTCTCTTTTAATTCAGTCAGGAAGCATCATCTCTAGAGAAATTATGTTCTACTAACAACTTCATTCATTTTAACTTGTAATTTACAGGAAGCAAACAACACTACCCTTCTTCAAAGGTTTGAACCAGTAGCAGACAGCTGTGGTCCTGTAAGTCCCTGGATTTTTTCTTGTCTCAGTGTGCTTAAATAAACAGATGTAAAGTGTTTGCTTTGTGTATGAAATAGAAGGATTGTAAAAATGCCTTAGCTCTGCTAGGAAATAATCCAAACTAAAGAAATTAAGTTACTGTCTGTAGCAAACCTGACATTCCTCCTTCTTCTACCCTTCACCTCTCCATTGAAATCTTAAAGTGTTAGCTTGAGCTGCCCACTCATACTTTTTGGAATTATATTAAATTAGTTATCAAAACTGCCTTTGTTTGTATCTGCTCAATAATTTCTGTGATGTAGAAGAGGAACATATGCAGTCTTCTGAACTGCCATTCACAAGAAATTATGTGCAGTTTATATAAGAAGTTATTTTCCTTGCACTCCCCAAAGCTGAAATATGATGCTTTTAAATTTTTTTGTAATCAACACATTTCTTCTTTTCAATATTTTGTTCCCTATGGGTATACCATACCTTTATTGTTTTTTTTTTTTACTTCAGGGAATTAAAGTAGAAGATGAAACAGAAGCACCAGAAACAGAACAGTCAGTAGCTTTGTTATTTTAAAGCACAAAGAACCAAATCAAACAAAACAAGTTTCTTACATTTTCAATAATACAGTTTAAAGTAAGTAAATAACATGAGTTGGAAAACTAAATGCAGCTTCAAGTTTCCTTTTACTGTACTACTATTGTGTTTGAAGGGAGTACCCTATAAACCCCAATGATTTTCCCATGAACCAAGTTAAATTCACCTCTAAAATCTTTAAGAAAATACCACAGATCTGTAAAAACAATTCTATTGTTCTTTTCCAGTTATCTCTTCATTTGAAAAAGTCAATCTTGGAGAAGTCTTGGCGTGACACAGTCACAGAGTTGAAATCTGGTCTATACAAACACGTGTGTATTAACCCATGTGTTGTGTTTCCATGCAAAAGCATAAGAGGTTATCAGCATGTAGGGCTTTACCTGTACTACTTGTAACAGATAAAAGAATAAAATGAAAAGACAACATTTTCTCCCACATTAGGTCTTACTTTGTTTGGCACAGGAGATGTGAGTGTGAAAAAAAATCAGCAGAGGTGATCCATTTACTGATTCAGGTTTAGCCCTTGTAAAGCTTAGGGTAGCAGTCAGGCTACCATGAGCTGTGCCATGCTTCTGACTTGGTTTTGTGTTCTGCCATCAACAGTACTGGAAGCATAAGACACAGCACTGTCTAAAATAGAAGCAATCATGTTAAATAATACCCATTAAAAACACACTTCCCCTCTTTTCAAGCTGCAATTTCCTTTGTTTTGGTTTAAAAGGTCTGAATGCTCTCAGTTTTCCCTACCTTTGTTTATATCATCGTTCATGTGCTTTCTGCAGCAAATGCTATGCCAGTTCTGTCATTTTAAACTACTGCTAATCTTTAAATAGTCAGCCTTGAAAATTCATTTCAAGCAAGAGCTCTGCATAAAGGATATTAGCTTAGGAGATTAAAACAAGTTGCCTAATTGTTGCATCCTCTTTCCCCCCAAGATAAGCAGTCACACACACTTTGCAGATTCAAAGGATTAAGTTTACCATTTTTTTCATATTATACAGCTATAAGAGGGGGAAAATTAAAAACAATATTGGATATAGGAACTACAGACCTTCTTTCCAACTTCTATGCTTAGCTGTTTCTAATTTTTCAAGTCAAAATATAGGGACTATAATTTGGCTTTTTTTTTTAGCAGACTGACTGTTTAACGTACCCTCAGTCATTTAGCCGAGCATCTGATAATCACTTTATTTGCCCCACAGCACTGACATCTGTGCTTCTCAGGATTTTTATACTGGTTTATGTTATGTAGTGTATCACAGCACTTAAATAACTTCTTGCCAGTGAACCAACCAACCAATAGAACTTCTTCCAAATAATACTGTGACTACTGTAGTGCCTGTGCAACTTTCTTGTCCAAAAGATATCTGAAAGGAGGTATTAGTTGATCTGCTCCTTAGGCTGAAAGTTGCTACAAAACCAGAGTTCTTCCTCACCTAAGACATAGCGAAAACAACAGTGACAAAAGTGTTTTCTTCATGATATTCAGTAAGAATATTCTGTAGAATGAAAAGCTAAAGTGTTATCATCCTATTAAAGAAGACTATCCACAAGGGAAAGTTCATTGGAGTTTGAGTTTCACGTGACTTTAAGAAAGGATTGCCTGTAGGAGAAGGTAGACTGTGAACATTACTTCAATCTTCTGAGCTCATGTTCCGGAAGAAAGTAAGGAAATATTTTCTTTAAAATATGACAACAGCTATAGTGGAATGTAACAGTGGATTTATTTCCTTATTCTTAGTTTGTTCTCAATGGTGGATTGGTAAATGTCCCTGGAAAAAGTGGTGATGCTTCTCAGGATGAGAGGGTAGACAAAGGCCTCCTGGGAGAAGACCTTCCAGCTTGCATGGATGTTGAGTACAAAAACCCACAGTCTTATCTAGGACCTAGGACTCTGGTGTTCATAGAACAGGAGCTTAGCCAGAGCATCACAACTGTTTCTCTGAGTGGAAGAAAATAACTTTTTCTCTGGGGGTAGACAGCACTGGGAAGGTGTGCTGCAGTCTGGAAATTCTCCTGTATTAAGTCTGAAACCAAGAACTTGACTTGGAAAGAGAAAACGGGAAGGGAGAGAGTGGTTTCTATGTTTTTTCAAACTTTCCGCTCTGCCTCACTCAAACTAATTTTGATTTTTCTCAGTTTAAGAATTTAAGTACTCCAGTTTATCTTATAATGACACTTGGCTCTTTTTTGCCTGTTTGTTTACGAGTCTCTGCTCTTCTTCAAGGAAGTTATTTTAAGGAGAAAGGTCAAGAAGATCAACTCCAAAGACAACTCAGTATTCTGAAACAATCTGTGTTCATCAGTGCCAATTCTAAATTTACCTAGAACATATATCACATCTTTTTCAGCTCTCTGCATGCATACATTCAAAGCACTTCATTTGCATGCATAGACTCTGTAAAGAACTTACACAATTGGACAAGTTCTGTGTGAATACTTCTACAGGTCTCATTCTGGAAAGAAGGTCTTAAAATTTTCAATTAGCAACATTTGCCTTCTGTATTTTAGATGTTCCCCCCTACACATTTGTTCACCTTGCACACTTGTTCAGCACTGAGAGTAACACGTTCCGAATTTCAATTCTTGTAGGCTATTTATATTTCAAAGTAATACTTTTCTTGATAAATTAAAAAAATCTTTTAATAAGTATGTATAATACATACAAAATACAATGTGTTGATGAAAATCCACTTTTCTACCATATTTGCAAACAAAAATGTCATCACAGGACCTCTCATCAGGACTATTCAGTGTTTCAGGATTTTTATATAAACAGTAAGGTAGGTCACTTGTCATAGTGATGGGAACAGAGGGAAGTCATTCATTACTCCCAACCTTACCCAGTCTAAACCAATTAAAAATTGTCTCCTTTCTCCACTACATATTCCATGAGAAAAAGGTATAAAACCACGAACTGAATGTTCAAGACTTGCAAGTCCCTATACACTAGCTTACAAATATCTAGCCAAGGTTACACTGGTATTTGCTGGATATGAGATTGTCCATAAATATCACTGTGAAAAGGCTGTGGCTACATCTAACTTAGACATATAAGGCATTATTTTTCACAAAAGCATGGATTAGATATAGTAATTTATTTAAATTTGCTCATATTTGACTAATTTGGTATGATTCATAGATACATAGAGATTTCTGTGAGCTAAAAGTTCAGGAAATCAGCCAAATTCCTTATAACACTGCAAAAATATACAGGAAGCTGCCCAGTTTGTATGAGCAAATGTTTCAGGGTCTCAGCTTCAGTGAATTCATTCTGAGTTTGGTATCAGCTTCTAAGTCCAATGCTCTGACAAAAAGTATTTAGGAAACTTTATTCTGAAACGTCTAACGAAAATGAGTAAGGAGCTAAGCAATAAAAAATCTCCTTTTGTTTGCCATACTTTTCTCTATGTGGCCTTTTGCAGTGATTGAAAATTTAGAAGATAGTTATGTCTCAGTCTTTTAGAAGAAGCTATAAGTCTAAAAATACTTGGTTTAGAATTATTGTGACAGGTTAAGAGAATTACGACAGCCATCCTCTTTTTTTTCGATTCACCTCTGTCCTTTCTCATATTCAGGAACACAAGTAAAGATTAGGTCAGCTAAAGGAAAAGAGAGCAGGGAGAAAAAAATCCACATGCTATAAATAGAAATAAGCACAGATTAAATGAAAGAAAAAGTCAGCTGTAACTATTCTGTGGCTTTGGACATCTTTACACTAAGTTAATTCCTTTATTTATACAAGGATGTGAGCTTAATCCAACCAGTTGAATTGTACAATGTATAACACAAACATTTAAACTATCTCAAATCTTCTTTCTTATCCCAAAAGGGTTCAGGAAATTCCCTTTCTGCTCTGACAGTTTCCAGGAGGAGAGGAATCTTTTGTTCTTCATTTAGCTGGTATCTTACCTCTCTGTTCCTGACCTTTCTGTGTGCGATGATTTATGGAGTAGAGGGAGGGTAAGAAGAGAATGCCAAGCACTGCTCAAACAACAGAAGCAAACTTCAGCTGACCTTTCCTGTAACTGAGCAATGTGAGGATAGCTCCTTGCTTTCAGTTCACATACAAAAAGATTGGTAAAACCTCACTGTTTAATAATCTGTTCTCTGCACCATGAAAAGCTCAATGTTTGGATAGCACTTCACGACAGTGTAAATAGTTTGTATGTCTGCAGGTGACAGGATTTTACAGCCACAAAAAATGTAGTTTTAGTCAGATAATGGAAGTTCCTTACCGGCAAATACAAAAGGCACCTGAACTGAAATGCATTGTTACCTTTCTTACTCACCTATAATATTGCTATCTCCTGAGATCTTACCTTTGCATCTAGAAGCTGAAGTCATCAGCATCCTTTCTGACAGTGGATGACACTGAATGATATGACACTTGGCACTGCAAGAACTTTAGGGTTTTAAACTGTGGATCAACCTTCAAGAGAAAAGGTATGCTGAGACCTAATGGGATTCACCTGTCCTGATGGGGAAGATGAGTCTTTGAGTAAAAGCTGATAGGCTTGATCCAGAGAGCCTTAAACTGGAATCAGTGCAGAAAGGGCATACTAACAGAAGTGCAGTAGGGAAGTCAAGGATTGGCATGGCATTGCCTGAGGGTGGCAATTCTAGTAGGAATACTTACAGTGCTCCTGGGAGCCCAGAGGGCTCAGCAGCATATTGGAGATGTTTGTACACAAACTCATGAAGTCTGAGAAGCGAACAGGGTAAAGTGGAAGTGTTAGTAAGCTCCCAAAGCTATGATATTGATGTTAGTAAGACTTGGTGGAATGAGTCCTGTGATTGAAGTGTTGGGTTGGAGGGCTACCAACTGTTCTGAAGTAATAGGCAGGGCAGACAAAGTGGAGGTATCATGCTATAAATAACAGAGAAGTTTGATTGCACAGCTCTTACAGATAGTGATGATGTGGTTGAGAGCCTCTGGGTAAGGATTAGGAGGATGGAAGGCAAAGGCGGTACTGTAGTGGGTGTCTCCTACTGATCACCCAGCTAGGATGTGGGTCCTGATGAGTTATCATATAGGCAATTGGGAGAAATTTTTTGGGGTAGCACTTGTGTTTATTGGAGATTTCATGTTCCCAGTCATCACCTGGGGATATCATACCGCTGTGATGAGCAGGTCTTAGAAATTCTTGAAGTTTGTAGGATATAATTTTTTTGGCATAGGTGCTCAGTGCGCCAACTAGAAAAGATGCCCTCCTAGACTTATTATTTCTGAATAGGGAAGGATTCATGGGAAATGTGATGGTAGGTGGCTGTCTTGACCACAGTGATAATGAAATGGCACAGTGAGTTTAAAGTTTTCACTGTAATGAGGAAGGCCAATTCTGTCCCATATATTTATCAGCAATATGGATGCAGGAGTTGAATGCACCATTATCCAGTTTGCTGACAATACTAAACCAGGAGGTGCTGTTCACTCTCCTGAGGGAACAGATTTGAGCACTGGGCTATGATTAATGGGATGAAATTTAGCAAGTCAAAATACTGGATTCTGCACCTATGATAGAGTAATGCCGGGCACAAGTTTAAACTGGGTGAGAAGTGATTAGAGAGCAGCCATATAGAAGGGATCTTATTTTATCCAGGGGAAACAAGAGAAAAAGCAGAGCAATTTGCTCAGATCCATTTCTGTTGCTTCAAATGTATTAACCAATGGATTATTTTGGATCCACATTCTATTATATAGCCTTCTCAAATTGAATGTTACTATTAGGTCCTCAAAGTTTCCCAGATTTCATGCTGGAAATACACAGTTTGGTACTCGGTCTGACTATTTCTTCTTCCACTCTTAAAGATATACTTCTATAATGAAAGATCATTAAAAAAGACTTGTAGAAGTGAATAGCATGACAGTACATAATGAAACAAATAATAAACTTGATCCTGGAAAGAAAATCTAGTGATTTTACTACAAGCCACTTGTGAACTAAAAAAGAAACACAAATGTGGAAACCTGGTTTTGATCAACAACCCTGCTTACACTAAAAATTAACTTTATCTCTGAATTTGCTGAGTGGAATCATATAAAACTAATATCTTTGCCTCATACAAATTCTAATGAATTTGTTCTGATGGAAAATTGCTAACTTAATACCTTAAGCAAAGGCTGATTATTTTCCAGCTGCAGTGGAAAGTTTTACACAGTGCTTAAAAATTTATAAACTGTACTTAAAAATTCTGGCAGATTTCGGAAAGCATTAGACATTCAAAGAGAATATCCAGTTTGGAATTTGTAAATCAGACAATGACTATGAAACTGTTTGGCACTTAGTTTCCCTGACTTCTCTCTGGGCACAGGTGCAAGGTATCACGATTCTGCTGTGGGTCTGGAAATCTTTCCCTAAGTATAAAACCTCACCCTTCCCCAGGCATATCAGGATTTAGGGTTGGGAACCTGACCCTTCTCTCTGATATGACACTGTGTTGTGTAAAAATGTCTTTTCTGTTCTGTCTGCCTCTCCTGTACTGTTCCTGTTTAACCTGTCAGAAGGTTAAACTTTTAAGGAGGAGTCAATGAAGAAAATTCTTTTCTTAAGTTGTCATATTATCTTTTTGGCCACAGGGCCTGAAAATCAGACACAACAGAGAACATTTGAGTATGGTATTTTAAAGCTAACTCTGCTGCTACTTCAAGGTAATTTAAGATATTTTCTGACTTTTGGGGGTAAATGGAAAGGAGGAGTAAATTCATCATACATAAAAACACAAAAGACAGCATTACTCTGACCTTGACTACACATTTCATTAACCATGAACTGTTTTCAGTTCAGATGCCTTTTCATATCGAAGCAGCAGCATTTTATAATGAATATACTTCTTTCTTCTACTTTTTTCCCCGGAAGAAAATGATACACTTATTTCTTACTAAATGTGACTTTAGGGAATCAGTTTTTATGTGGAGGTAGATTAAAAGTAAACATTTAGTTTATTAATATCAGTATATGAGAGAGAAGAAAGGGGACAAACACCACCAAATTCTTGCTTGCAAAAAGTAGTTTTGTTATGAGAAATAGTAATCCATGATTGTTTAATTACACATGTTACAAGGTGCTAATGCTACTTTGGTTAGACTGAAAAGACTTCAGTAGCATTAATATGAATTTCCCCATTATACAGCAAGAGACTATAGCTTGATAATTATCTTTCTTAGTTGGATTTGGGATTTGGGGAGGGGGCTGATTTCTTCTAAATTCAAATTAAGGCAGAATTCTATTTCCCTCCTCTAGATGAGTAAAATAAGTCATATAAGAGTCTAAACTGGCATTGATTGTAGTATATAAAAATGAAATTAAGCATCATAACAAAAAGTATTTTTATCAACTTTGACAGACTTTTAAAGAGGACCTGATCCAAATGAAATAATTAGAAAAGACATAGTCCCTCTTGGCTTTTGTCACTAAGAGTAAAAGTGAGCAAGGAAGGAATATAATTATTATGTCAGTTCCTTTTGACTTAAACCTATATTTGTGTGTGTGTGTCTGTATATATATTTATATATATAAAACTTAAGGCTAACCCAAGAAAATGTAAATGCTTTTCTATTGAACTTATATGTTAATAACTTTTTTTTTTTAAAAAGAGAAGAAATGTGAAGTAGAATTGCAATTGACAGAAAATAAAAGTATGGTCATGAACAAATATATAAATTCAATACTGCCATCACTGCACACACAGCTTATAAGGAAAAAAGTATTCAGACCAATGATGAGGTTTATAATGAAGTCTGATAGAAATTGTGTGGTGTTGTAGTGTGATTAAGATATCTGGAAAAATCAGATTATTCATTGAAAGAATTGTCTAAAAACATAAGAGTATCACTGAGATGCCACAGTATCAATTTGCCAAGTGGACTCAGGTATAACTATAAACTTCCTTAATAATTGCTTTCTTCAATTTTCATGCATGGGTATGAACAAGATAAATGTAACTAGTTAATTGGGATGAGCCAGAAAGGTGAAGCGGAGAATCTGCATGTTTGCTTGTAGTTTCTGTTGCTAATGTGTGTCAGATAACATAGCTGAGCTGTTACGTCTCTTACCAGCCAGAAACCCAGGAAAACACATGAGGATGTGAATGTATGAAAATTAAGGAATAAAAAAAATAGTCCACGTTTAAAAATGTATCTTTAGCAAGATGTGCATTCCATCAATATTTCTATACTTTGCTTTGAGCATACATTACTTCTTTCTACATTTAGGACACTAGAGGACGCTCAGGAGTCAGTTTTTTTGGGTTTTTTTTAACAGGCTGAACAAATTTAAAAAAGCAACAACTGGATGGCATTCTGTAAGAGTGTACCCATTGTTCCTCGACTCAACTTTAGGACCTTCAGGGGAACTATATCAACATTAATTCTCATAGTAGCAGACTGAACTTATATATAGGAACTTTTAAGGACTTGAATAAATATTTTTCAATAATTCTTATTCTCACAAAAAATACACTCCTTCCTTTTTTCTCTTCCTGCCCCAAAAGGCTTAGGAAGGTGTTTGGCATTGATTTAGGGTTACTTATTTTTTTTTAGTTTAACACTCTTGGCTATGGGTCTGTATTTTAGTCTTCATTTATCACCTTACTTCCTTGCTATGAGTGCTGCTTGGAAATATTTTTAGTAAAATATAATTTCAAACTAGACAGAGATACCTTCTCATTATTTTCTTTTTCCTTCTAATTTTCGATTTATTAGCAGTCTGTTTATAGTGTATTTGATAAAGTCTTATTTAAAAAAAGCGCCACATAGGGTATTTGAACAAATGTTCCATATGGAAGCTAACTTCTAGATAGCCAATATTCTGGAAGACCTTAGCAGAACTTAATGTTGTAAAAACTGCATACTATCTAGGAGTTAAAGTGATGCATTCTACTTAAGAAAATTATGTGTTTTACTAACTGTAAAATATAGAGTATATAAATTTTACAACAGAATTAAAGTAAATCTGCATCCTTGTCACTATGAGCACAATTCCCCCACCATTGTCTTCCATAGAGTACAATAATTTCTACAGAATCATAGAAAAACATAGGTTGGAAGGGACCTCCGGAGATCTAGTTGTCCAGATCTAGTCCAACATCTTAGAGTTGCTCAGGATAGCATCCATCTGAGTTTAAATAACTCCAAAAGCAGAAATCTCACAACCTCCCTGGACACTTGCTCCATCTATTTTACCATTGTTACTGCAAAAACATTTTCCTTGTATCTAGTCAGAATTTCCCCATGTTCCAGTTTGCATTCATTTCCTCTCCTGCTTCCACTGTGCACCTCTGAGTACAACCTGGCTCTGGCTTTCAATATTGTCCCAGTAGTACGTCAATGCTGTTGTACTGGAGAGCCCCAAGCTCTCCAACAGTACTTCATTTTTGATCTTACAAGAGTTGAGTAGGGCACAGGATTCCCATTGCTAGAACTGTTGTCTGACCTATTCAAGTATGCAGATGGCCTTCATTGCTGCAAGGATGCACTGCTTACTCCTCCAGTTCAACTGGTTTTCCACAGGGAAGCCCAGGTACTGCATTCTACAAAGCCATATTCTAGCCAGCTAGCACTAAGACTGTAGTACTGTATGAGTTCATTTCACCCTAGATACAGAAGCCTATATTTACTAAAGCTGAACTTGATTCAGCTCTTGTCATCCATTTTCTCTGGTTTGTGTGGTCTTTTGAACCCTCCAGCCTTTCTTCAGGCTGCTGTTGTCCAGAAAGTACACTCTGTACAAGCATCTCTTTGTTCGTGAAGAATTCCCAGGACACGAAGTGAGGGTGATTGACCTGTGGATCCTTCTTCTTCCCCATCTTTAAGGTGGTGGTATCATTCCCATTTTTCAAATTATCAGCAACCTCACAAAGACAGTAGTTAACTCCCTTAACACTCTTGCATGCATTCTATCTGTCCTCTTGACCTTGTGTATGTTAACTACACCTTCATTTGATCTTACGTCTATTCTTGGTAATGTTTTTCTCCCACAGATTCTAAGAGACTTGAGGAATTAGGGAGGTATATGAGCAAATCTAAGCAGTGAATATACAGAAACAGGTAAAACAGTACTGGGCACCTTGGCGTTCTCCATGTCATTTGTCTATCTTTCCAGCTGTACTGAGAAGTAGTCCCACATTTCTTTCACCTTCCTTTGGTGCCAGTGTGCCTATACAAGCACTTCTGGCTGCCCTTCACATCCATTGCTAGTTCCAACTCCAGCTGAGCTTTGGCTTTCCTAGCTCTGTCCCTGCCTACTTGAGCAGTGCTTCTGCATTCCTACCAGCTACCCCATCCCTACTTTCACCTTCTGTGTTCTTCCTTTATCTAGTTGAGCTCAATCAGGGGTTCCTTGTTGATCCATGCAGGCCTTCTGCCATGCTTGGTGTGATAGTCCTTGAAACATCACCTCTCATATTGGACCAAATTCTCTTCAATTTTTTAAAATTTTAGCTTTTGATAGTATGCTTCAATTTCCTTTTTAAAAAAAATATTTCATCTTAATTTCAGCTAATTTAATTTAACTGCTGTGATAGCTACACAGACATCAATTAAAACACACAGCTGTGAAACAGGAATGACATAGCAACAAATCAGCTTAGCACCACCTATTATAATTGCCTGACCTTCTCATGGCCTCCTGCTTAGTAAAACATAGCTTTGCCAAACCCCCACATCTCAACCTCTAGTGAAAGTTTTGGGGAAGTTTCAGTTTGGCTGTTTCTAAGAATCAAGCTAAGAAAACAAAGAAACAAAACAAAATACTCCAATGGCCTAAAAACTAATTAGCTCCTAAATAGGGAATTCACACAAACTCCTAATTGAAAAGCTCAACACCACTCTGGTTAGAGATACAATTGATTTATCAGATATCAGCTTTACTGCTCTCTTCAAAGTCCGTTCAGAAGAGTAACAAAAAAACCAATTGCCAGTGATTGAATAGTACTTGCTGCAACTCATAATTCAGGCTGTCCCTTCCAGTGTCAATACCAAGCAAAAGCTACACAACTGAGACAAGAAAAAGCTCAAGGAAGATATGTGTCCAAATACACAGGTACTAGAATCTAGCACATTACACAGAAGCAAGGTATAGCTAACCATCTTCTGAAAAGAACATAGTTACCTGTTGCTATTTCCCCTATGGGTGAGATGTGAGATACCGGTAATGCTGCAGTAGGACTCTATTTCTCACAGACTCTGCCTGCCAGTTGAACCGGCCACTCCACGGTGCCTGGTGGATCTCAGGAGCAGCACTTGTTTTCTCCTTTGCAAAGCTGAGGCTCTGGTTGAATTCCAGCTGCCATTTCAAATATAAACATTTCACAACAGAAGTGGAAAGAGCCTTCTGTTTACTCTGAAAAAAGAAAAAAGGGAAAAAAAGAAGCAAACCTTTAAAAAAGATGACACAGCCATCACAAGCACCTCCAGTCTCAGCTCTGCTGATACTCTTTCAATCCATAATTAATCCACATGTCAAAATATTTAGTCTTACACAGAACTAAAGTCGAGCCAATGTTTCATGATATAATATCTCTCGAGTTTTTGTTTGATTTCTTCAAGTCCATAGCCAGGAGGATTGGCAACATGTCTCTAAAAGAAAATGAAAAGACTAATCTGGTAGCTTCTAGGTACTGGGCCTTTAAGAGCACAAATAGTTAGGAATACTAAATATAACAAACCTGAGGAATTTGATTGCAACATGCTTGAACCATGTCTGAGCATAAATGCACACAGGTGCCTAACTCTAACACAATACACCTTATTACCAATGTGAGTGAAGTATTTCTAAACTACTTAGCCACACAGGTGGAGGGTGTAATTTTGAAGGCTACTGAACACTGTGAATCTCCCAATGTATCACAATTACAGAAACACCTGTGTTAAATAACTTTCCACTGATCCACTATGAAAATGCATGGTGTTCAATAGTCCTTAGAATTAAATGCCTTGCCAACAAGCCACAGGTGTACACCCCAGGAGCACATGATAATGTAATTGTGAAGGATGTGATGACAGCTCTCCATCCATAATACTACCTTCCCAAGATACACTCATGAATCTATTTTATATTTAGGTATTTTCTAATTGTAGCTTTACAGTCATCTAAGCAAGCAGTATCAATTCCAAAAGGAGCACTAAACAGGAAAGAAACAGAAAACCCCAATACGTAATTTACATTTAAAACTGATTTAATCCAGTCCAGGAGGAGAAGAAATAAAACTATCACCCCCTCCTTCCCCCAAAAATCCTACAAAACACACAGCCAAATACTTGAAATACACAGGATAACTTTGTTCTTTAACATGTTTTAATTGAGGGCCTGTCAAAAGCTTTCCTTACAGAAACTACTGACAACATAAATGCTCTGAACCTGTTGAATACTGCAACCAAATTTTACTAATTGAGATCTAGAGGTTAATTTAAAAATTCTGTCTATTGTACATTTCTATTTTACAAAGAAATTGAGAGTTATTTTTAAGGAAATATATTTGGGTTCTGTAGACACTGACTGATGTTTGTCCTATTCTTTGAAATAGAATTTTTGCAAAGACTACCATTTAGGGAATTTTAGAGGATTTATATGATGTGGAAATTCCAGAAACTTTGTGGAGCTTTTAGTAAGATGTTTGTGAGCAGTCTAGAGAAAAATAAGCACAGCCAGTAGGAAACTTACTTCTGGATTGTTTTGCAATTGAAAAAAAAAGAAAAGTATTTCTTGTATATGAAACTTTTTGAGCAATCAATAGAAAATTACAATGCCCTAACAGATTCTGTAGAATGATAAAACTGTCAGGAGCAATTGCCAAACCACATATTTATCCATATCCACAAATGTGTACTGCCTTTTGTTCTATTGGGTTTTTTTTGTGGAGCACATAACCTAAATGTTCAGTTGGGAAGACTTAATTTTCTTGTGATAACAATTACGAGATCTTGCATTGCCAGACTGGATGAAGGCAGGCTCCATAACTTTATATGGCTCAGGAATGCATGTGACATTGGTTAACATTAGTATGAGGACAAGGGAAGTCAGATGGAATAATTTCCCTTTTTCTCCTCTCTACTTTAATATGGCTTTTGATCTGAATCCTTTCTACAAGTTTCAGTTCATGGCTATATGTATAGGTACAGAAATTTCCATAGCATCTAAATTGTGCAATATATTTTTATTAGTCTGTGTGGTTTACTTCATTTTAATTACAAAAACTGAGGGTAGAATCATCTCAAATAGCTAGAAATTTGTGACAGGTTCAGCCCAAGCTCCTTGTATTAGAATTGAAACTTTGCCTTTAATTCCCCCCTTTGTGTTTTCCTCTTTGCAGTAATGATGACATTCACTCACATTTTACCCACAGTCTAGTTATTAAAATGTTGAATAGGAATTATGTGGGGATAAGAATGAGAAAAACTGTCATACTCCAATCTTCAAATATGATGAAAAAGTGAAGAAAGGGGATCATAGAAGAAACTTTTCCCATCCTCAATAGCCACTGTCTGTCAGATTCACATCATGTAATTAACATAAAAGTCAGTAACCTCTTTCATTTATTTGTATCTAATTCCCCATTTAAATCTGGTGCAAACTCTCTCCTCAAAGTACTGAACAGTGAGTAGTACTGAGATTTTTCCTCACACTACTACTTTGCTAATGTCCCTCCTTCTGCTCTTTTGGCTCTCATACATAAAGGACAGAGAGAGATTCAACCCTTTTTAACTTATCCATGCATATATGTGCATACACTACCACCACCACTGGGTCTTCTCAGCAGTAGAATCCCGAGCGTATCTTATAAATAAGCATGGATCATCATCTTTAGGGCACTATGGTTTTAATAGCTATCAACTTGACCAATACCAAAGCTTAACAATGGAAGACTTCAAGAAATCAAGCTAGGAGACTGAAGCTGAAAAGCTGGTTTGTCTGTTATGACTTAAATGAGTCACACTTTCTGATGGGCACAGTGGTAGAAGACAACATGCACTGAACAGTGAATAATGCAGCTGCCTCCTGATCTCTATGGATTTATTCAGAAAACTCCAAAACCACAAAATACATTTCCCCTTATACTCAGCTCCATATATAGTGGATAATCTCTTCACTGGGTAAAAAACTTGGCTGAATAGCCAGGCCTAGAGACAGGTGGTGAGTAGAGTTAAATCCAGTTGGTGGCTGGTCACAAGTGGTGTTCCCCAGGGCTCAGTGATGGGCCTGTTCTGCTTAATATCTTTGTAAACAATATGAATGAGGGGATCAAGTTCATGCACAGTAAATTACTGTAAACATCAAGCTGGGTAGGAGTGTTGATCTGCTTGAGGGCAGGAAGGCTCTTCAGAAAGACCTAGACAGGCTGGATCAATGGGCCAAGGCCAATTGTATGAGGTTCAATAAGGCCAAGTGCCAGATCCTGCACTTGGGTCACAACAATCCCATGCACTGTTACAGGCTTGGGGAAATACCCTGGAGGTATTTAAAAGATGAGTAGCTGTGGTGCTTAGGGATGTGTAGTTTAATGGTAGACTTGGCAGTGTTAAGAGTGGGACTTGATTATCTTAAAGATCTTTTCCAATGTAAATGATTTTTTCCAATGTGAATGATTCTAAGATTCTATGATTCTCTGCTCTTTGCTCTCGCAGTATTGATATTTTCATGTGATGCACTATGTTTTTCAGCTCAGCTTCTCTCTCTCCTCGATTTTGTAGTCAAATCCTAATCCTGCTCATTTGAACATCACAACCTAAAGTAATTCAGTATGCGTTCCTTTCCAAATCATAGAAGAGGATAAGACAGGTCATGAGGAAACAAATCTTTGTTGACAAGTAAATAGCTTTGATAACCTAAATGCCAAACATGACAAAAATCAAGAGATGCATGGAAATTGATTTAACTAAGCAATATTTCATTCTTTGCTTGCATGCTGCTGATCACTTTCATCAGGATATAAAATAATAGACCAAAGTTTGTCTCCTACAACTACAGGAACAAACAGCTCTCTTCTACAACTACAGACGCAACTATGGAGACTAAAATTCCCATGCTTAAATATAGCTACATTGTAGTCTTACGTAACTGAACGTATTTGACCATAAAGGAGAAAGTTTAGCACACAGCCACATCCTTTGAGGATCAGAGAATCTAAAATATCTCAATGGTACTTTGAAGTAGGTGCAGCTGCATCCATTTCTACCCATATTCTCTAAAACACGGCAATAAGATATTCCCAAAGAGCAGTAAAGATTTTAGGACTACAACATAGTATTGAAATTCCAGTGGTTACTTCTTATCCTGAAAGACAGCTATTTTCAAATCTAGTTAAAACACATAAAAAAATAGCACCTTTATTCAAGAATGCAGCTTTCATGGAATTAAGTGTATGCTTTACAAATTTATGAAAACTATATCCTGGTTACATTATTATGGTTTAATTTGAGATGTATGGAAGCTAACAGGAAAAACTGATGAGGTAAGTCCATCTTCAAGCAAACTGATTTATTCAAAAAACCTTGATTTCAATTTTAAGTTGTCCCTATCCATCCATCCATTCATCCATCTGTTGTACCACTTACTGTCCCAGAACAGTAAAAACAAAATCACTATTGCAATTTAAAGGCATCTCCCTTTTTTTCTCAAGCAGAAGATTAATAGACAGAAACATAGGGACTCATCAGCAAAGATTTTTTTAAAGGTTTTCTTGAAAGTTCTGGTCCACTCTAGGCCATTGGAAAAGAACAGAAAATGTAGTCTTGTGTGCTGCCTTCTTCTTTGAAGTCATTTTTAGCTGCATTCTTTCTTAACTTAAACAAATACTGCTTGGTTACAAAAAGTTGACTGATCCCTGTACTCATTGCTGCTCACAGACCTCTGAGTATGAGTAACTACAGTAGATAAGCATGCACTGTGTTTAAGATAATTTCTGATTTACTACTGGTAAAAGCCTGAAAATTGGTACTTCAGTGAATGCACTTACAGAGACCAAAAGGATGACAGCTGTGCAGCTAGACCTGTAATCATGACAACAGTTAAAACCAAATTCATTCTGTCTATGTGATTGAAGTTCATTTTGTGTCCAGGGACAACAGTGTTAAATTAAGTTCATAAGATGGTCACATATTGTACTGTTGAATCATTTTAGGAAGAGACTTACCTTAAAGTAGCTGGACAGTTTTGGTAATTTCTCCTGTGCATAGAAAGATAAAAGTAACTAAGATTGTACTCTCTAGTTCATTACATACTACATCAATTGTTTTGATATTTTCTGAAATATTAGCTGCATAAAATTAAAGGTGATTGTTTTCACATTCCCATTAATCTAAGGCTACATGCAGCAGTTTCTTGGAGGAAGAAAACATAAGCACCACACCGAGGCATAGGCTCTAAATTCCATCATATTGGCAGCATGCCTGATTTCTATCACTAACACCCAAAGCATTGCTTATCATGATCTTCCTTCTTATCTACTTTCCAGAGAAGTTTATGAGTGCTGATAGCTAAAAAGAAAGATGCATAAATACAAGAGTACACACACACACATACTCTGGATGATGTTAAACAGAAGATCCACACATTAGCTATTACTTTGCGGATATCTGTGTTCGGTTTCTACCAGTGCAAATCAATTTAATGGTTTCATTTTAGTCTTTGTTTGCAGCTGTCACAAAATATTGATGCTATTGGCTGATTCACTTCTGCAGATGACCAAAAGCTGACCATGTTGTGCAGATCAGTATTGAAATATGCATGCAGAACTGTGCAAGAAACTTTTGAACGATAATATTTCTTATTTCACAGACTTTAACCCCATGTAGAAATATCTTAAAAAAGTCATAGTGAAGAAAATTTTCTTGCTGCTGCATCTATGGGCAGATTCAACATTCCACATTCTTGTTCTCATAACAAACTGGTAAATTGAGAAGAAAAGTGTTTCTTCTATAGGAAATTATTTGCACATTAATATAAAATGATAATGTAGCAGAAAAACTTCAATCTGCACCACTCGTGGGTGTATGTTAACAGTGCTTTCTGTTATTAGAGCTTTACAGAGAATGACACTGGAGAAGTAAAAAGGCTAGCTATGTAACTGAGATCCATTCAGTTTCTCACTATACTCAACATATCTTGTGTCATCTGATTCGAATCCCCAAGATTATAACTAAATGTATATGTAAAGCAGGAGCCCAGCCATGTAACTCCTCTCTCCCCTCCATCCTCTGTGTCCCTGTACCTTGGTTTTAAAAACAGAAAGGAAAGCCTGTATCTCAAGAGTATGTCAAGACTGCAGTGTGCCCTGACACCTTCCCAGTATGGATCCTGCAGGCTTGCATGGGCCATGTTACACACCTGGTGCTCAGCATAGACCTTAACTTAATTTTCCTGTAGCTAGGCAACCATCTGCAGATGTTAACACTTGGTGAAGACATATAAATCAAACAGCACAATACTTGGGCAATCTGGCTCTTACTGTTACATGCTTTTTTTTTGTTTCTGCTTTTTTTTGTTTTTTTCAAATGTGCCATCCAAAGTCAGATAATCTAGGTCAGTGTGCAGCCCAGTTGCCATTTTCTGATGCCAAGTAACACAGAAAGTTACACCTAGTGATGTAGAAAAAGATTTTCCTTTTCCCCCCTTTTTGCTTAACATAGAAGAAAAGTTCTTTAGAACAAATGTCACTATCTGGCTCTGCCCATGTGTTTATGTGTGTGCGTGTTCATAGGCAATGATAATATGTACCTTGGTAACCTTCATATAAACCTGATGTGCTGTGAGTTTTAATAGGATTTTCATGCTGATTTTGTAATGGTATGCTTTTAAATCTTGCTGCTTTTCTGTGGAATATAATGGCCTGGGGCTGCAGGAAACCAAAGTTAATGGGTTATCTCTTGACCATTCTCCAAGTTAACTTGGGGCCAGTTGTCTGCGCATACCAAAGTAATTCCTAGAACACTGCAGCTAATCACTGTGGATTCATTTGTTAAATACAGTACCCTCAAGATACAGGTCTGGAATATGCACGCAAACGTTTCAGTAGATACTGAAAGACAAACTATTGCAGACTGGAAAAAATCCCTAAGGTTAAGGGCACAACTCAAATCTTCATTGGAAATTACCTTAGACTAAACAGGAGACAAAAGAATGCTTTGCTGTAAACTAAATTGTACAAGCTAATTTGCTTTCATAGACAACAGCTACAGTGCTAAGTCTGATATATTATCACAGAACC